>NC_080800.1:38633826-38933826 GCF_028018385.1 Neofelis nebulosa
GAAGTGTTGAATCACTATATTGTACACCTGAAACTAACAAAACACTGTATGCTAACTAACTAGAATGTAAATAAAAACTGAAGAAAAAATAAGATGTCACGACTGAGTTTCTTATAAGGGGGATATAGAAAGGGATTCACACATCCTGATTTTTCAAGAACTGCACAGGAAGCTACATAAGGAACTAGCAGTAGAACTGGAAGAATCCCGTGGAAGGAACAGTCACTAAGCGACTTTCTGTTCACTAGGTCATCAGCTATGTAAGACCCCTGCAAGAGAGAGAGCAATTCTTACTGAAATTTCAACAACGCAAGAATCAAAGATCTGGGGAAAGCCAAGGGGAATACTGAGCAAATATAATCCTGGTTCAAATATAATCTCAAGTTCATCCATCCAAGAGACAGGGATAAAAAAATTAAAAGGCTCCTAGAATACACAGCGGGCAGTCACCTGACAAATTTCAGCCTACTACCTAGGCAAATAAAGGTGACTAGGGAGTACACGTGAGGACCCATAACATCCTGCGGAATCTCTTTTATAAAACTGTGCACACCGACAATTTCCCCATGCATCCATGAGTGTATTTTTTCTTATTTATTTATTTATTGTAAGAGAGACAGAAAGCACCAGCAGGGGAGGGGCACACAGAGAGGTGGGGGGAGAGAGAGAATCCCAAGCGGGCCTTGCACTGTCAGCGCGGAGCCCAATGCGGGGCTGGAACCCATGAACCATGACTTGAGCAGAAACCGAGTCTGGCACTTAAGGGACTCAGCCACCCAGGCCCTGTGCCTCCGTTAGTGTTTAAAACTTAAACCCAATTGAAAGATTTTACGTTTCACTTTGGTATAAGCCAAGGGGAGAGGGAGAAAAAGAAGGAAAGAGAGGAAGCCAAAGAGAGATAGCAAAGAAATGCCAGAGGCCTGGGGTCTGCTGTCCCTGATTGAATGTGCCAGCCACAGAAGCAATATCTTAAGCTAGTTAGGAACACATCTGCCTCCCTCCTCAACATGAAGGATTAATCTTCCTCAATATATCTTCCCTCTGAGGCGTCTCTGGAACTGCTGTGTCACTCTTCTGTTCTGTGGATCCTCTTGGCAAATGGCTTTGAGAGGACATGATGAAAATGCGCTTTGGGTCTTGTTTGAAATGACCTTCACATAGGGCACCGGGGTGGTTCCTTCTGGTCAAGCTTTTCACTCCTGATTTCAGCTCAGGTCATGACCTCACGGTTTGTGGGTCGAGCCCCGAGTCGGGCTCTGGGCTGACAGTTTGGAGCCTGTTTGGGATTCTCTCTCTCTCTCTCTCTCTCTCTCTCTCTCTCTCTGTGCCCCTTCCCCATTTGGTCTGTCTCTAGATCTCTCTCTCAAAATAAATTAAAAAACATTAAAAAATTAATAAAAAAACACATAAGTGACCTTCACATAAACAGAAAGAATAGGCTCCCATCTAAAAGTTCTGACATGAGGGGCGCCTGGGTGGCTCAGTCAGTTAAGCGTCTGACTTTGCCTCAAGTCATGATCTCATGGTTCAAGGGGTTCAAGCCCCGCATAGGGCTCGGCACTGACAGCTCGGAGCCTGAAGCCTACATAGGATTTTCTTCTCCCTCTCTCTCTCTGCCCTTCCCTTGCTCTCTCTCTCTCTCTCTCTCTCAAAAATAGACACTTAAAAAAATTTTAATAAAAAATAATTTTTTTTAAATTGCAAATGCATACACCTGGGAGAACTCAATGACAAGCAACTCAAAGAAGCTGTTAGAACTTGGGCTTATACAGCATCTTAACAAAAGAGCAATGCATTTGTAAAGACGTGAAAGGATGAAAGAAAAGGGTTTTAGGCTTCCAGGCACAGTAAACTTGGGGGAAATGAATAGATGGTGAAAATTAATAAAACATAAGGCTATTCGTGCAGGTTCATTTTAACAATGAACCTGATGTAACAATGCCCGCCTGCATTTCTTACTAGTGACAAAGTCACAAGGTACTGCTAATACTACTGTGGTTTGTTATCTACAAGCAAATGGAAAGAAATGTTAATCCTAGCTAGAGGTTAGTAAAAAATGCAAATGTAAGGGGTTTTTTCCCCCCTTTTCAAGATCACAGATCCTCCTGAGTTCTAGGAGTTGACCTCAAGTTAAGAACCCCTAGTCTAGGGGGGCCTGGGTGGCTCGATAAGTTGAGTTTCCAACTTCGGCTCAGGTCCTGATCTCAGGGTTCATGGGTTCGAACCCCGCGTCAGGCTCTGTGCTGCCAGCACGGAGCCTGGAGCCTGCTTCGGATTCTGTGTCTCCCTCTCTCTCTCTGCCCCTCCTCCACTAACGCTGTATCTCTCTCTCTAAAAAATAAGTATTCAAAAATTTTCAAAATAAATGAACCCTTAGCCTAAAAATGTGAGGTCTTATTGTACAATCCCCCCCACACACACACACACACCAGACATACACACATTGGTCCCCATCATATACCAAACTCCATGCTCAGAGACAATAGCCAGTCTTTCCAGACCCTTCCCTTCCTCAAATCGTGGAGAATCCTCAAGAGACAGATACAATGCCTGACACCTCACCTCTGCTACTTGTGGTACCTCTTCATGTCTTTTTTATCTGTAACTCTCTCTGCAGGCCTTGTAACCGATGCCCCCAGGTCAGTTTCATCTTTTACAAAAAAAATGTTATTTCAGGGACACCTCCTTGGCTTAGCTGGCAAACTCTTTTTTCCTTCTTTTAAGTAATCTCTGATCCTGCTCGGGGCTCGAACTCACAACGGGGAGATCAAGAATTGGAGACTGAGCCAGCCAGAGAGGAGACTGAGTCAGCCAGAGTATGGGACTCCTAAGCTCGGCATCATGAGTTCAATCCCCATGTTGGGCATAAAACTGACTTAAAGAAAAAAATTTTTTGGCAATAATCATGATTTCAGGTTTTAATTCCCTCCAGGGAAAACTTTAATCTTAAGATATCATAGGTATAAACTGGAAGGATTTTCACAAACACAGGTATTCTGCACTTACAGCAATAGCTGTGAACTCCAAATTTTTTATCCGTAACATGAAGTAATTGAAAATAACGAGGCTGACTCATGCTCACACCTCCCAATCCAAACTGTTCTGAAGAACCTTCACCCCCATGCAAAAGATCATTGTGACTGATAACAGAGGTCGGGTCACCTCTTTTCAAACATTCTTTTCCAGTGCAGCAGATTTAGAATGGTATATTTACCGTGCATATACACTGTGATTCCCACCTCGTTTTCACAATACTTTTAAGGGACTCGCTTAAAAATAGAACATACAGGGGTCATGGCTGGCTCAGTTCATACAGCATGAGACTTTTGATCTCGCAGTTAAGTTTGGGCCCCCACGTTGGGTGTACAGATTACTTAAAAATAAAATCTTAAAAAAAGTAAGAATAAAAACTAAAAATAAAAGTCACCATAGCTCCAAAGTCTTTCTTATCAGTAGGTGTTTTGGATGCAGTTGGCCATTAATCAGCGTCCTGATAAGAGACGCATGACTAACTCAGTTGGGATTTTTGAACAGGCTTTTTAAGAAGGGAGTATTTACAGGGATGCCTGGGTGTCTTCAGTCATGGCCTTGAGGTTCGTGAGTTCGAGCCCCATATCGGGGTATTCTCTCTACCCCCCCCACCACTCCCCCACTTGTGCTGGCTCTCTCTCTCAAAATAAGTACATAAATTTAAAAAAACAAAAAAGGAGTTTTTACAAAGGTATGGGCTGGGTTAAGTACGGGAAGCAACAAGAGATGCCGAAGCACCCAGGGGACTGGCAGGGTGGGAGGCCATAGTTTGACCTGACGGAGCTTGGGGAGGGATCCCAGCTGAGAGCTGGAGCTGTGGGAAAATGGCAGGACAGAGGGAGGGAGGTAACCATGGCCGGGACCTCATCTAAGTGGGGGACAGGGAGAGATCCTGATGATGATGCAATAAGCACTCTGACCTTTCTCTCCTGCCCTTCAGTCTCTAGCTAACCTCCATCCCCATGGCCCAACCCAACCAGAAGCTAAAAGGCAGGGGTGTTCAGGCCCTGCCTTCCATAGGGGGGGGTCAGAGCAGGGCAAAGAAAAGTGGAAAAAGCAGTGTGGAGGAGGGAAAAGTGGAGAATAGACAGCACTTGCCCTAGGGCCTTTTCAAGTGTTTATACAAAAACAATTTGAGGAAATTGAAGGCAGTTATCTGGTTCATAATTCAAGTCCCTCTTAAGATGATGCTTTTAAGGAAGGTTTTATTGGCCTGGCTTCCCAGTTTCATATTGATCAAATTGTGTAGATAATTGTTTGTTTACCTTACCGTTTTACTTCACCCTTCCTGGTCCCAGTCAGTGGGAAGGCCTGGAGGGGCATTTCTTAAATGAGGCAGATTTGGGCTTAATTGTTAATTCGCTCAAAAGAGAGTACCTCTAGGGAGTTGTTAGGGGTTTTCTTGTTGTTGTTTGGGGGGGGGTTGTTTTGTTTTGTTTTGTAATCATTCCTGTTCAAATTCTGTCTTGAAATATTGAAAGTTACAGGGATGATTTAAAGAACAACCTGGACTTAGGCGAAAGAAAGAATAAACACATTTATAAATGTCAGACGTGGCCCCTGTAGGGGTTATTGATGCAGACAGCCAGAGCCAGCATTAAAAAAATTATCCAAAGGGCTTCTTGATTCAATATCATTGCTGACCAGAAGTCTGGCAAAGAACTGATGCTGATGTGCTTGGAAAGCCTTAGCTTTCCCTGGTCCCCTGTCACTGCACATAAGAACCTTTAAAGCAGCCAGGGGCTCTCAAGGTCTGAGTACAGAAACTTCCGTTTCAACCACTAAGCAGCCGGGATGATGTAGCTCCCCCCACACCGGCCAACCATCCAGTGCTTCCCTCTGAACTTAAGTCACCTGTCACGTATTTTTTTTTAATGTTTTTTTATTTATTTTTGAGACAGAGAGAGACAGGGCATGAGCAAGGGAGGGGCAGAGAGAGAGAGGGAGACACAGAATCTGAAGCAGGCTCCAAGCTGTCAGCACAGAGCCGGACGCGGGGCTCGAACCCACAGACTGTGAGATCATGACCTGAGCTCAAGTCAGACGCTCAACCGACTGAGCCACCCAGGCACCCCACCTGTCACGAATTAAGAAGCCCATCCACATACCTTTATATTTCTTCTTGTATCTGGGAGACTCCTCTGAGACTTTAATTCAGTCCAACACATCACACCTCAGTGATAACCATCCCTGTGGTATCCCCACGATCGGTGTGGCTCCTTCCCACAATGCGGCTATATCTCAAAGTATTACTCTGGTTGTACCCTGGGGTTTTTTTTTTTCCTGCCCCCCTCTTTACACCCCCTGGTGCACGGAGGACCAATTCCGTTGTTCCAGTCTACATGGCAGGTGAAGTTAAGGTACATAAAAAACATTCAAAGAAACTTCTAACTTATGTGTCAAAGATTCTTGGAAATGTGTACGCCAGCTTTTCCTCTCTCAGAGATTAGATGAGACAGAGCCTAGGCAAAGTGGGAAAAGACGCACGGTAGAATCTGAAATGGAAGAGGAAAGACAGAAGAGTGGGAGGAATGGATTTTCTGTCACAATAACCAGAGCGCAGAGGAAAAATGGATCCCCTTTCCCCTATCCCTATCAACTCATAATTCGTGGACAACTGAGCTTTCAACAATACTAATATCTGGTGGGTCCCTTTTTCCATTCCACCCTTGACCAAAAGGTGGAGATGGGAGGCATGAAAGGAAAACCTCAGCCCCTGGGCTAAGGTAGAACAGAACAGAAACAAGGTTATCTTCCTTCAGCAGGGCAACAGGAGACGTATTTTCTGTTCCACGTTCACTTCAAGAACTATGTCAGAAAGATGAAGGTTAGCTGCTTATGACCGAAAACCCCAAATAATAATGATTTAAACAAAAATAAGTATACTACTCATGTAGAAGAGGTTTTAGAAATGCGTATATACTTTTCCCTCTTATTACTCAGCTGGCCTCCTTCTAGGTCATGGTCCCAGAAGGTAACGTGATTTCTAGCCTTCATGTCTACATTCCAGGTAGCAGGAAGGAAGAAAAAGAGGGAACAATCCCTCCCTTTAAGCAAACTTCCTGGGAGTTTCACATGACATTTCCAATTGCATCTACGTAACAGAACTTAGTCACACATAGCTGCAACAAAGGCTTCGAAATTATAGTCTTTATTCTGAGCAGCAAAAACTATGGGTTCTATTTCTCTTTTTTTTTTTTTTCCATGCTTAGTTACGGGTTCTATTTCAAAGGAAAAAAGGGAAAACAGATATGGGGAGAAGGGTAACTGTCTCTTCCACATAGATAATCAGAATGATCTTCTTTCATTTTGTTAAAACAAGACCATGGACCCAAGATGGAGTGACTTATGCCAAGCCCCCCATCACCAAACTTAAATGCCATTTTCAGCTCTCCCAGAAATGGAAACTTTAGTCAGTCAGGAACTACCTGATGAACACTAGTGAAGGAATCTGCCAGACAGATCCCTGCCATATCCCTTAAAGGAAAGGAACCTTGCAACAGACCAATCAGCTTTTCTGCCTAGTGCAACTTCCTTGTTCCTGCTCCCTTCTGCCTATAAAAGTCTTTCATGTTGTAAAGTACCTCAGACCTCCTCTCCACTTTTTTTTTTTAATATAATTTATGGTCAAGTTAGTTAACATACAGTGCATACTGTGTGCTTTTGGCTTCAGGAGTAGATTCCCATGATTCTTCGCTTATATACAATACCCAGTGCTCATCCCAACAAGTGCTTTCCTCAATGCCCATCACCCATTTCCCCGCCCCACCTCCCCCATCCCTGACTTTGTTCTCCGTATTTGTCTCTTATGGTTTGCCTCCCTCTCTATTTGAAACTATTTTTTCCCCTTCCCTTCCCCCATGGTCTTCCGTTAAGTTTCTCAAATTCCACATAGGAGTGAAAACATAGGATACCTGTCTTTCTCTGACTAACTTATTCACTTAACATAGTAGTCTCCAGTTCCATGCACGTTGTTGCAAATGGCAAGATTTCATTCTTTCTCATTGCCAAGTAGTATTCCATTGTGTATATAAACCACAATTTCTTTATCCATTCATCAGTTGATGGACATTTGGGCTCTTTCCATAATTTGGCTATTGTTGATAGCACTGCCATAAACATTTAGGGTACATTCTTCTCAGAGCTAGAACAAACAATCCTAAAATTTGTATGGAACCATACAAATACATCACAATCCCGGACCTTAGCCTGTGCTACAAAACCGTAATCATCAAGACAGTATGGTACTGGCACAAAAACAGACAGGAAGACCAAAGAAATAGAATAGAGAACCCAGAACTGGACCCACAAATGTATGGCCAACTCATCTTTGAGAAAGCAAGAGAGTATCCAATGGAAAAAAGACAGTCTCTTGAGCAAATGGTGCTGGGAGAACTGGACAGCGACATGCAGAAAAATGAAATTGGACCACTTTCTTACACCATATACAAAAATAAATTCAAAAAGGATGAAAGGCCTAAATGTGAGAAAGGAAACCATCAAAACCCTAGAGGAGAAAACAGCAACAACCATTTTGGCCTCAGCCACAGCAACTCCTTACTTGTCACATCTCTGAAGGCAAGAGAAATAAAAGCAAAAATGAACTATTAGGACCTCATCAAGATAAAAAGCTTCTGCACAGCAAAGGAAACAATCAACAAAATTAAAAGGCTACTGATGGGATGGAAGAAGATATTTGCAAATGACATATCGGATAAAGGACTAGTATCCAAAATCTATAAAGAACTTAATGAATCTATAAAGAACACACACCTGAAAAACAAATAATCCCATGAAGAAATGGACAGAAGACATGAATAGACACTTTTCCAAAGACAGCCAGGTAGCCAACAGGCCCATGAAAAGGTGCTCAATGTCACTCATCATCAGGAAAGTACAAATCAAAAGCACAATAAGATACCACCTCACACTGATCAGAGTGGCTAAAATTAACAACTAAGGAAACAACAGATGTTGGCAAGGACGAGGAGAAATGGGAACCCTCTTGTTCTGTTGGTGGGAATGCCAACTGGTGCAGCCGCTCTGGAAAACAGTGTGGAGGTCCTTCAAAAAATTAAAAATAACCCAGCAATAGCGCTCCTCTCCACTTTCTAGATGGGTTTAGTCCTTTCAGTGTGAGCCTCAGTTTTGAGGACAGCAACTTCAGAAGGTAAGAGAATAGTAGTAAGATTATTTATGTGTTGCCCATTTTTGATAGGGATCCCAGAGGCCATACAACATTTTAGGATAATACCCCGAATTACAGTGATGACATTCCACCAGGACATATCAAATTGCTAAGAATTTCATACAATTTCTAGAACACTTATACACCTATACAAATACAGCACAAGGCTTAGTTACTAATTCTATTTTGACAACGCTTCTGAAAGGAACAGCTTTGAATCCAAATGACAGCCCTGCCTTAGTTTAAAGCTAGGTTCTCTTTTCTGCTTATTATGGATCTTTGATAAGAAATACAATTGCTGAGAAGTCTGTTTTGCTTGCTGTTTGCTATGAGCATTGTGAGACCTTTCCTGATTGTAACCCGCTGTAGAATGGGCTGTAAAACTTCCTAAATGTAGTCTGATATGTAATGGAATGAGTGATTGTATACAAACTAACCGGCATTTCTCGCTTCTGTAAACCTGCTTGCTTAGCACATTCCTCACCTACCCCCTTCCCCCTTTCTTCCTCCCACCACAAGTAAAAACCTCCCCTGTGCTATTTGTCTCTGTCTATAAAAACGCTATACCAACCCTAATCGTGGCCTCTTGTGTCACCGGCGACGAGTGCGCAGAGGACCAGGTTCGAACCTGCAATAAACGACCCTTGCCGCTTGGCTTTGACTTACGACTCTGGTGGTCTTTTGTGGGAGGTTTTGGAACTTCAGGCATTACACTTCCGGTGTAATTTAACATACCAAATAAGCCTGATTAACAAATCCATTGAAATGTTGCTTGAACCACCTGGAAAAATGCCACAGTTTCTTTCAGGTCAAAAAGACTTTATTTAGAATTGGCCTCAGGAAGAGGCACCTGGCTGGCTCAGTTGGTAGAGCATGTGAAACTGGGTTGCCAGGTCAGGAGCGCAAGCCCCAACTTGGACATAGAGCATACTTAAAAAAAAAAAAAAGGGGCGCCTGGGTGGCTCAGTCGGTTGAGCGTCCAACTTCGGCTCAGGTCACGATCTCGCGGTTCGTGAGTTCGAGCCCCGCGTCGGGCTCTGGGCTGATGGCTCAGAGCCTGGAGCCTGCTTCGGATTCTGTGTCTCCCTCTCTCTCTGCCCCTCCCCCATTCATGCTCTGTCTCTCTGTCTCAAAAATAAATAAACATTAAAAAAAAATTTTTTTTTTAAATAAAATAAAATTAAAAAAAGGAAAGGAATTTGCCTTAGGAACACATATCAAGAAAGGTTTTAAAGCAGTTGTCTAAATAGGATCACACATTATTATAAAACTTAATATTTATATAGTAACAAAACTTCCCTGTCTTAATATTAAGACTCGGTTTCCTAAGTATTCAAAGACCTGATAAGGAGAGCAAATACAGGAAATTTTTTTTAATGTTTTATTTATTTTTGAGAGAGAGAGAGAGAGAGAGAGACAAAGCGCAAGTGGGGAAGGGAAGGGGCAAAGAGAGAAGGAGACAGAATCGGAAGCAGGCTCCAGGCTCTAAGCTGTCAGCACAGAGCCCGACACAGGGCTCAAACCCACGAGCCGCCATGAGCTGTGGCGATATCTTCCCCATGGAAGATAAAATGGGGACTCTTTTGATTTCTGGGTAGATTACTTTAAAAATAAAGGAACTTTCACCATCGGTTATCAAAAGTAGACCAACGGTCAAAAAAATGATCCTTTAAACAGAGAAGACCAAATTCTAATTTTGCACCAGCTTACTTTCGCAGCCAGGGCAGAGTGGTGCAAGAGGACTGGCTCCGGGGGTCCCAAACAGATCAGGTTCGGCCTCTCGCTGCTGACAAAACCCAAAGGCAGAGAAACCGAGTGGAGGTGAAACAAGAAAGGAATTTATTTCAGTGGGACCAACGCCGGGCAGACAGCGGACTAGTGTCTCAAATCCTGTCTCCAAAGTGCTGAAACTTCTCAGTTTATAGAAGGAAAAAGTGGGACAAAGGTCGGGGGGTACAGGCAGGTGGGCAGCAAAGGTCAGATCAACACTGTCAAGAGCTGGCTCTTGATGGCTCAGGGCAGTCCGCATTGCTTAAGGGGGTAGTTTCGGTTCCCAGCAGGGGGTACTTTGCCCAAAGAGTCTTTTGCCTGAATTAAGTGATAAGGGGAAAGAACTTAACAAAAAAGCTTGAGGTCCAAATGCAGGTAGTTGAAGTTCTCTTTCACTTTTGATATTAAAATATATTCATTTCAGGGTGTCTGTGTAGCTCAGTCAGTTGAGTGTCTGACTTTGGCTCAGGTCATGATCTCACGGTTTCTGAGAGACAAAGCGTGAGCAGAGGAGGGGCAGAGAGGGAGGGAGACACAGAATCCAAAGCAGGCTCCAGGCTCTGAGCTGTCAGCACAGAGCCCAGTGCAGAGCTTGAACTCAGGAACTGTGAGATCATGACCTGAGCTGAAGTCGGATGCTAAACGGACTGAGCCATCCAGGCGCCCCTCAACAATAAATAAATGCTAAAAAATTTTTTAACAAATAAACATTAAAATATATGTGTATACACACACACACACACACACACACACACACACACATATATTCATTTCAACCTTAGTCCTGAGCACATAAAATTCCTTTCCAAAGATTACTTTTTCACACACTTTCTTCCTCAAAAAATTGTATCTCCATTCCTTATACTTCTTTTACCGAAAATACATGTTACTTCCTTTGCGTATGAAGATTTTTCCCTTATTTCTAGTAGCTTTAATTACATGTATTAATTAGAATTCTAACCCCTTAGAAACCTTAATTTCTAGTGAAAACTAAGAAGTAAACAATTAGGAATGGTATTAGCATTCGGTGGCTTGACAGACTTATAAATACTTTTTATAATTTCTAGAAGCATATGCTTTCTCATGGTAAATGCCATAGCACGGCACAAACCATGTTTGCTAAGAGATACAAAAATCTTTAGCTTCCCTGTAATAAACTAAAAGTGGATGAACTTATGTTCAGTAATTAAATTTTCAGTATTTAATATCTTGTTTGGAAATGATCTAAATATTCAATAAATTTCCATCATTTAATTTAATTTAGCAAACCTCTTCAATTTCAAGATACCAAAAAGATTTAGGAAGTTCTTTTTAAGTACACATCCCATAAAATATAATTATCCCTAAAAATTGTATCTGTAAGCCCTTATTCCACTTACATCTAAATCATTTGCTTCCGATAATTATGTTTATATTACCCACGAAACATCATGAGACACCAGACAAAACAGTCATCATTCTAAGTTCTTTTTGCTGACAAATTTTCTGACAGAGACAACATGAATTTGACTAGTAAAAAGACGTGCCTACTTTAATTAAATCTACTAACTTAAACTAGCTTTTATTTATCAAAGATCATCCCCAGATCATGTGAACTTGAAAAACATTCAGGTTAATTTCTTTTTTTTTCAAGTTTACTTACTTATTTTAATTTTGTTAATGTTTATTTATCTTTTGACAGAGAGAGAGAAACAGAGCGTGAGCGGGGCAGGGACAGAGAGGGAGACACAATCTGAAGCAGGCTCCAGGCTCTGAGCTGTCAGCACAAACCTGACAAAGAGCTCGAACTCACAAACCGTGGGATCATGACCTGAGTCAAAGTCAGACGCTTAACCAACTGAGCCACCCAGGTGCCCCAGTTGGTTTATTTCTGAGAGAGAGGTGGGGGGGTGGGGGGCGCTGAGAGAAGAGAAAGAGAATCCCAAGCAGGATCCACGCTGTCCGCGCAGAGCCCCACGCAGGGCTCGATCCCAAGAAGTGTGAGATCATGACCTGAGCCAAAATCAAGAGTCGGATGGGTTAGTTTCTTCATGAAAGTTTTAGAATGTCCAAGACTTACAAATGCTGGCTTTTCAAACCAACTGAGTAGGGCTCTTTAACAAATTATATTTAGCTATACCATCCAGAGATAGAAAAATACATCATATTAAAACATGTATGTGGTAAACACACACACACACACACACACACACACACACACACACACACACAAATGCAAAGATCTAATAGCTCTTGTTTTTACCAGTATTTGTGGAGAGGACACTATAGGCCTAATTTCCAAATACCTGCCTCTTTTTTTTTTTTTTTTTTTTCCTTCTGAGAAACTTCTCCCTAAAGCTTACATTTCAGAGAATGGCTCCTGCTCCTTGAGAAGATGAGGATAGACAGTTTGTATCACAAAGACACAGATTAAGTAAGTGCGGGTCAATTCTGTTTCCAAAGTCCTGCCTTTTTCAAGCATTTTCAGAATAGGGAGGTTTGGGGAAACTGGCAAAAGGGTAAGTGAAGTTCTGAACTTCTGGAGCCACACCGTTGGCCTTACAGAGAGTCACTGGCAGGACAGGATAGTTGTGTCCATTTCCCTAAAGAATTGGCTCATAACTTTTGCTTTAGGTACCTTTTATCTCTTTAATTAGCCTTTTGCAATGAATCACTCAATGAAGCTATTTTGGAATTTCAAAACCTGTTGTAGGCTTCTGCATACTAGTTAAAATAGGTTTAAAAAATATTATCCTGTTTGTTTCATTTGGGAGCCCGTGTTTTTAAGTGCACTTTTTATTTTATTTTTTCATGCTTATTTATTTATTTATTTATTTATTTTTTATTTATTTTTGGGACAGAGAGAGACAGAGCATGAACGGGGGAGGGGCAGAGAGAGAGGGAGACACAGAATCGGAAACAGGCTCCAGGCTCCGAGCCATCGGCCCAGAGCCCGACGCGGGGCTCGAACTCACGGACCGCGAGATCGTGACCTGGCTGAAGTCGGACGCTTAACCGACTGCGCCACCCAGGCGCCCCTTATTTATTTATTTTTGAGAGATAGAGAGACAGAGCATGAGTGGGGAAGGGACAGAGAGAGAGAGATCCAGAACTTGAAGCCGGTTCCAGGCTCCACGCTGTCAGCCCAGCGCTTGAAGCTGGACTAGAACTCAGGAAACGCGAGATGCTGACCTGAGTCTAAATCAGATGCTCAACTGACTGAGCCACCTAGGCGCCCCTTAAGTGCACTTTTTAAATGATTTTATCTATTTGGAACATTCCTCATAATGACCCTTGTAATTTCCAGCCATTTTTAGTAAAATTTTGCCAGCTTGGTAAATCTCCGCACCTTCCAGGACTATAGTTCTTATGTATAAAATAAGCAAGTAAAAAATTAAAAATTAAAAAGTAAAATAAAATAAGCAGGTATGCTGGAAGGTCGCATGCTCACCTCTCTGGATATAAAGGATCCATTTCCTTTGGCTAGGCCTCTGGTTTCCTAAAGCCACAGAAATAATCTGAGGTGGGGGGGGTGGGTGCAGGAAGGGCTGAAAGAATGAGGTTGCAAAGAATGAGGGTTGCAGCTGCCCCCACAGTTCCCAGGGGCAATCTGGGGACTGTAGAGAGAAAACTAGTCTTTACCGGCCTGAGCTAGAAGGAAAGCCATCTTAGGTTTCCTTCTAGGTAAGCCATCTTAGGTTTCCTTCTAGGTCGGCATGATTGTATGTAAACTTGGTTTAAACCAGAGCCTGATGCGCACCTGCTTTGTGAATGCGTTGCCTAAAGGAAACCACCTTGTCCTTGAGACACCGATCAGTGCTCCTAGCCCCTGCATTCCTTGATGTGAAACTCCGTGATTCCTGTCTGTACACTAATCTATAATCTGGCTTTTTTACAAAATGTGAAAAAGCATATAAGCTCGTAAAAACGGTTCATTCTCCAGAGTATCTTCTTCCCGGGTAGCTGGACTCGAATAACACTCAAACACAACTCCCTTACATGTAACGATTCTAAAAGCTTTGTTCATACTGTGTCCACGGGACAAACCAAAGGGCTGGGGTTTCTTTCTGGCTCCCGAGATACCCACTTAGCAATAACCTTTATCTACACAAAGCAAGACAGACAAACACGTACACCTCCATGTATCAGCAGTTAACTAAGAGGTGTTACTGCCTCCCGGCCACAAGAAGGCCCTCTATGCACCACCACCAATCCCGAGGAATCTTGGATTGGGGAAAAGGGCTTGGACCCGCAAACCCCGAGGAACGGGGACTGCAGGCCAATTCCAAACAAATGGAGAACCGCAGACTAAACTGTCAGCAGTTCCCAACGTGGAATCCAGAGACGGGGCTGGGGCTAGGGCATGGGGTTTCCCACCCGGGGAATTGCAGTCTGAAAAGCCAGAGGCATGGCTCCACGCAGACCCAACCGTCTGCCAGCCAGGTTGGGCGCGGGGGCATTACTGCCGGCTCAGCTCGGCTCCTGGGCAGGACCATCTGCCAGGTCAAGCTGACCTGCCCTTTTAAGGAAAGCCAATTAAATCGGGAGGTTGAACGCAATACAAGACCTAAGCTCAACCGAGAGGAACTTACCAGAGCCCTTGAAACGGCCAGAAAGACAGTGAACTCAAGAGTTTTCGGGGGCACCTCGCCCGTTTCTTGTTCCCGAATGCCAGTGGAAGTTAGCTTCTAATTGCCGTTGCTGACCCCAAATTCACTGGAAAACAAAATTCAACCAAGTAAACTTGGAACATTTCCTTGGCTTTCTTAAGTGTTTCGTGAATCTGGCAGCAGTCCACCTAGCAAGTGGAGGAATTATACAAAATGGAAGCCTCTTAGGGGAAGAAGGGTCGGGCAAAAAAGTTATTAACAAAAGAGAAGAAAGGGTTATTTCAGGCCAGGACCTCTTTTGCCGGGGGGGGAAGGGACCAGCAGGGTTTTTGCCATGCAGATTACCTTCCTAGTGCCAATCAGAGAATTTCAGATCGACTGTTACAAGGTCACATTCCTGAGAGAGTTGAAGCTGTAATTAAGTCTTGGTATGCCGTCGTTGGGGGCAAATGGCTCCATTTTGAGCTTGTTGTTGCTGTTTTAACAAATGAACAGAGAACATACCAGCAAAAATTCATGTAGAGAGAGAATTCAGGCCAAAAAGCAGCATAGTAAAAAAATTATGAAACATTGGGTCTCTCTTGCTGATGCATACAATGTGTGTGTGTTGGGAGAGCTGGGGAGGTGGAGAGCCAAACCAGGAAATTGATAACGGCAATGCAATTAACTAGATTCCAGCTCTTACTTGCATTTTACCAAATAACAATATTTTATAAGTTGAAGTGTCGGCATTTCAACAGTGATATGTATATAAATGAAGTATAATCGCTAGTGGCTTATATGGACTATTATTCAGAGATAACTTTGGTGATGCTGGTGAGCATGGTAAGTACATTTCCTGGTTTTGATAATGTATTGTGGTTTTGTAAGATGTTACTGTTGGGAGAAGCTATGTGAACGGTCACATAGGACCTTTCTCTACTGTTCTTGCAACTGTCTGTGAGTCTGTAATTATTTCAAAATAAAACCTTAAAATTTTTTTATTGTTTCCGTGATGATCCTAT
The DNA here is from genome assembly GCF_028018385.1 of Neofelis nebulosa. Classification (NCBI taxonomy): domain Eukaryota; kingdom Metazoa; phylum Chordata; class Mammalia; order Carnivora; family Felidae; genus Neofelis; species Neofelis nebulosa. Next base: position 38,649,408 of record NC_080800.1, read on the forward strand.
ATATTTTGTCTTACACAATTGAGACCACTTGCCACTGAAATTTTTATCATGCTTTTTTCCTTCCATCTTGTATCGTAATAATTTTCTCATGCCATGAAAAAATCCCTTGCAAACATAATTTTTGACGGCTGCATGATGTCCAACGGCATATTTGTAACATATTCCTATCCATTGCCTTATTGTTGCTCTGTTCAGTTGTTCTGAGCTGTAGGGATTCATTTTTGCAAGGGGTTATTATAAAAATGATTGAACTACAGACTTTATACAGAAATCTTTCGTCTGGGTTTATATTTTTATGAACGAGTCGCAGAAATAGAACATTTCCATGAGTAGGAGTGAATATTATGAAGGCTTCTGATACGCATCACCAAATTGTTTTTCTACTACGTTTGTACCAATCCACTTTCCCAAGAGTTCGGTGTGAGAGAACCTTTTGTCACCAGCTAGGCCCCAAGACCTGACCTCTACTGCTCAGCTGCTTGTACCCACAGACCTTTGTCCCCCATTTTTCCTTTAAGCCCTTCTTTCCAGCTTCTCTCTTAACTCAGGCGAATCGTGGGCACATAGCATCCCATGATGGACAATGATACTACCCCTCAAGTGATAATGCCTGCCTGTAGGACAAGCTCTGCTGGCCCAAAGCACCCTGACTAGTTTGAGCTAAACCCACGCAATGAGTGACAGTTACCTTTAACCCATTATAATACTAAATCTCCCCCAAGAAGGCGCACAAGCCTCATTTACATTGTATACAATATATGGGTAGGCATGTTTCCTTAAGGCACATGCACAACCTTATGCCCTCCTCTGCTAAAGATGACAAAGCTCCCCTTTCTAACCTTAACCCTAAATAAAAGGAACCCATTCACCCTTGCTCAGAGAGGCAAGGCTTTGGAAGTTATTCCCCACGATGCAAATAAAGTTTCTTTTGTGCAACAACTCCACTGATCTGCAACTCACCAAGGAGCAGACTCCTGTCCCCTTGGTTACCCTTTCTCACATTCAAATTGCCATTTCTGAAAGAACACATCAAGAAACACTTCAGACAGCAGATTCCTGGAGAATTTGCTAACCTTCAATTCTAGAAGACACCACTCGGTCACATCTCAAAATGTTGGTTTTGGCAGCTAAGACCGTTTATAGTGGATGAGTGGCAAACAATCAGATACTGAGGTTGTTAGCAAGTTAAAATATATTTATTAAAAGAGCTATAAAGGGCGCCTGGCTGGCTCAGTCGGTAGAGCATGTGACTCTTGATCTTGGGGTTGTAAATTTGAGGACCACATCAGGTGTAGGGATTACTTAAGAATAAAATATTTTTTAAAAGTCATTTGATCCTTATCATGACTTTATTAAAAAATAATTTAAAAATAAAAGGGCCATAAATTTTGTACACCTCAAACTAAGGTGACATTGTGTGTTAACTGTACTTTGAGGGAAAAAAAAAAAGAAAGAGCCAGGAGCACCTGGGTGGCTCAGTCTGTTAAGCATTCGACTCTGGGTTTCAGCTCAGGTCATGGTCTCACAGTTCGTGAGTGTGAGCCCTGCATCAGGTTCCCCACTGAGCCTGCTTGGGATTCTCTCCTTCTGTCTCTGTCCCTCCCCTGCTTGCTCTCTCTGTGTCTCAAAATAAATATATACACTTAAAATAAAAAAAGTTTTTATTAAAAAAAGCGCCCTGAATTCTGATTACTAGGCCTGAAAATGACAAGGCTGATGTTTTGTTGTGAAAAACAAGGTATCTGATTCATAGTATTGCTTTCATTAAAAGGCTACCAGTGCTGAATACTTTCCAGTTACCCCTCTAGATCTACTTACCTCTCTTGCACACAGCTTTCTGCCATGAAAGGCTGTCTTCTATGGGCGGTAACGGACTCCCATGTGCTCTGGCTTCTTGTTGAGTTCATCCAATGGGGAGATAACAGGGAAAAGGGAAAGTTTGGGGTACTTAACCCATTGTTTCTTCCCTGTAAGCTCTTCAGGGATTACTTGTGTCTCTCACTGCTCCTCTTGAGATAGTCCTTTACATATGGCTTTATCTTTCCAGACTCCAAGTCTTTCTGGCCCTTCCCAGTTCAGCATATATTCTGGTTACTAACTTTTCTTCAAATTATCCTAATTTGGGTGCCTCCTCTTTCCGGCTGGGGCCCTCCTTGAAAGAGTTGGCTGGCTCTGGTGGTTTGAGGGAGTGGGGGGCACCCTTTTACCTTCGAACAGGTCAGCTACTTTTATCCTTCTAGACTGAAAGATCATTTTACTCCCTTCCTCAAAACTTTGAATGGTTTCCCACCACTCAGAAAAAATTAATCCAAAATCCTTAGCCTAGAGGCACCTGAGTGGCTCAGTCAGTTAAGCATCCAACTTCAGCTCAGGTCACGATCTCAGTTTGTGAATTTGAGCCCCACCCCGTCGGGTTTCAGCACAGATCCTCTGTCCCTCTCTTTCTCTGCCCCCTCCCCCACTCATGCTCTCGCTCTCTTTCAAAAATAAATAGGAGCGCCTGGGTGGCTCAGTTGGTTAAGCGCCCAACTCCAGCTCAGATCATGATCTAGCAGTTCGTGGGTTTAAGCCCCATATAGGGCTGTCCCCTGTCAGCATGGAGTCCGCTTCGGATCCTCTGTGTCCCTCTCTCTGCCCCCTCCCCAGCTTACATGCAGGCTCTCTCTATATATATCAAAAATAAAATAAAATAAAATAAAATAAAATAAAATAAAATAAACAAACGTAAACAAAATAAGATAAAATAAAATATAAGTCTTTTTTAAAAAAGTTCCTAACATAGTCTACAAGGGCCTACAACATCTGTCCACTCCTGAACCACACTCGTCTCCCACTATTCCCCGCATCACTCACTCCACGCCACCATTGCCCGTCTCCTCGCTGTTCCTCAAACAAATGAAGCATATTTCTAGATTGAGGTGTGTGTACTAGCTGTTCTTTTGCCTGGCGTGCTCTTCCCCAGATATCTTCTTGGCTCTGCCCCTCAATGTGTTGACATGGATATACCAATGTCACCAGACTGAAGAAGCCTTCCCTGCTCACCTTATACAAAATGTTAATCCCTACCCTACGGTTCTTCCCCTTGCTCTGCTTGATTTTTCTTCAAAGCACTTTTACCACCTGACATGCTATATAGTTATTTATTTATTTATTATTTATTTATTTATATATTTATTGTTTCCTCTTCTTTACCTGTCTTCTCCAACCCCATTAGAATCTAAGCCCTATGAGGGTAGGGACGCCTGGGTGGCCCAGTCGGTTAAGCCTCTGACTTCAGTTCAGGTCACGATCTCGAGAGGTCTGTGAGTTGAAGCCCTGCACTGGGCTCCGTGCTGACATCTCTTCGCCCCGAGCCGGCTTCAGATTCTGTGTCTCCCTTTCTGTCTGCCCATCCGCTGCCCCCCCGCCAAATAAATAAACAGTAAAAAAATAAAAATGAGCTCTACGAGGGCAGAGACATTATCGGTTCTGCCCCCTGATATATCCATAACATCAAGAACAGTGCCTAACACTTAATGAATGCTTGATAATTATTTCTTAAATGACTCAATGAAAAAAAAAAATAGCTGTGATTACCCCCTGAATGAAATATACATCATTATTTTTAATGGTTATAATCATACGTTTTATGGGTAAGCCAAAATGTATGTAACAAATCTCCTTTATTTGTTCCTCTCAATGTAGCACTTGTATTAACAATGAACATGCTTATAGGTAAATCTCTTATAATTATTTCCTCAGGATAATTCGCTCAAGTAGAATTACTAAGTGAAAGACTATCCGTATTTTTAAGGTTTTTAATATGTATTGCCTTCAAATAGACTACTGAGATTCCTACTTCTATCAGCGATATGGGGACGCTTTTTTCCCCATAATCCCAGCTCACGGCACTATTTCTTCTTTTGTCCACTTTATTGGTTTTAAGATTTTTATTACGTTTTTAAAAAGTGATCTCCCCAACAAACATGGGGCTCGAGCTCACAATCCTGAGATCAAGAATCTCATGCTCTCCCGAATGAGCCAGCCAGGCACCCTCATTTGTCTACTTTAGACACTGTCTATTGACTTGCTTGTATTTTAGGTGAGGATTTCATTCAGTTACACCGCTCCCACATTCTCTCCTCACTCCCCTTTTTGGTTGTTGGCTCATTAATTTACTTCCTCCATTATATCTTTCAATAATATACTTAACTCCTTATTTCAGTTTCTACCAATTTTTTACAGTATCTTTGGACACTTGGTATGTATTGTGACCCTTTTACATTTTTCTCTACTGCTTCCTCCTCATCATCCATCAGCTGTTCCTTTATTTTTTATTGTCCAGATTGATAACATTTGTATTGTTCTCTGCAACCATAACTAAGTATTCTAAGAGTAGAAGAATCAATAAAATATTTATATAATAAGAAGTCAATTGTAGAACTGACTTATGTGGCATAATTATATAGTTTCCTTCTTTCTGGTTCTATGGTCATGATCCTCATGTTAAGCAAAGAAGAATTTTCCTACTGTCAAGATCAAATGTATTTGCTTTCCTTAAAAAAATTTTTTTTAACGTATATTCATTTTTGAGAGACCGAGAGAACAGAGCGTGAGCGGGGTAGGGGCAGAGAAAGAGAGGGAGACAGAATCCGAAGCAGGCTCCAGACTCTGAGCTGTCAGCACAGAGCCCAACAAGGGGCTCGAACTTACTGACCATGAGATCATGACCTGAGCTGAAGTCGGATGCTTAACCGACTGAGCCATCCAGGTGTCCCTGGATTTGCTTTACTTAAATGCAACAAATTGCTCAATAATGCCATGTTTTTCTTTGTTTCTGCCTTTAATTGAGAGGATAACAATAGGCTTTCTTTTTTAAATTATTTTATTTTATTTTAAAGTTTATTTATTGAGAGAGAGAGAGAGACAGAGGCTGAGACAGAGAGAGAGGGAAAGAAAGAGAATCCCAAGCAGGCTCTATGCTGATAGCTTGGAGCTTTATCTGGGGCTTGATCTCAGGAACTGTGAGATAATGACCTGAGTCGAAATCAAGAGTCAGACACTTAACATACTGAGTCACACAGATGCCCCTTATTTTATTTTATTTCATTTTATTTTATTTTATTTTATTTTATTTTATTTTATTTGAGAGAAAGAGAGAGACCACAAGTGGGGAAGAGGGGCAGAGGCAGAAAGAGAGAGGATCTTAAGCAGGCACCATGCTCAGCAGGAAGCCCTGATGTGGGGCTCAATCCCATGACCCTGGGATCATAACCTGAGCCAAAATCAAGAGCCAGACACTCAACTGATGAGCCACCCGGGTACCCCAATATTAGGTATTATTTATGTACTTCTAATGCATTCCAATTCACTTGTTCTATATCTCATTTGGAATCCACTGTAGTCCTAACACCTACTCAATCCTAACTTGGTCTGTTTGCTTTCTGGATGGCCAACCTGTGGTCCCTGATATTTTACTGGATTTCCAGTTAGGTCCTTGCCATGGGATAGCCCTCTTTCTCACTTTTCAGCCTTATTTTTCTGGAATGCATACTAAAAAAATATATACTTTCAGAAAGAGAGGTAATAAGCTTTCTTTTTTGCTTATTTAATGAATTTCCTTTGCCTTCATAATGCTTAATAACTTCCCTTGGTAAAGAATTTTTGGCTCAAAATAATTTTTCCTTTGAACTCTTTTCTCCCCAACACAATATTTTTCAAACCTACAGAAAATTTAAAAGCATATTTTCATCAACACTAATACACCCTTCACTAGATTCACCAATTGTTGTGCATATTACCACACTTTCACACGTTTTCAGTATTTGAGGTTTTTTTCTCAATTATTTGAAAACAAGTTGAAACACTCATGATATTCACCTAAAAGTAAGAACGTTCTCCTGCAAAACCACAGTACCATTATCACATCCAGTATGATTAACACTAATGAGTAACATCATCAAATATATAGTTCATTGAATCTTCTCAATTGTCACAACGTCTATAGATTTTTTTTTATTTTCCAATCCAGAATCCAATCAGGTTTCTCACAGTGTTTGGTCTTTATGTCTTTTTATTCTCTTCATCTTGAAAGGGCACTTGCCTTTTCTTTCTTTTTTTTTTTTTTTAATGTTTATGTATTTTTGAGAGAGAGAGAGAAAGAGAACATGCTGGGGAGGGGCAGAGAGCGAAGGAGACAGAATGAGAAGCAGGCTCCAGGCTGTGAGCTGTCAGCACAGAGCCTGACACAGGGCTTGAACTCACGAACTGTGACATCATGACCTGAGCCGAAGTCAAATGCTCAACTGAATGAGCCACCCAGGTGCCCCACCTTTTAATTTCTTTCCAACATTGACTTTTTTTTTTTTTTTTAAAGGATCCAGGCCAGCTGTTTTGTAAAATGTCCTGTATCTGGATTTGTGTGATTTTTGCCTCATGATTGGATTCAAGTTAGGCATTTTTAGTAAGAATATTGCACACGTGAGATTGTGTATGTAACTACATCACATCAAAGGACATTTTATATTAGATCCTTTTTTTAAGTAAGCTCTACACCCAACATGGGGCTCGAACTCACATCCCCAAGTTCAAGAGTCACATGCTCTTCTGATTGAGCCAGCCAGCGCCTTTGTATTAGATTATTGATAATTGGTGATCTTAAGTTTGGTCATTTGGTTAAAGTGATAACGACTGGATGTCTTAACTGCAAAGGAATGTTTTTCCTTTATAATTAATAAAATTATCTGTGGGGTAATACTTGGAGACCATGTGAGTAACCTGTTTCCTAATAATCTTTCACTCAAGGTTTTTAGCATCTGCTGAGATCCTTGCTTGAACCAATTACTGTAAGAGTTGAAATGGTGTGTTTTAACAATAAATATTCTATAGTTACTGCCTGATAGTTTCTGTAAAGAATAACTTTCCTTTTTTAAGCTCCTTTCTCCCAATATTTTGTTAATTTATATTGTCACAACACAGTGGCCTAATGCATTTTCATTAATCTTTTCCATAATTCTTTTGATGCTCTAATGGCTCCAGTTTGATTAAGCAACATTACTTACAGCAAACATGGGTGCCCTCTGGTTGGTAAAGAGCATCTAGACGGGTAGAAATTATAAATCAACTATAGACACGTGATACAAATAACATCATTCTGGGCTTCTCTAGGTGTGGTGACTGTCACTGTTGGATATGTCCTAGATGAGGGACCCTGGATACTGTGACTGTGAATAAGTTATTGGCTCCTATGGGGCATATGGCTGCTACTCCAAGCTAGGTTCCATATTGCCTGATGTGACACTTCTTCCCTTGTCCCTGAACAACCACTTGGGGGACCGACTGTCTGCTATCTGGACTGATCTGATCTGTCTGCTACTGCAAGGTGTCCCGTGAAAGAACGTTCTGCCCTGCTGGCAATCTGTACCTCTCTGAGCAGACGGATGCCAAATGTGGCCCATGGCAGTTTTATGAGTCTGAAGGTTTAGTTGAGCCCATGAAAATCCGTAATGGGAATTGTACTATTTTCAAACAAAAAACTCAGAAATCTCACTCCCATCCCTATCCCCTCCATTACATCGTCATACATTTCTCCATTTTTTTGTTTCTTTTTTTTTATATATATACAGCTATATAGCATTCTTTTTTTTATTTTGTTCATTTATTTTTCAGAGAGAGAGACAGACAGACAGACAGAGCACGAGCAGAGGAAGGGCAGAGAGAGGGAGACACAGAATCCGAAACAGGCTCCAGGCTCCAAGCTGTCATCACAGAGCCAGATGCGGGTCTCGAAGTCACAAACCGCGAAATCATGACCTGAGCCAAAGTTGGATGCTTAATGAACTGAGCCACCCAGGCGCCCTTGTTTCTCCATTTATGATTTATCTTACCTATGTTTTCCTTTGCAAATAAAGGTACATATCTTTCTTACATGAATGTACTAACACACACACATATAATATATACATATATATATATACACCAGACACACACACATATATCATATATAAAGATATATATCTTGAAAATCACTCATATCTTTTTTTTAATAGCTGCATAGTGTTTCACTTTTATGACCTGTCCACTATGTAGACATAATCAAAGATTATGCAACCAGTTTCCCATCGATGGGCATGGAAATTGTTTTGAATTGTTCTATTAAATATAAGTTCAATTGATTAACAAATAGATAAAGAAGATGTGGTGTATATACAGTGGAATATTACTTGGTGATAAAAGAAGACTGAAATCTTGCCATCTGCAACAAGGTGAACAAGGTGGATGGAACTAGACTGTATTATGCTGAGCAAAATAGGTCAGAGAAAGACAAATATCACATGATTTCACTAATATGTGGAATTTAAGAAACAAAACAGATGAACATAGGGGGAAGGAAGGAAAAATAAGATTAAAAACAGAGGGAGGCAAAACCATAAGGAACTCTTAAATACAGAGAACAAACTGGGGATTGCTGGAGGGGTGTTGGGTAGAGGGATGGGCTAAAAGGGTGAATGGCATTAAGGAGGGCACTTGTTGGGATGAGCACTGGGTGTTATATGTAAGTGATGAATCGCTGAATTCTATTCCTGAAATCATTATTACACTATATGTTATATTACACTATATGTTAACTAACTTGAGTTTAAAAGTAAATAAATAAATAATAAATAAATTAAATAAATAGTAAAAATAAGTTCAAGGGGCGTCTGGGTGGCTCAGTCAATTGAACATCCCATCTTGATTTCAGTTCGGGTCATGACTGAGCCTGGCATCAGACTCCCGGTTGAGTGTGGCGCTTGCTTAAGATTTTCTCTCTCTCCTCTGCTCCTCTCCCCAGCTCGTGCTCTGTCTCTCTCTCTCCAAAATGAATTTAAAAAATAAACAATAAAAAAAAAATAAGTTCACAATAAATAGCCCTGTGAATGTTTGACCTGTTTGTGGAGGTGTATCATTAGAATAAATTCCTGGAGGCAGGAATGCGGGGTCAAAGGTTGAATGCATATGTGACTTTGTTAGATATTACCACATTCCTCTCCACAAGGGTTGTACCATTGTGTGCTTGAGCTAGCAATGAATGAGAGCGCGATGTGTGTCTGCCAAGAAGAGCATTGTCACAATCAGTAGATATCCTCAGAAAATGCATAAAACTAGATCTCTGTGGCACAAAATTAGGACGTCATAAGGAGAAAATACAGCAAGATATACATGGCATCAATGAAAAGTGAGTTGCATACAAGAAAAATTTAAAGTTAGGGGCACCTGGGTGGCTCAGTCGCTTAGGCAACTGATTTTAGCTCAAGTCATAAAAGCATGGCTCGTGGGTTTGAGCCCTGCATTGGGCTCTGTGCTGCCCGCTTGGGATTCCCTGTCTCCCTCTCTCTCTGCCCCTCCTTGACTCACACTTTCTCTCTCAAAAATAAAATAAATAAACATTAAAAAAATTTTTTTAAGTTAAAAGGGGCGCCTGGGTGGCTCAGTCGGTTAAGCGTCCAACTTCGGCTCAGGTCACAATCTCGTGGTTCATGGGTTCAGGCCCCACGTTGGGCTCTGTGCTGATAGCTTGGAGCCTGGAGCCTGCTTCAGAATCTGTGACTCCCCCCGTCTCTCTGTCCCCTCCCCAGCTCATGCTCTGTCTCTGTCTCTCAAAAAATAAATAAACGTTAAAAAACATTTTTTTTAATTTAAAGTTAAAAAAAATCCTAAACTGAAATAGCATTGTCAATATCTGCAATAGAAGCAGTGAAAAATAGAATTAGAACTGCAGAGGGAGCCTGGCTAGCTCAGTCGGTAAAGCATCTGACTCTTGATCTCAGGGTCATGAGTTCAAGCCCCATGTTGGGAATGGAGCCTACTTAAGCAAGAGCTTTGTCCACATTCCAGGGCCTTAGACAGCCATTCATAGACATTGTTGAGGTATAAGTTTGTATGATCTCTTGGGCAGGTCATTTGGTAACTTCAATCAAAGACCTTTTAAATTTACCCCATAATTTTAGTTTTAAGATTCTATCTCAAGGAAATCGTAAAAATACATGTACAATATTTTATGTAGAACAATATTCATCCCCATGTTACGTATTATATTAAAAAGCTGGAAAGTTCTACACACTTCATATGAGAGGATAACAGTTCAGTAAACTACAGTCCATGACATGAATATAATGCGGTTTTTAGAAATTAAAGTGTGAGTATATATTGTGTAATTAGCTAAGTATTTTGTATTTGCTTGTTGAACCCTCAGTAAGACGATACTGGATATCTTCCCTTGGCCCTTCCATGGGCACTAACCACTCTTCTCTAGCGTGTTCTGTCCCCTGACGGCCAACTGGCAAGGACTGCATGAACAGGATCCCTTGCCTTCTACATTCTAGTTGGGGTAGGTCAATGGAGAGGAATAGGGGGAGGTGAGGGGGAAGCAGGTGAGGAAGGCTGGGTATTATTTGTCCTGGAAACTCTGTGAGTTTCCTTTGGGCTGGATGTCTCCCTGAACTAAAGGCCACAGCTTGTGTGTCAGGCAGCCTTGACCAAACACCTCTGTCACCGGGTTCTGAGAACTGTTCTCTCTCTTTACCCCTTCACGGTGATCAGCCTTCTTGCTGTCACCAGCCGGGAGGTACACTATGATTCCGTGTGGTTTCTCTTCATCTTGCCCACACCTTTTAAAATATTTCCTCTATGATACTCTTTTCAAATGATTTAATTTTTTTAATGTTTTTATTTATTTTTGACAGAGAGAGAGAGAGAGAGAGACAGAGCATGAGGGGAGGGGCAGAGAGAGAGGGAGACACAGAATCCGAAGCAGGCTCCAGGTTCTGAGCTGTCAGCACGGAGCCCGACGCAGGGCTCGAACTCACAGACCGCGAGATCATGACCTGAGCCAAAGTAGGACGCTCAACCAACTGAGCCACCCAGGCGCCCCTTCTCTTCAAATGATTGAATAAGAGTTTGCTGTTTTCCTGCTGGAACCCTGACAGATACAACTTATGACATTCTATATTTGAGGAGACAGGCACAGAGAAGTTAAGTAATTTGCCCAAGGTCCGACAAGGGAGGAAACAATACTTGTAGGGTATGTTGAAATCGTTCCTTTATTTATCTATTTCAAAACAACTTTTGGGGTTTTTTACAAAAGATATTCAAAATATACAATACAAACAAATAAAATGGAAAGAGGAAATCTCCATATTTCCATTCACCTATCCTATTCATTATTTATTTATTTATTTTAATTTTTTTAAATGTTTTTTTTTTTTTTTTTGAGAGAGAGAGAGAGAGAGACAGAGTGCAAGTGGGGGAGAGTAGAGAGAAAGAGGGAGACACAGAATCTGATGCATGCTCCAGGCTCCAAGCTGTCAGCACAGAGGCCAACACGGGGCTGGAACTCATGAGCCGTGAGATCGTGACCCAAGGGGACTTAACCGATTTAGTCACCCCGGGGCCCCTATTTATTTTAAATGTTTATTTACTTTTGAAAGAGAGAGAGCATGCAAGTGGGGAGGGTGCAGAGAGAGGGAGAGGGAGACACAGAATCAAAGCAGGCTCTGTGCTGCCAAAACAGAACCGGGGGGGGGGGGGGGTGGCTGAACCCATGAACTGCCAGATCATGACCTGACCTGAAGTCGAACGCTCAACCGACTGAACCAGCCAGCCACCCAGGCGCCCCTCATATTATTTGTTAATAAGACTCCCACATTTTTATCTACAGCCTAACTCCTGCTTTGAGTCTCTGGTTTTCTGTTCAACTATCTACCCTATAACCTTCATCTGGATGTCTCAAAGTCATTTGAAACTGATCATGTCCAAAAGTAGGCTCATGATCTTCCAAATTCTAGCCACAACCAAGTCCTGTCAGTTTTACATGTAAATGTCTCTAATATGTCCACAGCCCTCCAGGTGCCACCACCCACCCTAGTCCAAGACCCCATCACAGCTTTCTTTGAAAAATCCCAAGCTTTGGACTCTTCGTATGTACCTACTCTTGTCTCCTTCAACCCGTTATTTACATGGTAGGCAGATAGATGTTTTCAAAATGCCATCTAGTTGTATTACCCTTTGCTTAAAATCATGCAGTGGCTTCCATTGCTTAGAATACAGACCAAGAGGGACGCCTGGGTGGCTCGGCCGGTTAAGCATCCGACTTTGGCTCAGGTCATGATCTCATGGTTTCTGAGTTCAAGCCCTGCATCAGGCTCTGGGCTGACAGCTCGGAGCCTGGAGCCTGCTTCGGATCCTGTGTCTCCCTCTCTCTCTGCCCCTCCCTGCTCATGCTCTGTCTCTCACAAATAAATAAACATTGAAACCAATTTTAGAATACAGACCAAGAGTCTTACTTTGGCCCAGCTAACCTCAGCCGTTTTGTCTCTCATGTTCCTTTCCTCCCCTCGCTATAGCGCCACTGTCCGGCTTTCAGCTTCACCAACGAACCATGCTTTTTTCTACTACAGGGCCTTGCCCACATTGTTCCCTCTTTCTGGAAAACTTTTACACCCCCAAACCCAAAGTTAACCTCTAGAGTGGTCAAGACACGGTAACACTTTCTCGTCACTCGGAACCTTTCCAACATAACATTTATCAGAACACATCAAGCGTGTGGTTGTCTATATCCTCTACTATAGCTCTTTTAGCAGACTGTATGTTCGATGAAGGTCTCCGGCTGTCTCGTGTTGCCCGCGTATCCCCAGTACTTTGCCCTGTGCCTGGCACATAGCATGAAATCAAATATTTGAATGAAAAGAAATGAATGCAATAGGGGTATGGAGAAAGTTGGATGGAATCATATTTAGGAAAGGTCTGAATTCTTTATATCTCTTATTTCCTTTTCACTTCAATGTCTAACAAGATAAAAATGTTATCAATTTAGTCATAATCTCAACCACTTTTCTAGAAAGTAAAAGCTTTTAAAGCCTGATAAAGACGATATATTCCCTCACAGTTTCTTCAACAAGATATTGATATGGAATTGGGAGGTGGACAAGAGAAAGAGTTATAGGTAGATTTTTAAGTGTTTTTTAGAGAGGGAGAGAGAGAACAAGTGGGGGGGGGAGAGGCAGAGAAAGAGGGAGATAGAGGATCTGAAGTGGGCGTCACACTGACAGCAGAAAGCACCAACCCAGGCATCATGACCTGAACTGAAGCTGATGCTTGTCAACCGACTGAGCCACCCAAGGGTGGATTTTAAAAAATATGTTTCTTTTTTTTCTTTTTTTTTTTTAAGATTCTTTTTTTTATTTTTAAATTTGTTTTTAACGTTTACTTATTTTTGAGAGAGAGACAGAGCACAAGTTGGGGAGGGGCAGGGACAGAGGGAGACCCAGAATCAGAAGCAGGCTCCAGGGTCTGGGCTGTCAGCACAGAGCCTGACGAGGGGCTCTAACTCATTAACTATGAGATCGTGACCTGACCTGAAGTCAGTTGCTTAAGCAACTGAGCCACCAGGCGCCCCTGATTTTTAAAAAAAATATTTAACAGATTCTAGTTAACTTCCTGGAGTTCTCATCACCTACCCTAGATGTTATAATTACATCTATTTTCGAGGGTTCTAATAATGATGACCAAACCAGCTCTAGGAGGATAAAGTGTAAATATAAAGAAGGGATAAAACTAGCAAGAGGCTGATTGTACAGTGAAACATAGGCACTAAATATCCCTCTTTTCCGTAGGATGGGGAAACACATGTTTTCTTTTTTTTGTTTCTGCGCCTTAGCCAGCCCTTCACCTTCACTTTTAAAGTGCAGGTCCCACTTAATCTGTGATAGTTGAGTTCTTAATTTTCTCGCCTATGCGCTTCGATTTGGGTCAAGCACCTCAGCTTGAACCACCCCACAGAGAACCAATCGTCACCAAGTCAAGCCCAAATAACAGTTCCCACTTCACCCCGCCCCCTCCCTAGGGAGGGCCCGCGCGCGGCTGCGCAGACCTCACCCTGGCCCCTTGTGACGTCACAAAGGAGCCATCGCGGGTGGGCGCGGCCATTACCCTGCCATCTTAGTCCCCTTCCCGAGCCCACCCGGCCCAGTCCACTTTTAGTCACGGCGTGAGAGTAACGGCACTAGGCCGAAACTCTCACGCGCCCACCGCTCCATCCTTTGGTGGTGCCGCCCGCCTCTCGGGGCAGGCGAGGTAGGCGGGGCCAGGCTGCGGTAGCGCCGGGTCTCCCCACCACCTAGTGGGCTGGGCCCCTCACCCCCGGGCAGGCCCGGGAGAGTGCCGGTTCGGGACTGCAGGGACCGGCAAGGAGCGGGCCCCTAGGGGAGGGACAGAGGGCAGAACACCGCGTCCCTCCTCACGCGCTACACCACCATGAGCGCACACAACTCGCCCGCCTCGCAAGGGGGCCGAGGTGGCGGGGGGGCCGAGCGCGCTCCCGGAGCCGAGGGCGTCGCTGCCCAGATCCCGAGCCAAGCCTCCATCTCGGGCGCGGCCGCATCTTCCATGTCCGGGTCGAACATCCATGCCGAGTGGCGGACCTTGACCGGTTCGTTGGCCAGGCAAGCGTGGAGCAGGTCCGCATCAACGGACACCGGATACGAGAACACCTCCAGGTCCAGCGCGTCGGCCCAACTCGACTTCAGTCTTAGCCGGAGGACCAACACGGACTCTAACACAAGCCTCTGGCGCTTTGACGCCCACGGCCAGAGTCACCAGATCCCCAAGTCTGCTACCCGCTTGAGCACCGCCGAGAGGGCCGCCCCAGCATCCGACCCGGACGCCAGCAACGGTCGGGAATCGGTACCAGCACCTGCCCCGCCCTCAGACTCCACCCGAGTGTCGGTGTCTGAATCCACCCTGGCCGCAGGGCGCGGCTACCCCCGAGTATCAGTACCAGGACCTCCTATAACCAATAACTCTTCCCCAGAGTCGATGCAAGGGTCCGACCCGCCCGTGACACCCGGCTTCCTCAGGGTATCTACACCAGCACCTCCTCCACCCAGTAACACTCTCCAAGAGTCAGCACAAAGGTTGGCCCCGCCCTCAGTGCAAGGCTCCTTCCGGAGTTCAGTGCAAGAACCTCCCACACCTAACTCCCCTCTAGTGTCACAGCACGGGTCCTTGCGGTTCCCAGTAGCTGGCTTTCCCCGAGTGTCAGTAGACGGATCCGCCCAGCTCTCGGACTCCACTGTAGAGTTGTTGCAAGGGTCCGCCCCGTCCTCCGTGCTCAGCATCCCCCGGGGTTCGCTGCAAAGATCTGTCCCGTACTCCGACGTCTTCCGAGCGTTGGTGCAAGATAGCGCCCCGCCCTCAGTGCCCGGCTCCCCCCGGGGTTCGCTGCAAGGATCTGTCCCGTACTCCGACGTCTCCGCAGCGTCGGTGCAAGAGAGCGCCCCGCCCTCAGTGCCCGGCTCCCCCCGGGGTTCGCTGCAAGGATCTGTCCTGTACACTAACATCTACCGAGCGTGGGTGCAAGAGAGCGCCCCGCCCTCAGTGCCCGGCTCCCCCCGGGGTTTGCTGCAACGATCTGTCCCGTACTTCGACCTCTACCGAGCGTGGGTGCAAGAGACCGCCTCGCCCCCAGTGCTCGGCTCCCCCCCGGGTTCGCTGCAAGGATCTGTCCCGTACTCCGACGTCCCCGGAGGGTGGGTGCAAGAGACCTCCTCGCCCTCAGTGCCCAGCTCCCCCCGGGGTTTGCTGCAACGATCTGTCCCGTACTTCGACCTCTACCGAGCGTGGGTGCAAGAGACCGCCTCGCCCCCAGTGCTCGGCTCCCCCCCGGGTTCGCTGCAAGGATCTGTCCCGTACCCCGACGTCTCCGGAGCGTGGGTGCAAGAGAACGCCTCGCCCCCAGTGCCCGGCTCCCCCCGGGGTTCGCTGCAACGGTCTGTCCAGTATTCTGACGTCTCCGGAGCGTCGGTGCAAGAGACCGCCCCGCCCTCAATGCTCGGCTCCCCCCGGGGTTCGCAGCAGGGAAAGGTCCCGAGCTCGGACTCCACCCAAGCGTCGGGACAAGGATCCGCCCAGCCCTCAGTGCCCGGCTCCCCGCGAGGTTCGCAGCAGGGACCGGTCCCGAGCTCGGACTCCTCGCGAGCGTCGGGACAAGGATCCGCCCAGCCCCCAGTGCCCGGCTCCACTCGGGTGTCCGTGGAAGAATCGACTCCGCCCCTGGCCTCCCCCCGAGAGTCGGTAGAAGGGTCCGCCCCGCCCTTGACCGGACCCACTTCTATACCTACGCCCCGGGAGAGTCTCAATCAGAGCATGGCGAGTCGGGAGAAGGCGAGTGTTGCGGGCCACATGTTCGACGTAGTCGTGATAGGAGGCGGCATCTCAGGTCAGTGTGGGCCGTAGCGGTAACCTGAGGAGCCCTGGCCGGCCTGGGGTGGGGGCTTGCAGTAACGCCGCGGCGTTTGGGGGTCTCTTTTGTGCATGCTGGTGTGCAACAGTGCCCGGCCCCGGATCCTGCAAGCGCGGGGGTTGGGCCAGTTTTGCCTGTGGTGTGAACTGGGGGAGGCAGAACAAAAATTTTACTACTACAATTAAATACTAACATTTAACTAGCTCTTGCTGTGCAGTTAAATTCAGTACGTTACTTGCATTTTCTCAATCCTGGGAGACGGGTACTATATTCGTCCTCATTTTACAAAACCAAATAACTGAGGTCTGGAGACTTTTCAGTAACTTTCCAGAGGTCAAATCACTTAGCCAGAAAGTGGCGAAATCTTTTTTTTTTTTTTTTTTTTTTCTAGTTAAGACCTTTACTTCTAATCCCTGAAGTGACGGCTGCTTTGATTCACTCATTTCATGTCCTTTGCCCTAAACAGGATACCAGTGTTCGGATTTTTGTACTATGGAGGTAGTAATAGTGTTATTCCAGTTCTACTCTTCTCCAAGCACTTTTCTTTAGAAAATTTGGTGAGTGAAGAGGAAGGAAGAATCGTTTAGTAAACATTTAAAAAAAAATTTTTTTTTAATGTTTATTTTGAAGGGGAGAGAGAGTGACAGAGTGCCAGTGGGGGAGGGGCAGAGAGAGAAGGAGACACAGAATCCGAAAGGGGGCTTCACGCTCCCAGCTGTCAGCATAGAGCCCTACCTGGGGCTGGAACCCTGGAGCCCCACAAACCCCGAGATCATGACCCAGCCAAAGTCCGACACCTAACCGACTGAGCCACCCAGGCGCCCCAATATTTCTTTTTTAAGAAGAGGATGGGCTTTTAGGTTGAACCTAACTCCCACCATTTCTTAGAGCTTGCAGGAAGGTGTAGGGCATTTATTGCCCAAAGGGAATCCTTTTCTGAAGCAGAGGCTGATTGTGTCTTTTATAAGCACTCCCACCATCTGAATCTTGTCCTGTGTGGAACTGGTGAGCCTGGGCTCGCCCGGTCCTGTCTTGATTTTGCAGCTGACCGAGTGGTGCATGAGGCTTGCCAGTATTCTCCTGGAAATCTCATCATGATTGATATATTAAATTGTCACTTAGGCTGTCATAATTGGTAAAATATTTGAAATTTAGGAATTGTGTTTCAGCCCTAGCTAAAATCCCGCGTGAATCTGCCCAGGAGCGGGAAGGTGTTAATTTCTGAAATGTATCTGCAGAATTTGATATAGGAAGAGGGAGAAAGAAGGTGGAAGGGAGTAAGTCTGGTAGCCCCACAGTAGCCATTTTTGTGTATAATTCTTTTGGGGAGACTCTGAACATGCTTACAAATTAATTTTGGGTGGAGATAGCTTTTGACTTGGTCTGTTGAGGATCAACAGTCTGAAACACCAGAGAAGAGGGTGGCCTGAGCTGCTGCTTTGACAACTCCAGCCAGTGCCAAAAAAAACCATGCATGTATGTTGGAGCATCGGAGGAAAGCAGACCCTGGTGGCGAGTAAGAAAAAGAACTATATTTCTCTTGTTTCCATTCATTCATTCATTCGTTCATTCAACAAACACTCGCTGAGTGCCTGCAATGAAGAGAACGGTTGTTTCCAAAAACCTAGTGCTCCTATGCAAGCCTCCTAGAAACAATGTGATTGGTGATCACTAGGAAATAAATATTCTGATAGTGTGGCCTTGTAAATTGATTATTTCTCTCTCTTCTCCCATCTCCCATCTCCCATTGATTTTGCACTTCGAACTTCTTTCTGGTATTTTATCTTTGTCCTTTTCTTGTTCTGTGCTCCAGTATTCCTTAAGGAGCATTTTGTGTTTCATTTTCCCTCTGCCTGATTACCTGCTTTCTCCCTGTCCGCACCTTACTCCCAGTAGGTGGTCTTGAGCAGAGGTGGACTTACCGTGTAGGTGGTGACCCTCATGCTTTATGGCCTTACAGCTGCAGGTGCCTTCTGGCTCTCATTCCGAATAAATAGCTTCATACTGAGTCTTGGGTTGGTAACGTGGCATTCTTTTTTTCTTAGAAAAAAGCATGCAAGTAATATAAGCTTCAGGCCCCTCAAAACCTGGATCTGTCTGTAGTCACTAGTGACTGTTAATTTCTTTGTGTCATTCAGAGAGTGCAAGCAGGGGAGGGACAGGGAGAAGGGAACAGATGATCTGAAGTGGGCACTGCCCTGACAGCCGTGAGCCCCGTGCAGGGCTCGAACTCATGAACCGCGAAATCATGGCCTGAGCCACAGACGCTCAACCCACTGAACCACCCAGGTGCCCCGGATTTGAGTGATTTTTAACACCAAAACTGGCCAGAGACATTGCATTCCGGCTCTGGTGGCTTCCCAGGTGGTTCACAACTAAAATAAAAGGAGGTGCAAGTCTGGTTCAGGATAAACCCTGCACGCAGACTGGGTATTTCATGAGGAGGTGAGAGGCATTACTTCCCAAGAGCTCTTGAGATACCAGAAGCATAATCTTTGTGTGGGCCTGGCAAAATCCCATGAGTTACTTAATAATCCCTCTATCAGTTTTTAAATGCTTTGGGATATTTCTTACAGCTTTTGTCAGGACTTGCACGCTTTAATATGCTACTCACACACTTACAATACATGGCCAATACTTAATACTTAGCATCTGTAACAAAGCAGCTCCCAGAAGAGTACAAATTCCACATGACATTCCTCAAAATCAATCTATAGTAACAGAATGACAGGATCTTAATATAGCTCTCTTTTGTCATTAAAAAAAAAACAACATAAAACAGAGCATGTCTTATAGCCACAAAACCCCTTTTTCTGTCCACTAATCAATTACATAATTGTATCTACTATGTCACTAGTGGAGATGGGAAAACCCACCTGCCCATTTGTAAGCAATATAATGGTACATTTAGCATGCTCCGGCCCTTATGTGTCATCCATCATCTGTCACCAAGTCCTTCTTGAAACTCCTTTCATTTTGTGACACTTGGATCCTGAATTTTTTATCCCACACTGATCGCTCCTTTTCTGTTCCTTTCATGTGCCCATATTCTTGTGAACTTCTAGTTTTGAAATGGCCCCGAGTCTCCGTTGTTGGTCACTTTTGGGCTCTTATGCACTCTCTCCCTTCTCTTTCTCATTCTAGGACTTCAGATTTATCTATAGAATGCTCTTAAGTCTCTAATTGGGGTCTGTTTCGTTCTCTCAGCTCCTGTTCTACAGCTTATCTGCTGCTGGATATTTCACACTTGAGTGTCCTCTTCTTACTTTGTATTCATCACGTCCAAAAGCCTCCTTGCCGTCCCAGCCCAGCTTGTCTCCCTCACTTCTTGGCTCCACCTTCAGTTCCTTATTTGGGCTCTTCCTCTTCTCCATTCCCAGTGACTCCCCCCCCCCCCCATCCCCAGAATAGACCCTGGACGCCTTCAGCTCTCCAAGTTACGACCGTCTTTCCAGTGGCCACCCTTTACTTTAGGTTTTCCTTTCATGTCCATCCTGCAGTGTTCTCCCAGAGTTGATTTTTTTTTTTTAACTTGAGCGGAGTTGACCCACAATGTTACATTTGTTTCAGGTGTACAACCTGGTGATTCAACAAGTCTGTATGTACTTCACACTGTGCTCACCCCAAGTGTAGCTACCATCTGCCCCATTACGTTGCCATTACGGTACCATGGACTATATTCATTATACTCTGCCTTTCATCCCTGTGGCTTATTCATTCCGTAACCAGACTTGATTTTTTTTTAATTTATTTATTTTTGAGAGAGACAGAGAGAGCATGAGCGGGGGAGGGCCAGAGAGATGGAGAGAAAGAGGACCCCAAGTGGGCTTCATACCATCAGCGTGGAGCCCGATGTGGGAGCTTGAACCCATGAGATCACGACCTGAGCCGAAATCAAGAGTCTGCCGTTTGACCGATGGAGCCCTCCAGGCGCCTCCAGACTTGCTTTTTTTTAAAACACTTCTTTCATCACCTTGGTCTTCTGCTCAAGACCTTCCCTGGTCTACTCCCAGCCTCTCAAACTCCCCAGTGCATCCCCAATTATCTGGCCCCACTTTGTTGGACAAGTAGCATTTCCCACTGCCCCCAGCATGGAGTTGAGCTTTGTTTTTGTGTTTCTTAACATGGAAGTGCTTCTCTCTCACTGCCTACATCCTATCCATTCTTCGTCACCTGATTCATGACCCTTTCCTTGACCACCCTGGCTGGCCTTGATTTTTCTCTCTCTATTAGTGCTTGTCCTCTCTAACAATCTACACTCATTTTCTGTCTCTATGTGTATTTCTTGATGTCATTTTTTTTCAAGTTTATTTTTTTATTTTGAGACAAAGAGCATGTGAGTGGTGGAGGGGCAGAGAGAGGGGGAGAGAGAATCCCAAGCAGCCTTTGCGCCATCAGCGCGGAGCCTGATGTGGGACTCGAACTCACGGACCGTGAGATCATGACCTGAGCCGAAATGAAGAGTCGGCCACTTAACCGACAGAGCCACCCAGGCGACCCTCTTGATGTCATTTTAACTATGGCAATTCAGTCCTTGACTATAGATGCTAGTTTTTACTCAGGAGCTGACAGAGAGAGAGCAGATGGCAGAAACGAAGCAGGGTAAGATTTAAAAATCTGCCCTGAACTGAGCATTTCTGAGTTGGCTCTCTTTAAGGGGAAGAAAAAAGGAAAAGAAAAAAACAAACAAAAAAAGCCCATCTCCAGGGGACAGTGTCTACTTCAGAGTCTTTGGGCCAAAGGGTTTTTGGAAAGGCAGTCCAGTCCAATCCCCTAAGATTTTAATCCTCTTGACGGCATCCCCTTAGCGATGGTCTGGCTGTAGCTTTGAACACGTCTAGGGAAGGGGAATGCTCTGCCCCTCAAAGCAAGTCCTTGTGTGCCTGGACTCCTCCAAGCCCTTTGGGAGCCTCTATTCCATATGCCAGGCGATGGCAAGATCACGGGGAAAGAGGAATGATGATGAGTAAGTAGTTTCTCTGCCCATAAGGTGCCTGGTCCTCTTTTTAGAAGTAATCAAGGAAGAGCGTAATTGACATTCATACAGTGAGAGAAATGTTAATGGCATGAATGCGAACAAAGTCTTGGGACCTTGAGAGATAAGTTTCCAAGTGATAACGCTGGATAGTCCGGGGTAGGTAGTTTCTGCATGTTTGTTGAAATTTTTAAGTGTCATGTAGAAAGAGATCTTTCCAACTAGTGTCTGAGTAGTGGAACTTCCCTGTATTTTTGAAATCTTGCCATTCGCAACTACGTGGATGGAACTAGAGGGTATTATGCTAAGTGAAATTAGTCAGAGAAAGACAAATAGCATATGACTTCACTCATATGAGGAGTCTAAGACACAAAACAGATGAACATAAGGGAAGGGAAGCAAAACTAATATAAAAACAGGGAAGGGGGACAAAACGTAAGAGACTCTTAAATACAGAGAACAAACAGGGTTCCGGGAGGGGTTGTGGGAGGGGGGATGGGCCAAATGGGGAAGGGGCACTAAGGAATCTACTCCTGAAATCGTTGTTGCCCTATATGCTAACTAACTTGGATGTAAATTAAAAAAAGAAATTTAAAAAAATCCATTGTTTTAAAAGAATAGAGAGCACTAGCCACCCAGAACTCTGTGTTATGTAAAATCAGCAGGGATTGAGTCCTTCCCATCCTCTGAGACATACCACAATTTGCCTTCTTGCTGAAATACATCGCCGTGAAGAGTCAGTTCTGTGGAGAGCATTTCTGCCATTTTAACCCAGAACTTGGCAGCACATCCTTGTGGTTCTGTAGTGATTAAGAAAAACATTTTTAAAAATGCGGCTTATTGGGGCGCCTGGGTGGCGCAGTCGGTTAAGCGTCCGACTTCAGCCAGGTCACGATCTCGCGGTCCGTGAGTTCGAGCCCCGCGTCAGGCTCTGGGCTGACGGCTCGGAGCCTGGAGCCTGTTTCCGAGTCTGTGTCTCCCTCTCTCTCTGCCCCTCCCCTGTTCATGCTCTGTCTCTCTCTGTCCCAAAAATAAATAAATAAATTTAAAAAAATAAATAAATAAATAAATAAATAAAATAAAAAAATAAAAATGCGGCTTATTTTGGGCGCCTTAGTTATTTAGATACTCTGAGGTTCAGCGCAAACTGAGCGCTGATTTTTCTTCTGCATTTCTGGACCCTTCTTTGCCTCTCTTTTGCATTTTTTCCCCTCAAAAATTCACTAGGATGCTTTCACTTTAGACACTTTTTTGATGTTAAACAAAGAATTCAAGAAAATTTGCGTTCTGATTTTTTGAAGTAGGAAATGCGGAAGTCTGTTAGTGGCGAATATGGGTCATACCGTTCTTGTGCAGGTGTGACATACACATATTTTACAGGTGTACCCAGAAAGCCTGAGGTCCTGTTGTGGTTTTCTATCACATGCAGGGGTTCGCAAGAGTGTAGACATCCAATTAGCGTCCATTTGAACACTTACACTTGCACGTATGAAATGGATAGATTTCATAATGACAGCTCCCTTTCGTTTTCTGTCTGAGTGATGAGAACTGCACAGGATCAGCCAAAAGAAGTTTCGGTACGTTTTTTACTCTTGTAAGGTTTGAGACAAGTTGATCGTTAGGACTGTTTTTTTCTTTTTTCCTTTATTGTGAAAAATACAGGTTTGCCAGGAATTGAGATTGCCACATTGACGATCTGTTCCTTATTATGTTGTCATTTAGCATTATGAACTAGGGCACCTTAAAATATATTTTTTTAACATTTAAAGAAAAAATTTTAAGTAATCTCTACACCCTGCGTGGGGTTCGAACTCAACGACCCCGAGATCGAGTCGCACGCTCTACTGAGTGAGTCAGCCAGGAACCCCCAGGGCATAGTTTAAAATCTTTAAACTGTGGTTTTGTCATATATAAAATTAGAGGTTGGAGTAAGTTGGATTATGTTATATGTGATGTCTCTTCCAGCATCTCTTTTAGAAATTAGTAGTTTTCCTAACTGTCTCTGCAGCTTTCTGTTTTGGACTCATCCTCAACCTGTTTTTAATTCCATGTTGTATTCTGGAAATGGTTTGCATGATCTCTCATATTGACATCCTACGGTAAATTTTTGTAAAAATTATTTTTAAACGTTTTATTTATTTTTGAGAGAGTACAAACAGGGGAGGGACAGAGAGAGAGGGAGACAGAGGATCCGAGGCAGGCCCTGTGCTGCCAGCAGACAGCCCAACGTGGGGCTCGAACTCACGGACCGTGAAATCATGACCGGAGCCGATGTCGGCTGCTCAACCAACTGAGCCCCCCAGGCGCCCCTATATCCTACACTAAAATCAGGGTCTGGGGCTCCCTTACACATGTTCATTCACACCTTCTCCATGACTTCTCTGAGCCTTGTTTCAAAGCCCTTTTGGAGTTGCTGCTAAGCCAAAGTAAATAAAACCCCACTTTATAGCAATAGTTAATCAATTGATTAGGTAAGAGTGTCAATAGGAACATAAAAATCAGACGATAAGCTTTGAGAGTTGAGTTTATTACATATTAACCATGTTCAAGGGTCACAGAATTGCAGCCTGTAAGGGCTCACAGGGACCAAACCGAGGCTCAGAGGGATGAAATGAACTACCAAGTGCCACAAAATTCTTACTGGCATAACTCGACCTTGGACCCCTAAAATATCGACTGCTAGGGCAGTACCGCTTCCATACCCCACTTCACTGGGCTGGCCTTATAGGCCTAGTCATAGAACTGCAGTGAACTTTCCTATTGCTTTACTTTAATGCTTGATGCTCTGAAACTTTGTGACTATTGTTTCACTGTAATTAACATTTTAGAATATATTACGTGGCATGTTACTGCTTCATGAACATTTACATTTATTATTATTCTTTTAACATTTATTTACTGTTGAGACACAGAGCATGAACAAGGGAGGGGCAGAGAGAGAGGGAGACCCAGAATCAGAAGCAGGCTCCAGGCTCCGAGCTGTCAGCACAGAGCCCGACGCGGGGCTCGAACCCACGAACTGCATGATCGCGACCTGAGCTGAAGTCGGCCGCTTAACCGACTGAGCCACCCAGGCGCCCCTCTTTTGTGTTTAAAACATTTTTTAGAAGATTTTTATCTTTAAGTAATCTCTACACCCAACATGGGGCTCAAACCCACAACCCCAAGATCAAGATCGCACGCTTCTCTGACTCCGCCAGCCGGGTGTGCCAAAACATTAAAAAAAAATTTTTTTTAACATTTGTTTATTATTGAGAGACAGAGTATGAGCATGGGGGGGACAGAGAGAAGGGAAGACGCAAAATTTGAAGCAGGCTCCAGGCTCCGAGCTGTCAGCATAGACCCCGGTGTGGGGCTTGAATTCACAAACCGTGAGATCATGACCTGAGCCGTCAGATGCTTAACCAACTGAGCCATCCAGGCTCCCCCATTTTTTTTTTAATTGAAGTATAGTTGACATACTAAAGATAACCTTTAAAGGTGGCCATTTCCAGATTCAATGAGTTTGCTGGGAACGGTGGCTTAAATTCAAGACCTTTTTCTTGGCACACCTGCATGTATTTGTTCATTCACTTATTCATTCATTCATTCATTCATTCATTCAATACATATCTGTCGATTGAGTGGCTCAGTACGTGCTGTGAGCAAAATTTATGTTTTCTTGCTTTGGAGCATTGCTTCTAAAGCTTCAGTGAGCTGATGTTTGACTATACTTTTTATTGTCCTCGGAGCCTTCAGTCCAAGAGTCCAAACGTGTGGTTATGTAAGAATTCTCTGGGCCAGAGATCACCTTGCTGAATAATAGAAAGTTAACTTTAAAAAATTTTGTATGGGACACACACTATTCACATTCCTAGGTGATGTTGAATGTGAAAGTTGAAGAAAAATGTCACTTTTAGCAATTAAGAGGAAGAACCAGGAGAACCAGAGCATAAGCCATAGCTGTACTAAAGTTTTGCTTCAAAACGCTTAGCTTGTTGTGTTCTAAGCATTGCTTACCTGGGTCCTTGCCCAGGGGAGTTTATTACTGTAAATATTTGGACAGTCTTCTGACAGATGAAACCAGCTTTCCCAAAGTGTGTTTCCCAATAGGGTTTTGTTGTTGTTGTTGTTGTTGTTGTTGTTGTTGTTGTTGTTGTCTTAAAGGCAGAAGGTGGACAAATGCGGAGTCAAACAGGTCTCTTCACTGCAGGACTTATTAGGGTCTTTAATATGCCAGTGTGTGTCACACATTTCCCAGAAAGAGAAATGGCCTGTCCCAACATCCAGGAACATTGATACTTTTCCCTGGAGCGTCTTGAAGAGTAGTGTTCTATAAAACATCTTGGAAACTATTGCTTGAAACCACAGTGCATCCCGGGGTGCAGAATCTAAGGACAGCAGTGTGGAGGGTCTTTGGTGTGGATTTTTTAAGTTTCAGTGAAAGAATGGGGCGGGTAATGAATTAAGGGATAATTGCATTCCCTAACTCGGGTGAGATCCATTTATCTAAAGGGAAGATGAATGCTGGACAATTATCAAATAAATTAGGACTGTCTAGACAATCCGTCTGTCGAATTCAGGGCAAATTGAAGTTAATTGTTAGCTTTCATCTACTTATCATTTGAGACAGTACTGTCTCTTTAGCTTATCAAGGGGATTAGAAGATTTGGCATTTGCAAAAGCAGAGAATTATTTCTCGGAAAGGAAACACAAAATACAGATGGATAGAGGGATGGATAGATAGAAAGAAATGGTTACATGTATCAGGGACAAGTTTGTGTGTATGCTGATATTCTCTGTTCTCTGTTGCTAAAAAGTGCAATATTGGTTCAGAGACCAGAAAATATATTCATGGGGCTCCTGGGCGGCTCAGTTGGTTGAATGTCCGACTTCAGCTCAGGTCATGATCTCTCCGTCCCCCTCTCTCTCTGCCTCGCCCCCCACATGCGCGCACTCTCTCAAAAATGAATGAACATTAAAAAAATATAAACAAAAAGTAAAAAAGAAAATGTACTCCTAGTATTTGGAGTCTGCTGACTTATTTCGGTATAAACATTAAAATGATGTGGGACCCTATCTTTGTCAGTCTTTCTTGGTTGCTCAAGATAAATATAATCTAAGCCTTAGAAACTTCCCTGTTGCCCTCATCCAAGTGAGCATGGTTTTGTTTTCTTGGTGTGTTGTTGTTCTGGTCTTTGCAACGAGCATTTGAGCACCTGCAACATGGCAGGGTCTATTCTAGGAATGCGAAGACGTAGAACACATTTCTGTTCTCAGGAAGGTCCTAACACACCCGTTAGGAGTCAGATCTCTGGGCGAGAGGTCAGGTGCCTCGGATGAAGGCCGAAGCCTACCATGGCTTAGACAAGGGTGACTGTGGTTGCAGTCGGTAGCAGGCAGATTCAGAGCATATTTTGAGGCTACGTCTAACAGGACTTGCCACTTGAATGGATGAGGTATATGACAAAAAGAGAAGGCTCAGAAATGGCTTTGAGAGTTTTGATCAGAGCAGCTGACTAAATGGTGGTGGCATTTGCGAAGTTGCAAAGGGCCAGGGGAGGAATGAGTTGTGGGGGAAATACCAAGTGTCCTGTTTTAGATGTATTGCCCTCGAGATGCCTAAATGACGCTACTTTCTCGGGGGTTTCATTCCAGGGCAGGTGACCTAAACGCTGTATGTCTACTGCCAGGTGGTGCTGGGCGCTAAGAAGAAACATCAAACAGGCTAACAGGGACAGAGTGTGGCAGGAAATTTAAAACACTTGCCTGTATTGAACACGGGGTCCCTGGACATTTTTCATCAGGAATACGTTACATTTCAAGGTTTTTTCTAGTGAAGGAGTGGAGACACCAGATCATTTGTTGTGGAAGGAAAGTCAGAAATTGAACTGGAAAGGGTGGCATGAATCAAATGGATGAATTTCTTTTTTTCCTAGAATAGAGTCATATGAGTGTACTTGAAGAAGGAAGGTAAAGGGAAGGGCCCTTGGCGAGGTTAGAAGAGGCAGGGGTAAGGCGCCTGGGTGGCTCAGTCAGTTAAGCGCCTGACTTCAGCTCAGGTCATGATCTTGCAGTTCGTAGGTTTGAGCCCCCATCGGACTCTGTGCTGACAGCTCAGAGCCTGGAGCCTGCTTTGGATTCTGTGTGCCGCCCTCTCTCTTCCCCTACCCTGCTCATGCTCTGTCTCTCTCAAAAAAAAAAAAAAAAAAAAAAAAAAAAAAAAAAAAAAATTTAGAAGAGGCAGGGGTTAAGTGTGAAGCTAGGGTTCCACGGTAACAGATTTATATCCCAGGAGGCATGGACCGTGTCTTTGAAGGCTTCATTGCAGAGACTCTTAATTCCTGCTCCAGGTGCTGTGCGCGTTAAATCATCCCTATACCATTTCTCTGGGGAGGTCCTGCTTCTCAGGACATTGGAAGCAGTGAACAATCTGTAGGAACACAGTTTCCACAGCAGTGCCTTTAAGAAGCTGGAGCTTGGTTTGTGGTTGCCATGGTAGCAGGGGCTGGCTGCATACACCATCTCACCCAGGCTCTCCAGATCTAATAACCAGCATTAACAATTGCTTGAACTCTCACACGAGGGGTGCTTTTAGCAGACTTGCTTTTCTTTTTTTTTTTTTAAGCCTCTCTAATACATCTTTTAACCTATTTTATTTGGGGTTGTGTAAAACCCAAACGATTGAAGAAAAATCAGAACAGGAATTGTTTTAAAGTCCTCATTCCTATTTAAAATACTTAAGCACATGGGGCGCCTGGGTGGCTCAGTCAGTTAAGTGCCCGACTTCAGCTCAGGTCACAATCTTGTGTTTCGTGAGTTTGAGCCCCGCCTGGGGCTCTCTGTGCTGACACCTCAGAGCCTGAAGCCTGCTTCGGATTCTGTGTGCCTCTCTCTGCCCCTCCCCGACTTGGACTCTGTCTCTCTGTCTCTCAAAAAATAAACATTTAAAAATAAAATAAAATACTTGCGTGCAAAGTGGGTAAAGATTTGCTTGTGCCCTGATCCTCTGATTTTCCTGTTGTTCAGGTTTTGTTTTGTTTCATTTAGAAAGTGATCAGATCCTTATTTATTTGATAAGTCCTTACCAAACTCTTTGTGAATGTAGCTTCTTGGGGCTCTGTACTCTCATGGAAAACCACAGGACATTTGGGAGTCCTGGGCTCTTTTGCGCCTAAGGATTTTGGTTTGCCAAGATGGGGGAGAGAAAGAACTGTCTGTGCAGGCGTGAGGGATGGTAGATTTTGCCAATGCCCCTTAGACCTCTTCCTTCAAATGGAGGGAAGAACCGTTCCCTCCATGGAAGAACCAGGGGAGAACCATAGACTTCCGACACTAGGGAAACTGAGAGTCTAGGACACCTTTCCAAGGTGGCCCTTCATCCCTTACAACCCAATGAATCTCATACACTTAACAGACACTCTCCTCTCCCTGACTTTATCCCTCCCCTCTCTGATCTGAGGCCATGAGTTTCTAGCTCTGACAGTGTGTGTGGGAGCCAGCTTTTACTGGCCGGAGAGGCCTCTTTCCCATTCCACATTTGGTGATCCTACGTTAGTAGCTTGAAATAAGTAGTTTGAAATCAGACATGATGGGAGTGTCTATACACTGGGGAAACCCAAATGGTTCAAATCAGGTGGCCCCCTCCCTCTCCCCAGCCCAGAGACGGTTGTTAACCACTTAGCAGCATACCATGGTATCAGACCCTTTCCTTATCTCGGGCAGGGGGAGTGGGGGCTGTGTGTTGCTGGAGGGCTGGATCAGGGGCGAGTCTCTTCTATCACTCAAGATTCCATGTGGCAATGAAATGATAGGGAAATGAATGAAAGTGCTCTTAGCTCTGGCAAATCTATATTTCTTGAGAACAAGATGAAATAGATTTAATATGAGATTTTCTCTTTTCATAACAAATATGAAAATAACAAATACTTGATTATAAAATCTTTTTAAGGAAGGAGTAAGTCACGGAGCTGAAAGGCACAGCATGGGGAATATTGTCAATGGTATTGTAACCGCGTTGTCTGGTGATAGATGGCAGCTATTTTCTAGTAGCTATACTGTATTTGGTGGCTTGCCTTCAGACGTAAAAACCTTTTCTTTTCTGGGGCTTCCAGCTGGCTCAGTCAGTAGAACACGTGACTCTTGATCTCAGGGTTGTGAGTTTGAGACCCATGGGTGTAGAGGTTACCTAAAGAAATAAAAAAATAGTTAAAAACACTTTGTTTCTAACAGTGTCATCCCATTTACCAAAAAAAAAAAAAAAAAGCTCAATAAATGTTTTTGAAAGATAAACTCAAAGCCCTTAAGCTAATCTGTGTAGTTGTGATCTGATTTTTTTTTTCCTGTAAGTGATTATTGAGTTCTGTGGTGATGGAGGGTAGGATGCACAGTGAGACACAGAATAGGAACAAAAAAAGAGCTAAGGAGATCCCTGGGTGGCTCAATCGGTTGAGCATCCAACTCTTGATTTCCGCTCACATCATGATCCCAAGGTCATGGGATCAAGCTCCGCGTTGGGCTCTGTGCTGAGCGGGGAGCCTGCTTGAGATTTTCCCCTCCCCAACTCGCAGGCGTGCTCTCTCTCTCTCTCTCGAATTAAAAAAACAAGAGTTAAGGAGTAGAATCTAAGACTTACATCTTGAAGCAGGCATCATCTTCATTTTTTTTCATTCAAATCAACAGCCACAGTTGCTACATTTCTGGACCCCAAGTATTTCCCTGTGCTTTATTTTTGACTGAGTTATTTATTCAAACTTAGTTATTGGTTCTTATTCAAAAAGAACTTTTTTTTTTTTTAATGGCACCTTGCTTATCTTTCCGTATTCTGTATTTTCTCACCTTCCAGTGGTCGTGGAAGTTCCTCATCAGGGTGTTGTTCACAATAAACACACAAACCGAAACACCAGAACCCCATTTATTCAGCACCGTAGAAGACATACTTTTCTCAGTGACTTACGTCTTCCCTCCTCAAACTCCCAAGACCTTTTTAAAACCATTGCCCCCCTCTGAAATCCTTATAAAATGTTTTGAACATTTTCCTTATTTCTTAAACTAAGAGTTGACACTTTCCTTGCTGAGATAGGACCAGCCATTTTCCTGTAGTGCAGAAGCCACCATTGGAATGGTCAGTTTTTAAATTTTGTTTGTAGCCTTAAATGGCCAGTTGCAAAATGACTTTCGTCGCTGGTGTGATCATTGTCCTGGCTCAGCTGGCTCTGCTTCCCCCCCCCCCCATTTAGCTTCCCGAAGGGTGCTTATGTATTATTAAGCCACTCACCCAGCTTATTTACTAGATCTTAGGCAAAAGGCCGAGAAGGCGATTCACCAAGCTTATTTAGAGTTACACATTAAATTGGATTTTATTCAGGCTCCAACTGAGCGTGTGAGAAGTAAAACCAGTCACCTTTCAGGAGACTTTGTTGCGGTCCTGTTGGTTACTTGGCTTTCCCATAGAGAATATGGGGATAATGAAGTCTACCCCGAGGGCTGGTTGTGGAGGGGTAACAGGAAAGGCACATGAAGTTGATCTGTATGCGTAGCACCAAACCGACAGGACGCCACGGGACCCACTGCTGCTGGAAGTCAAAGCCACCTCTGCCTCTCCGCAGGCAACACGCAGAGGGTCGGTGTCCCTTGCTTTAGAAGAGGAGCTAGCGATTAATTCTAATAAACCCCTGGCTGTCTTTTTCTAATTGGTTTATAGTTCCATTGGTTAAGGTGAACTGGGAACAAATTAACCTTTTCGTATCTGCCTTTCTCTGCTTTTAAATACAGAGTGGTAGTTTGACATAAGAACAGATGTGTGCACAAGCATGCTTTTAATAACACCTTCGTCCTTTTTTAAATGACCAGCAGCAGAATCCGCCTTTGGCTCTGTCCCAGAAAACACATTGCACCAAGGTTTGCAGACCTTGGTTTGCATTTATTTAAATGTCACGGGATGGACGCTTTCTTTGTGAGCAGATTCCAAAGATTTGTTGCATGCCTAAATCTTTGATGAATGTCAACAATGTAAGGGTACATTGTACTTGAACAGGTCAAAACTACGTACAAACAGACATTGGCAGATAGCAGGGCTGGATATTATGCTTTAGCCTCCCCGCATGCTCGGTCTTCTAGACCCAAATTCATCCTTGATTCTGTATATGAACAAAGTACTGTGTCAGTCTGGGTCTTCTGAGAGCAGACATCAAGACAGAACTCGCCATTGTAAGAGATTTATTGTAGGAGAAGCCTGCAAAGGATAAAGGGGAGAGAGAGCGGGTGCAGGCAAGTAGTTAAAAAAAATAAGCCAGGGTTGGGGTGCCTGGGTGGCTTAGTCGGTTTAGCGTCCGACTTTGGCTCAGGTCATGATCTAATGGTTCGTGGGTTCAAGCCCCGCATCAGGCTTTGCGCTGATAGCGTGGAGCTTGCTTTGGATTCTCTGTCTCCCTCTCTCTGTGCTCCTCCTGCACGCGCTCTGTCTCTCAAAAATAAATAAACCTTGTGCTCGCTTCGGCAGCACATATACTAAAATTGGAATGATACAGAGAAGGTTAGCATGGCCCCTGTGCAAGGATGACACATAAATTCATGAAGCGTTCCATCTTTTTTCTTAAAAACAGAGCAAACTGAGGGTTGATGGGGGGTGGGAGGGGAGGGTGGGTGGTGGGTATTGAGGAGGGCACCTGTTGGGATGAGCACTGGGTGTTGTATGGAAACCAATTTGATGATAAATTTCATATATTAAAAAAAAAAGAACAAAAATAAATAAATAAATAAATAAACCTTAAAAAGAATAAAAAATAAAACAGAGTAGTCCTGTATCAGTTCCTGCAATCTGGATTTTGTTGATTGCATCTGGTAGTGTTATTTAAACATGTTCCTCTGGCCCCTGAGTATCAGATCTGGAGGCTTGATTACGTTAGAATTTAGTGTTTGCTCCTCGTCTTCCTCCCCTTCCTTCCTAACTACTTCTTCCATCGGGAGGCAGATAACATCTGGTTCTCTCTCTTTTTTTGTGTGACGTTAGCAGATGTTAATGATTATTACACTAGATCCATCAATTAGGGGGCGCAAAATGCTGATATTCTTTTTAAAAAAAATTTTTTTTACTGGTTTTATTTTATTTTTCAGAGAGAGAGAGACAGACAGACTGTAAGTGGGGCAAGGACAGAGAGAGAGGGAGACACAGAATTCGAAGCAGGCTCCAGGCTCTGAGCTGTCAGCACAGAGCCTGACGCGGGGCTCAAACTCACGAACTGTGAGATCATGACCCGAGCCGAAGTCGGCCGCTTAACTGACTGAGCCACCCAGGCGCCCCGCAAAATGCTGATATTCTAATTTTACTTGTCTTTACTTATTAGCTAGCGTACTTTTATACAACAAAACCTCGCTTTGTTAGCTACTTGGTTGCTTTGAGGTTCACTGCAAATAGGAAAGGTAGGATGACTGTCAGATTCTTTTCTTTCAGTCATTTTCAAACTGGCAAGGTGGTTCCTTAGCATTCTCCAAAGATGAACCAATGAGAATTTTTCTTTGTTTAATATCGTTATGAATTCGTGGATTTCAGCATCGCAGTTGGGATTCTTTGGGTTTTTTTCTCCACCCCCTCTCCCTCTTGCTGTTATTTTGATTTGATACTCAAATTCTTCCATCTCTGGCCAGTGGGAGTTTCTATAGGTAGGTTCCTGAGCCTTTCTGTCACAATCCAGGCAGTCTCACGTAGCCCTCACTTTCTGGTATGACTGGTTCCAGATCCATCTTTGCACATTTTCTACCCTACAGCTGAAATAGGTCACAAGCCATGATTCATTTCATTGGAAATTCATTGTTTAGGAACCAGAATCTGGGTGTTGGGAGTGTTCACTGCTTCTAGGTAGGTAATTTTTTCCAAGCTTTTTCACTGGGCAGGACTAAGAAATATGTATTTTTTTTAATGTTATTTATTTTTGAGAGAGAAGGAGGGAGGGGCAGAGAGAAGGAGACACAGAATCCAAAGCAGGCTCCAGGCTCCGGGCTCTGGACTGTCCACACAAAGCCTGATGTGGGGCTTGAACCCACGAACCATGAGATCATGACCTGAGCCAAAGTCAGATGCATAACTGACTGAACCACCCAGGCGCCCCTGTATTTTTTGAAGATAGAATCTAGCCGGAGATCATACCAGCAATTCCAATTCATATTCAGGACTACAGGATTTTTACTTAATGTCATTGTTCTTCTATCTGAATTTCCTTATCCCCAGGCCAAAAACCCTGGTTCTCAATGACATCGGCCTGATTCTGCATTCGCTTTATCCCACACTACATCCATAATAGCCTCAAAATGACAATACTAATGCCAGCACCAGGGAAACGATTGCTGTCTTCCGGATGTATACTGTCAGAAGTGAGCTATCAGATTACTGAGTTTTAAAATCACGTTTATACCACTTTACCCAACTTATCCCAGGTGCCCTTCTTATGTCTCTTTCACCCTAATATGCTAACAAACCCTCTTTTTCTCTTTGAAGTGTGTTTATCTCTAGTCTGCTTCGTACTTTTCGTAACGGGAGTTTAAAGATAACTAGGCATAAGCTGGCATTGGAAGTGCAAAAACAATGTAGATTTGAAAATAAGTGTGTGCCGACATAGATTTCCTTACTCTGTGAGCTGAGAGATCTGTGAGATCTGTGAGCAGCAACGAGCACACTTAAAGCCCAAATCTTGGTTTCTAATGCTGTCAAGGCTCATGGGAGAAATGGCTGATTCGGGGGCTGCACAGAGGGACACAAGCTGAGCCTAGAACAGAAAGAGCCTACCAGAAAGTAAGGAAGCGCCCAAGCAAACACACACACAAGCACACACACACACACACACACAGTGATGGGGCCATGTCAGAGTGACACAAGAGCCAACTGAAAGAACTCTCAGACACCAAAGCTGGAAGGGTTTGAGCAACAAAATAAATAACATACTATCGGATTATAACCCAAAGTGTAATACAACTATCTGTGGGTCCACACTGATGTAATAAGGTCATGATTGAATATGTAAATAAATGGGGGAGGGAGAGAAATCTACCGTGTGGGAGAATTCTTAATAATTTATATAGACACATCACCCTCAAAGAAGTGGAACATAATTCCCTACGTCTTAAAAAGTGTGGGGTGTGCATAGACTTCCTTCCAAAGAATACAGGATTGGACGGGAGAAGAAGGAGTAGTTTTACAGTGGAGAAAACTGGCAAATACCACCTCAGCCAGGTAATCAGGATTAACATCAGTGACAAGTCATGTTAATAGCACACATCCTTGTTATAATGTCAATCCACCATATTTTCCCTACTTTTCTGGTATTACTGTACCGGGTTTTAAATCGATCTTTTATGACAGTTTTTATTTACACATAAAAACCTGTGCTTTGAGCCAATGAAGGAAGTGCGACGCATGGTTCTTCCCTTTGCGAACTTGGAATCTAGTGGGAAAAACAACTAGCAAACATGTAATCCAGAGATAAATCATGGGAGGTGATTATAAGGGTTTTTTAACTTGAGAAAAGCACAGATATACTGAGGGCTGGTGTAGCCAGAGGGAGTTTCCAGGAAAACATACCCTTCTCTTTATACCATCAGGATTTCTGGATGAAGGGCGTGATAAGGGTTGACTGAGGGTTCGACACATTCTCTTAAGTAAGATTGCATTATCACTGTGGAATTTAAGAACAACAACAGATGAACACAGGGGAAGAGAAGGAAACATAAGATAGAAACATAGAGGGAGGCAAACCATCAGAGACTCTTAAACACAGAGAACGAACTGAGGGTTGCTGGAGGGGAAGTGGGTGGGAGGATGGGTTAAAAGGGTGATGGGCATTAAGGAGGGTGCTTTTGGGGATGAGAACTGGGTGTCCTATATGAGAGATGAATTGCTGGGTTCTACTCCTGAAACCCAGACTACACTGTATGTTAACTAACTTGAATTTAAATAAAAAAAATTATTACATTTTGTCAACCAGCCTCATGATGGATAATAGCATTATGTTAATGTAACAGAGGATAGATGATAAAACTCGTAGCTCAGTTAATCACATTGTGGTCGGAGTTTATTAGAAAGATAGCAGAATCTGTGGATTATGAAGGATGTCCTTCCTGCACTCATTTTATGTGTAGATCTGGCTAAATCTTGGATGTTTCATGTTCAGGTCTTAACATGTTCCTTGATTTTTTTTTTTAAATTTTCCTCGTAGGGCTGTCTGCCGCCAAACTGTTAGCTGAACATGAAGTGAATGTTTTGGTCTTAGAAGCGCGGGACAGAGTTGGAGGAAGAACATACACTGTGAGGGTAAGTGATTTTTAATGCTTAACGTATAATTTCTCACTCAAACTAGAAGTGGGAGCGATGGAAGGCGCAGAAGCCATGTGTCCTCTAGAGCCTTCAGCTACTCCAACAAGTAAGCATCCGTTGTGGTCAACAAACACTCACTGACCATTTGCAGCTACGTGGCTGGAACGGGAGGGTATTAGGCTAAGCAAAGTTAGTCAGAGAAAGACAAATACCATATGGCCTCACTCATGTGAGGACTTTAAGAGACAAAACACATAACATAGGGAAAGGGAGCAAAAATAACATAAAAACAGGGAGGGGGACAAAACAGAAGAGACTCATAAATATGGAGAACGAACAGAGGGTTGCTGGAGGGGCTGCGGAATGGGGAAGGGGCATGAAGGAATCTACTCCTGGAGTCATTGTGGCACTGTACGCTAACTAACTTGGATGTTAATTGAAAAAATAAAAATAAAACAAAACAAAACCAAATAAACACTCACTGAAGAGCGAACGCCTCTGACCTTCAGTAGCTTATAGTCTAGTGATGAAAACAAACGTGAACAAATAACTTCAGTACACTGTCATAACTTCCATACCAGAGACCTCAGTAGACTAGGTAGTGTCTCAGATGGGGTTACGGTTTGACTGGACTTGAAATGACTGTATACCCGTAACACACATGCGCACACACACACAGAGTATAGGTTCCATCTTTATTTATTTAAGGATACACAACTTAAAAGAAGTATGGCTACATGGGTGGCTCAGTCGGTTAGGAGTCAAGCTGTTAATGTTGGCTCAGGTCATGATCTCGCGGTGTGTGGGTTCGAGCCCCATGTCGGGTTCTGTGCTGACAGCATGGAGCCTGCCTGGGATTCTGTCTCTCCCTCTCTCTCTCTGCCCCTCCCCCTGCTTGTGCAGTCTCTGTAATAAGCAAATAAGTAAATAAATAAACTTGAAAGAAAAAAAGTGCGGCTACAGTAAGCAGAAGCAAAATGCTGCATATTTTTGTGCAACTTTGTCCTTGGCCCCTGTTTCCTAAGAGGAGGGCTGTTGGGAGGGACACTCTTTGCTTGGGTAAGGTTGGCTAGACATGAGGACGAAGCTCAGTTCTTGCTACATCACTGCCGTTTTAGACTTGGGCTGATGTCACCATTCTAGAAAAAAAAAACCAAAAAACCGCATCCCAAGTATTGTTTGCCATTATTCAAGGCCACGGTCGTAGGCAGTCAAGTCTGTGGGAGCTGATGGATGCGCACAGGGAGACGACATGGGGTGGGGAGGAGATAGGGCCAAAGGCAGAGGTTTGGGGAGCATGCAGATTTAATGGGTGCAGAGGCAGCGGAGCCAAAGCGAAGCAGCGGTGGCAGAGGCAGATGGGTGGAAGAAAGAGGAAGCCCCTGTGTTTGTCAGTTAGGTCATTAATGAGAGCCTTTCCTCCAGCCTGCAAATGGAGTGGTAAAGGCTGGAGATCCACAGGACGAAAGCAGCCGGTTGCAGTGACCGGAAAGAGAGGCAGCATCTATCTAATAAGATGTGTTGGGCTTACAGCAAAATGGCTTCTGCAGCGCTAGTCACAATGGCTTGAGCAATCCAAACATGCAGTTATTTTGCATAAGAAGTGGTCTGGTGGCAAGGAGTCCAGACTGGCGCAGGGCAGGGGGCGGTGGGGGGGCTCAGCTTTGTCATCAAGGCTTTATGCTCTTTCTGTCTTCTGCTCAGCCATTCTTTGCATGTTGTCTTATTGTCTTATTGCCTAATGGGCACCAGATGGCTGCTGTAACTCTGAGCATCAGTCCTCACTGAGGATAGGAAAGAGGATGAAGAGGCAAGCCGAGGTTTTCTTTTTAAGTTTGTATTTAAATTCCCGTTACTTAACATACTGTGTAACCTTCGTGTCAGGTGTACAATACAGTGATTCGTCACTTCCATAGGACAACCGGTGCTCATCACCTGTTTCATCCATCCCCCTACCCACCTCCCTTCTAGTAACCATCAGTTTGTTCTCTGTAGTTAACGTTTATTTATTTTTGAGAGACAGAGTGAGAGTGGGGGAGGGGCAGAGAGAGAGGGAGACATAGAATCCGAAGCAGGCTCCAAGCTCTGAGCTGTCGGCACAAAGCCCGATGCGGGGCTCGAACTCATGAACTGCGAGATCGTGACCTGAGCTGAAGTCAGACGCTCAACTGACTGAGCCACCCGGGTGCCCCTGTTCTCTGTAGTTAAGAGCCTGTTTTGTGGTGAGGCGGCCCCAGCTTTATCTGCAACAAAGCTTTTCCTTTACCAGAAGACCCCCAGCAGACATTTGCTTTAGTCTATAGCTATGCCCTTAGCTGCTGGGGAGCCCGGGAAAGCAAGCATTTAGCATTTCCAGACTGCATAATACAAGCAGGCATGGAAAAGGCAATATGAGTGGATGTGGAATAGCTAACCAACATGTGAACTAGAATATTGTAGACTATGTTTTTCTGTTAGACCAGGCCATGCTCCCCCTGTCATTTGCTTCCTACGTTTTTAAAGTTATTTATTTATTATTTATTTTTGAGAAAGATGGAGAGAGTGCGAGCAGGGGAGGGGCAGAGAGAGAGAGAGAGAGGGGAAGAATCTCAAGCAGGCTCTGCGCTGTCAGGGTAGAGCCCGACATAGGGCTCGAACTCTCAAAAGCATAAGATCATGACCTGAGATGAAATTGAGAGTCTGACACTTAACCGACTGAGCCACCCATGCACCCCTGCTTCCTACCTTTTTATGATTTTCTATTTTTTATTTTTTTAACATTTGTTCCTTTTTGAGAGGCAAAGAGACACAGAGCATGAGCAGGGGAGGGGCAGAGAGAGAGGGAGACACAGAATCCGAAGCAGGCTCCAGGCTCTGAGCTGTCAGCACAGAGCCCGATGTGGGGTTCGAACTCACAGACCTCGAGATCATAACCTGTGTCGAAGGCGGACACTTAACCGACTGAGCCACCCAGGCGTCCCCCTACCTTTTGAGATGCACGCAGGGATGAAAAAAAAAAGATACACACAGGGATATACCATGGGTCTGTTTTCACTTTACTCAGTTCTAAGAGTGCTCTACAGCCTTGCTACTCAGTGTGATCCATGGACCAGTAGCCTCAGAGTCACCTCCCCCCCAGGAGCTTTGATAGAGATGCAGAATCATAGGCCCCTGGTCCTAGACCCACTGAATCCAAATCTGCATTTCGACGAGCTCCCCAGGGGATGTTACTGCAGTGCTGCTCTGTGGGGTGTGTTTGCTTGCTTGCTTTAAATGAATCCCGATTAATTGTATCTGGAGAATTTCTGAGCGCTTCCCACTGCACCAGGAAGCTATTGGTCTGGAATTGAGGAGACTGAGATTCTGGCCCCTGTACTGCCTGACATCCCTTCTTAACCTGGGCCAAGTCCTTCTGGCACCTCACATCTCTGTCTTCCCACCCGGGCCGTGAGATACAATCTAAATGTACTTCAAGCTCCCCGGCAACTTCAAGTTCTAATTGAAGACAGTGTGTTGTAGTGCAAAAGAAGGATTGCATATTCTGCGTGTCTGACCTTATTAGATACAAGTCCCCTGTCATTTTCAGAAAATTATGCCTTCAGTTTGGCGATAGTTATTCAGCTATTCCTTAGCCCTCCTTTCTTATCTCTAAAACCTTTTGGTTATTAAATAGGAGCATCAGTCATGTTGCAGATTTTCAGGTAAGAACAAGTTTCTTGATCTAAAGGAAATGAGAATTCCAACATGCCTGTCCCCATCTGTGTTATTGCCCCAGGCTGATTTTTCAGGCGGTATCATTTATATACGTCAGCACCATACAGGAAGTATTGTGTGTGAAGCATAATTGTAACTCTTTAGGTATATGAGGAAAGAACTTTAAAATGCGCTTCGAAATGCTTACAAAGTAGGAATTAACATTTGTAAGATTTCAAGTGAATAGAAGGAGAATAAAGGGCTTTGAGAAAAAGGAACAGAAATGGTATTTAATAAGAAACTGAACTGGATATTGTTAGAATTCCTACTAAGAGCAATTTTTAAAATATTTATTATTTATTTTTGTTAAGTTTTTAATTTTTATTTTATTCATTTATTTTGAGAGAGAGAGAGAGAGAGAGGCAGAGAGGGAGAGAGAGAATCCCAAGCAGGTACCTCGCTGTCAGTGCAGAGCCCAGTGTGGGGTTCGATCTCACGAACTATGAGATCATGACCTGAGCCGAAATCTAGGAGTCGGGCACTTAGCCGACTGAGCTACCCAGGCACCCCAATTCTTTTCTTTTCTTTTCTTTTTTTAGTTTATTTATTTTTGAGGGAGACAGAGAGAGAGAGAGAGAGAGTGAGCGAGCACACATGCACGAGCAAGTGGGGGAGCGACAGAGAGAGAGAGAGAGAGAGAGAGAGAGAATCCCAAACAGGCTCCACTCTCAGCACGGAGCCCAACACAGGGCTTGAACTCACGAACTCTGAGATCATTACCCAGGCTCCCCTGTAAGAGCAATTCTGAGTCAATTAGGATAATTTGGGGTGGAGACGCCCTAACAGTTACTCTGGATCTTTAAGTACCGAAATACTACGTTTGGTGTTGTCACTTGGCCACTGTTCAGATAGATCTCCTGTCAGTTTAGAACTTCCCAGTTTTTCCTTCGTGTGGTTCCTCTGTAATTCTTCAGGACCAAATTAATTAATTTGTGTTGTTGCCTTAATATCGTCAGGGAAAGTACCACCAGGACTCCACTAAATAGAAACAATGGACAGGGGTGCCTGGGTGGCTCAGTCAGTTAAGTATCTGACTCTTGATTTCGGCTCAGGTCATGATCTCATGGTTTGTGAGTTTGAGCCCCACGTCGGGCTCTGCACTAACAGCATGCAGCCTGCTTGGGATTCTTTGTCTCTGTCTCTGTCTGACCCTTCCCTGCTTGCTCTCTCTCTCTCTCTCTCAAAGTAAATAAGAATAAACTTTAAAGTAAAAGAATCTTTCACCTTTGTAAAGAAACATCCTGTAAAAGAAAACAAATGAATGCATAGGTGACCAACAAAACCAGAAGCACACTATGTACAGAGAACAAACTGGTGGTTGCCAGAAAGGAGGTGGCTGGGGGTGGACAGAATAGGTAAAGGAGATTAAGAGGTACAAACTTCCAGTTATAAAATAAGTAAGTCACAGACATGAGAAAAGTACAGGATAGGGAGTATAGTCGATAGTGTTGTAACAATTTGTATGATAAAAAAAGGAAATGTTCTGCAATATGCCTCATAATCCTGCACTTAGGATTATTGGCTTTAGTGTCTGTCATCTAAAGACATCATGTTTGGAAATTCCCACGACTCCTTCTTGCTTGGTTAAAGCAAGTACTTTAACCAGTTTTGTTTTATATTTATTTTATTTTCAAAAGTTATTTATTTATTTATTTAGAGACAGAGCACGAGCGGGAGGGGGGCAGAGAGCGAGGGAGACACAGAATCTGAAGCAGGCTCTGCGCTCAGTGCAAAGTCCAACTCGGGGTTCGAACTCATGAACTGTGAGATTGTGACCTGAGCCAAAACTGAGACAGTCGGACATTTAACTGACTGAACCTCCCAGGCGCCGCAGGGTTAGTTTAAAGAAGTCAGAGGCACACTTCATTCCTGGTCTTGTGGCAGAATGGAAGCCCTGGTTACCTCTCCCCATTGGAATCAGTAAAATGTTGTATAAAATACACTCCGCTGCCTTGACACGGAAATCGGAAATTTGCGGGCCTCCTGAATGCTGAACAGAAAGCTCACGTTTCACACACCCAATCTGAACTTCTGACTTTCTCCTTCAAGACCGCCGTTCCAGCAGCCTTGATGGAAAGGATGACAGTTCCGAAAAATTCACAGTCACACCCAATATGCTCATGCCTCACATTCATTCTGTTGGCTCTGCCTTCGAAATACATCCAGAATCCAACACTTTGCACCGCTACCATGGCAACTCCTGGGGGCAGTCACCGCCATCTCTAAGCCAGATGCCTCAATGGCTTCCTAACTGATTTCCCCGCTCTCATCCTGGCCTCCTATAATCTAGTCTTAGTGCCACAGCTAGAATGAGCCTCTCAAACCTAAGTCAGATCTTGGCGTGTCTCTGCCGAAAAGCTTCCAGAAGTTCTCCTCATTCAGAGGTCAAGCCACAGTCCTTACAATGACCTTTGGGGCTTCCCATGACCTGCCCCCCAATAACGTCTCTAGCCTTATCTCTAATTCTCTTTTCCTTGCTCACTCTGTTCTAGCCATAGTGGCTTCCAATTTCTTATTTTTTTTAAATGCTTACTTATTTTGAGAAAGAGAGAGTGCACACAAGTGGAGGGAGGGGCAGAGAGAGAGGGAGAGAGAATCCCAAACAGGCTGCACATTTGGTGTGGAGCCCGATGTGGCGCTCAAACTCATGAACCGTGAGATCATGACCTCAGCAAAAATCAAGAGTCAAGATGCTTAACCAACTGGGGCACCCAGGAACCCCTGGTCTCCTGTTTCTTGAACACACCAGGCACCCTTCTGCCTTAGTCTTTGCTGTTCTTTCTGCCAGGAATGCCCTTGTCCTGGCATATGGATAACTCCTTCATCTACTTAAAGTCTTTATGCAAATGTTACCTCTTCAAGGCGGCCTACATATCCAGTGCATTGTAAATTGCAGTCTTTCCTTTTCTTCTCTGCGGTTTCAGTCTCCCATGTTCTACTTTAGCTTTTTGATTTTCGTTGCTCTTATCAACTTCTGAGAGACTTCGTTGTTATGTTCTGGGTTCATTTTCTGTCTCTTCCCATCGAATGTAAGTTCCTTGAGAGCAGGGATCTTTGGTTTACTGATGTAACAGAAGCTCCTTGAACAGTACCTGGCACCTTGTAGGAGAGCAAGGTACTTGCTTGTTGAATAAACAAGCGAATCCCCAGAGCAAAGTAAAAACATGAAGCCTAGGAAGTAAATGAGCTCAAAACTTGACTTTCACCTTGAATGCCTACTGAGCCCAAAAGACTTTGCAAATTACAGGGTGACGGCCATATGGCGTGCAGGGAACAGTAGATGAAACTCCGAACCTGCTGAAGATAGGGAATTTTAATAGGAAACGCTCCAATTGGAATGCTTCATACGTGGAAGTGTGATAAAGCTTACCATTCAGAAAGGGAGAAAAATAAACCTTGCCCTCGTTCATGGTTTCCACCCAAATTTACACTACCTTTATGGCATGCTAAACGTCAGGCAGACTATGTAAAGTGCCACACTGGCTGGAAGAAATAGACTCCAAAGAAAAGAAGTAACTCATAGTTAAAAATGAGAAATCATACAAGGAAAACAAGGCACCAAAAAAGGATAAGCGTAAAACAATGATCCAGAAGGTATTTTAACATAAGCTCAAGAGCCCATCAGTGTGTTCTGATTTAAAACTTCATCTGTTGGAAATCAGAGAATTGGGCCTAATAAATCTCAAGGTGGTTCCTCCAGCAACAACCCCAAAGAAAAGCCTGCATAAAAACCTAAATGCTTGGAAAAGGATCTAGATCGGCAGGGTGTACTATAGCGTTCTTTATCTACTATACATGTTATTGTTGAATCCACCTCACCAGTAGCTATACAAATGGGATTGTTTCCTGATGAGTGTCCTACAGGGTTGCGCCAAGTTCTTGGGTGACAGAGAAAAAATTGGTATTTTCAGCTGCACTTTATAAGAGAGAAATAAGGCACATTTAAGGTGTAACAGATTTTTTTGTTTTTAATTAAGATATAGAAACTTGTTGGGGCGCCTGGGTGGCTCAGTTGGTTAAGCGTCCGACTTTGGCTCAGGTCATGATCTCACGGTCCATGGGTTTGAGCCCCGCGTCAGGCTCTGTGCTGACACTCAGAGCCTGGAGCCTGCTTCGGATTCTGGGTCTCCCTCTCTCTCTGACCCTCCCCCGTTCATGCTCTGTCTCTCTCTGTGTCAAAAATAAATAAACATTACAAAAAAATTTAACATATAGAAACTTGTTTTCCCCAAGTGTTAACTAAAGTCTTCTGGCCCCTTTTTCTCTTTGTACAGAATGAACACGTCAATTATGTAGATGTTGGCGGGGCGTATGTGGGACCAACCCAGAATAGAATCTTACGGTTATCTAAGGAGCTGGGTCTAGAAACTTACAAAGTGAACGTATGTGAGCGGCTTGTTCAATATGTAAAGGTAAGCCTGACATTTTACTCAAGTGACCAGTGGGGGAGCACTGTATTTGGGAAAATATTCGGTTTTCTTCCTAGTTTTTTCTCAAAGCAATTGTAAAAATAGGCTCTCAGCCTTATAGTAGTCTTCTGCGTTTTCTTTTTCTTTTTAAAGAAATCCTTGGGGACCCTGGGAATCCCTGTAAGGGGTCATGCCTCAGTTTGCCCCCTCTGCACATCACACACTGTGGCCCTTAAAGGCTGCACCCTTACCCCCAGTCCAACTGGAGTAAGGGTATGAGGCTTTCAGCTTCTTTCCTTCTTCAGTGTCTCTGGGGAGCAAGGGGGCGGAGACAGGAGCTACCTGTGGTAGACACATGGATGTGCCTACAGATGTGTGTGCGCACACGCATGCGCACACGCACACA
Organism: Neofelis nebulosa; assembly: GCF_028018385.1. Lineage (NCBI taxonomy): Eukaryota > Metazoa > Chordata > Mammalia > Carnivora > Felidae > Neofelis > Neofelis nebulosa. The sequence goes on from NC_080800.1 coordinate 38,693,472, forward strand.
CACGCACACAGAGCCACAGGCAGCCCTTGAGGCACCTATGAGGCAATTCTAAGGCCCCAAGGAACACAGTAGTCCAAGGCCAGTTCTTAAGACTGAGCAGGTTATACTTTGTCATCGTTACCTGGCGTTTCTTTGCACGCTTTGATAATTTCCTCTGTACTGAGCCTTGACTCTTGGGAAGTCTAGCTGAGCTGTGTGGTTTACCACTGTTTAAACAAGATTGTTTCACTCTGCTGATATCCAGCTGTTGCCAGAGTTATTCTTTGTCACTGAAGCCAAACATGGAGCAGCTGGAGTGTTGGAAATGTGCCTTGAGAGGTCAGGCTGTCCGATCTGCCTTCGCAGCCGGCTTCCCAGAACTAGCGTCTCGAGGGCAGGGGTCATGCACTCGTTCTAATGGCAGGATTCCCACACCGGTGATCACGTCACTCTCTGAGCGGCTCTACCCCACTCAGTCACACGGGTCTGGAGCCTTCGGGGGGTTTTCGGAGCTTGGAGTCAAGGGTACTTGTGATATGTGCACACTGATGCGCCGTCAGGGGATCTTAAGACACTCTGATATGGTTTGGGATGGTTTGGGTTGTTTGGGGGAAGGGTCTGGCAGTTGCACATGTGAAAAAACAAAAAAAGCCCAGCAGCCTTGAGAGAAACTGGGTTCAGAGGTCAGGGGGGGAATGAAGAAAGTATAAAAAACTATACAATGCTAGCTTCGGTAGGCTTCCTGATCACTTTCTCTGTCTACACTACAGGGTGCTTCCTTGGATTAGCAAATAATGACAATGGTGAGAATGATAGTAACTAACATTTATTGAGCACTTTTACATGTGTTAGCATATTTAATGTAGGGAGAGAGACCAAATCCTTTGCATGGAGTACTAAATAAACAGTCCCATAAATTCACTCTTCAGTCCAAGTAGGAAGCAAGTGAGTCTGATGATTGTCCTGGAATCTGAGCAGACTCATGCTTATGATCTCTTCCTCTCTCACATTCAGGTGCTGAGAGATTTTTTATTTTCCCTGAAGTCTCACAGTAAACAACTAAGTGATTTTTTTATGCATGATCTCCGTAAATCATTACATACACCTCGTTAGGCAGGCACGACTATCCCCATTTTACAGAGGGGAAAACTGAGGTTCAGAAAGATAAAGCAGCTCGACAAGACTATGAAACGAGTAATGGTCTGTTTTACCCCCCGAGCTCACACCATTCATGCATTTTAGGACTGGCTTCCAAAGAAGCACACATTTAAGGTGCTGAGCACCATTCTTTTCTTTTAAGACACAATCCCATCTAAAGAAAAGACGGAGCACGGAAATACCATTAAACCATCCTCTCACATACTTTAATCTGCCAAAGCACACATATTTTCACCCAAGGTAGACCGCAATGTTCAGCTTAAAGATAATTGTGGGTCAGTTAGAGGTTTATTTATTTGAGCTGAAGGAGTCCCTGTAAAGTGAGGCAGCCAGATTAGGGAAAGGCAGGAAGACTATATTCCATGGAAGATTGTTAACAAATCGTATAGCAAAAAATCATTCCACTTATTTAAAAATATCTCAACCCTTACTGCTGTGTCCACTTTGGTGGGGTGGCGGGGGGCGAGGGGAATGGACTTTTCCCCATCACCGTAGCGCGCCGGGTTAATAGTGCAGATTGTCTTTGTGACACTCTGAATTGGCTCTCGAGACAACCCCAGCCTCTGTAATCTACCACAGTGCATTCTTTTCAGTGAATACCACCGAAATGAAGCAGGTGAATCCAGAAGATTGCCAGTGTCTAGTTAAACCAAGCCATATTCCTTATGGTCCAGATTGCTTCAGCTTTTAAATTTTCCCAGCGCGCAGCCTTAAAGACTGCCTCGGTTGTTTCTTCTGACAGCAGACTGTAGTGGATCCAGTTTCAGTGTATTCTGGGATGATTTTTTGTTTAAGATTTTTGTTTTTAAGTGATCTCTACACCCAGCGTGGGGCTCGAACTCGAAACGCCGAGATCAAGAGTCGCATACTCTACTGACTGGGCCCCCGCCAGGTGCCCCTCTAGAACGATTGTTAGTATTCACCAAAGAATGGTTCTTGACCCTTGCTAGATTGTGTTTACAGGGCAAATTGAGACTCTAAGCCTGAGCCTCTGAGCTGAGCAGTGGAGATAGACGTTTAGTGGTGTTTTGGACCCTGTCCCTTCCTAGGAGACTATGTCTGTCTACTTCATTCATAGAAGGTTCAAATCATTATGCTAAATTCATCAGTTCAATGAACAGTTACTGGATAGTCTCCTCTGTACAAGGTATTGTTCCAAGCTGGAAATACAGTGGTGGACACATGATCAAAGCTCCTGCTTTCATGGAACTTACCATTAGCTCACATTTCTGCCTGTATCCTTCGTGGACCTTGTGAATAGAATACCTGTTCTTTTTTTTTTTTATTTCTTTATTTTTTAATTTTTTTATGTTTGTATATTTATTTATTTATTTATTTATTTATTTTTAACTTTTTTTTTTTACATTTTATTTATTTTTGATAGAGACAGAGCACGAGTGGGGGAGGGGAGAGAGAGACGGAGACACAGAATCCGAAGCAGGCTCCAGGCTCTGAGCTATCAGCACAGAGCCCGACGTGGGGCTCGAACCCACAAACTGCGAGATCATGACCTGAGCTGAAGTCGGATGACTTCAACCGACTGAGCCACCCAGGCGCCCCAATGTTTATTTTTGAGAGAGAGACAGAGTGAGAGCAAGGATGGGACAGAGAGAGCAGGAGACATAGAATATGAAGCAGGATCCAGGCTCTGAGCTGTCGGTGCAGAGTCCGACGCGGGGCTCGAACTCACAATCTGTGAGATCATGACCTGAGCTGAAGTCGGATGCTTAACTGACTGAGCCACCCAGGCGCCCCTAGAATACCTATTGTAATTCTGGTTTAGTAGATCCTGATTCTTTTTTTTTTTTTTAAGTTTATTTATTTTAGTAATCTCTACACCCAGTGTCGGACTGGAACTCACCACCCTGAGATCACGATGCGCATGCTCTACTGACTGAGCCAACCAGGCTCCCTAGTAGGTCCTGATTCTTATAGAATAGGTTCTTGGACAGGTTTTATGAATGTTGTGAATTTGATAATGGCTTTATTTAGGAGTTTATATCTGCTTTGTGAAATTAAATTAACCATGTTGTTTTTAACCTAAAAGGTGGATTTGAAGTAGCACCAGCTAAATGTGTTTAAAACATCTATTCCTTTGGATGGTGTAAGGGAAGCAGGTGGACTTGAATGCTTCTTGGATTAATTGACCCATTACTTGCATTAGTGAATTAGATGCACTATCATTACGGGTTATTTGATGAGTAAGTTTCATTGAATTGTGGAGGCTTTTTGTTAAGTTTTACAGTGCCAGGTCTTGGAGAGGAAAGCAGAAATGCTTGATTTCCTTTTTTTTTTTTTTTTCCTTCTTTTAATGGGTTCTTCTGATCTTTTTTTAATTTTTTTTTTACATTCATTTTTGAGAGACAGAGACAGAGGGTGAGCAGGGGAGGGGGCAGAGAGAGAGGGAGACACAGAATCTGAATCAGGCTCCAGGCTCTGAGCTGTCAGCACAGAGCCCCACACGGGGCTCCAGCTCACGAACCGTGAGATCATGATCTGAGCCGAAGTCGGACACTTAACTGACTGAGCCACCCAGGCGCCCTGGGTTCTTCCAGGTCTTAATAATACAGGTAGGGTGGAGAGAGGGAGAACACTGCATTTTGCAGGTGCTGCTCTGAAGGAGAAGTTGACATATTTATGCATTCCCACTTTCTCCCTGCTTTCACACCCTAAATAAAAGTCAAGACTATTAGGGGTGCCTAAGTGGCCTGGTTGGTTGAGTGTCTGACCCTTGGTTTCAGCCCAGGTTATGATCTCCTGGTTCATGGGTTCGAGCCCATTGGGCTCTATGCTGCCGCTCCCCTGCTCATTCTCTCTCAATCTCTCTCAAAATAAATAAACAAACTTAAAAAAAATCGAGACAATAAATATATACCACCCATTTCTTTTTAGACATTGGTGTGATATTTAAACAACCTAGGCTTTCCTGATAGTAACAGCTCACCAAGCAGGTTTTCCTAGTACTGGTTCTTTTCTTCCCACAGCCATTTACTTGAAAGTTTCTAGGCCAATAACTGCAATCAAAGGCTTTCCACATATGTGTGTTCTGGAATACTAAGTCAACTTTTTGTTGTTGTTGCTTAGAGGTGGACTTTATTTTTGCCAGTAGGCCGTGTTGAAAGCAGGGGATCTATTTATTTTACTTACTTATTTACTTATTTATTTATTCTTGTTAGGATGTCTTAATGCCTGCCAGAAATAACTGCGTTCTGACCCCTTGCTTATAATAGTGTTTCTTTTGGATCAGGGACATATATTTTTAAGCTGCTTTTAACACCGTTTTCTATACCAAATCACAGAAGCGTATGTTTTGTGTTCAAAGAAAGTTATACTTTCACTTTCAACGCCGCTCTGTAGGAAAGGCAGGAAGCCAAGGGCATTAGGCTCTTCTAGGGATATTGATTGTTGTGTCTTTGTTTCTTTTCTTTTCTTTTTTTTTTTTTTTTTTAAATTTTTTTTTAACATTTATTTATTTTTGAGACAGAGAGAGACAGAGCATGAACAGGGGAGGGGCAGAGAGAGAGGGAGACACAGAATTGGAAGCAGGCTCCAGGCTCCGAGCCATCAGCCCAGAGCCTGACGAGGGGCTCGAACTCACGGACCGCGAGATCGTGACCTGAGTCGAAGTCGGATGCTCAACCGACTGAGCCACCCAGGCGCCCCTGTTTCTTTTCTTTTAATCCCCTGAATCCCGGCGGCCGCCTCACTCCATGCATTGGTATTGCCTTCCATCTGCAAGGTTCCTATACCTGTGTCACCTCATTTGAGTTACCTCGTGATCCTATGGCTTAATAAGCATTTCCCCCCATCTCACAGATGAAAAAACTGAGGCTCAGAAAATTTAGACACCAAAGTAAGGCTTTCTGGCTCTTGAGCTCAGGGTTCTGGGGGTTACATCACAAAGTTCCTTATTCCACGGGCAGAAAGTCAACTTGTAAATTCCTTAAAAATTTTTATTTTATTTTATTTTTTATTTATACATTTTTTTTAATGTTTATTTATTTTTGAGAGAGAAGGAGAGAGAGAGAGAACACGAATAAGGGAGGAGCAGATAGAAAGGGAGACACGGAATCCGAAGCAGGCTCCAGGCTCTGAGCTGTCAGCACAGAGCCCAACGTGAGTCTTGAATCCTTGAACCTCGAGATCATGACCTGAGCCGAAGTTGGACACTTAATCTACTGAGCCACCCAGGGGCCCCCATTTTATTTACTTTAGAGGGAGACAGCATAAGTGGGTGAGGGGGCAGATTGAGAAAGAGAGAGAATCTTAAGCAGGCTCCATGCTGAGCTTGGAGCCCAAAGCAGGGCTTGATCCCATGACCCTGGGATCATGACCTGAGTCTAAATCAAGAGTTGGACGTTCAACCGACTGAGCCACCCAGGTACCCCTATAAATCCCTTTTAATAACCCGTCCTAAGGTATGATAAAAATCACCTTACCCTGATAGGCTCTGAAGTCCTAACATGCCACTCAGACGGTAGGGGCTCCTCTGGACGCAGGCAAGGTCCTGTGGGGTGCCTGGGAGCTGTATGTGGTCCCTTTCACCAGGGTGGCTTCTTCTCCTCTCGTGCACCCTGAGCCATAGATCTGGGGTGCCTCTGGCCTTCAGTGAACGTTTGACTCCTGACCAACCCCCCCAGACCACCCCAGTTAGGCTCAGTGGGCTCAACAGATGAGTCCCCTTATTATGTTAAAACACTAAGTCTACAGCACGGTTTGGAATAGTTGACTGTATATTCTTTTTGTTAATTGATTGATGTGAACTTACTCGTCAAAGTATGACCCAGATCAGAGTATTTTATTTTATGCCATTATATCTTGCTTGGTTTAAAGAGAAAAAAGAGAGAGGATTTAAAATAATTTGTAAGCTGTAGAAGTCAGGGTAGAGATGGAAAAAAAAACCAAACCAATTAGGTATGAACAGGAAAATGGTAATGGGCATGTGCTCATGATAGAAATTCTGTTTGATCATAGAAATGAAGTAATACAAGAGGGATTACTTGTTTTCTTCTCTAAATTCCAGTTATACGTAGGTTTTTTAAAAGCAGAGAGACTAAAAATGTTCATATAGTCTCACATTGGTCTATCAAGTATTTAGTACAAAGATATATGGACATAGGTTGTAAAAAAAAAAAGGTTTTAGTAACTTCCATTCATTTCCCCCCTCCATTTAAAAAAAAAATTTTTTTTTTAACGTTTATTTATTTTTGAGACAGAGAGACAGAGCATGAACGGGGGAGGGTCAGAGAGAGGGAGACACAGAATCTGAAACAGGCTCCAGGCTCTGAGCTGTGAGCACAGAGCCCGACGCGGGGCTCGAACTCACGGACCGCGAGATCATGACCTGAGCCGAAGTCGGCCGCTTAACCGACTGAGCCACCCAGGCGCCCCTCCCCGCTCCATTTTTTAAAAAAGATTTATTTATTTATTTTCAAGAGAGAGAAAGCATACGTAGAAGAGGGGCAGAGAGAGAAGGAGGAGCCTTGATGTGGGGCTCAAACCCACAAACCGGGAGATCGTGACCTGAGCCGATCTCTTAACCAACTGAGCCTCCCAGGCACCCCTTCTCCTCCATGTTTAAAATACTTCATTTATTTCTTTTGTTTAAAGGAAAGCATAATGACAGAAATCACTCTTAAAGCCTTGTAGTGTTTAGAAAGCTAGGTCAGCATTAGCCATTTTCTCTCAAAGCCTCTTTTCTTTTTCCTAGAAACTTTCAGGGATAAATCTCAGATGTAGTTTGTAGAGAGCAAACCTTCCACTCGGTTGAAGCGACAGCCCAATACATAGCAAAGTCAGGTTAATGACTAGATCTTTTTCCTTCCATCTTTCCCCTTTTTTTCGTTATTTTTCCCCCACCCCCTCTATTTTTTTTCTTTCTTGAAAAAAATCATGGTAACATACACATAACATAAAAATTGTCTTCTTAACCATTAGATGTACAGTTCACCAACATCAGGTAAATTCACATGTTTGTACACCCATCATCTATACCGAACGCTTTTCTTCTTTTTGCTATTCATTTTTTTTAAATTTTTTTAACATTTATTTATTTTTGAGACAGAGAGAGACAGAGCATGAACGGGGGAGGGTCAGAGAGAGAGGGAGGCACAGAATCTGAAACAGGCTCTAGGCTCTGAGCGGTCAGCACAGAGCCCAACACGGGGCTCGAACTCATGGACTGCAAGATCATGACCTGAGCTGAAGTCAGATGTTTAACCAACTGAGCCACCCAGGCGCCCCTGCTATTCATTTTTAATAGAGGGCGATTCATGACAGCAATCCTTTTCCAACCATTCATTGAGAAGTAGCCCAGAGTTGCCCTCTGTGACTCAGTGAGCTGGCTTTCAGTGCACAGAGCACAGAAAGGAGATTAGGTCAGACACAAAGGATTTCTCTAAGGCTGTGGAACTTTGCAGTCACCCCCCTCAAGTGAGGCCTGGGCATTGTGGGTAATGGCAGAAAGCACCTTGTGAGTGGAGGGGCGCCTGGGTGGCTCAGTCAGCTAAGCATCTGAGTTCAGCTCAGGTCCTGATCTCGAAGTCCGTGGGTTCGAGGCTTGTGTCGGGCTCTGTGCTGACAGCTCAGAGCCTGGAGCATACTTCGGATTCTGTGTCTCCCTCTCTCTCTGCCCTTCCCCCGCTCACACTGTGTCTCAAAAATAATGAATAAACATTAAAAAATTAGAAAAAAAAAAGAACCTTGTGAATGGAATGAAACCTCGCATAAGCAGCTTCCTCGAGAGAAATTGCTCTTGTCTCCTTGATAACTCAACTCTTGGAGGTTTTGAGCTTTCAAGTTAGAATGTGGTTGCCAGTGCGAGGTCAAAAAACATCTCCTTTTTCCTCCCCCCTTCTTGCTTTCTACCTCTTCCCTATTTCCCCCTCTGTAGTCCCTACCTTACCCCAGAGCACAAGTCTGCTGTCCCAGCCAAAAGACTTCATCATCCGTCCTGAGGTTTCAAACTTTTGTACAGTAGCCTTCTCTAACAGTTGAAACCGGAGACACCCTTTAACGTCCTATAAATCCCATACCTGGGCCATTCTGGGCACTTCCTGAAGAAGGGAAGTTCTGTTGTCACATGGATACACTGACCCAGCCAGAAACTTTTTGCTCTCATTGCCCTGTCCTGCCATTTAATAGGATCGGTGCTGTTATATATAGCCCTCTGTCTCAGATGTGGACTCTAAGCTTTTTCTTTTGTTTTTCCTTTAATTAATTAATTATTATTATTTTTTTAATGTTTGTTTAGTTTTGAGAGAAAGAGAGACAGAGTGTGAGCAGGGGAGGGGGCAGAGAAAGAGGAAGACACAGAATCGGAAGCAGGCTCCAGGCTCTGAGCTGTCAGCACAGAGCCCGACGCGAGGCTCGAACTCATGAACTGTGAGATCATGACCTGAGCCGAAGTCAGACCCTTAACCGACTGAGCTACCCAGGCGCCCTAAGCTTTTTTGCTTCTGTGTCAAGGTCATTGAATGAATACCTTTTGAAAACTGGGTGGACTGCAGAGTTTTAGTAAGTGACAGTTTTTCTTAAGAGATAAGAGAAAGTTGTAAGAATACAAGTATTTCGTTCAAGGTCCTACAGAAGTGAGTGAGAGAGAAACAGGCAGGCAGAAGCCTAGTTGATAACTAACCTAAGCGAATACAGAACTCGAAACTGAAGAGACAAATAATGATAATAATGTGGGTACTTCTATTTGAGCAGCCCAGTACTGTTTTCATGGCACTTCATTTTATTGTTTGCTTTTTGTAGAGGGAGGGACAGAGAGAGAGAGAGAGAGAGAGAGAGAGAGAGAATCCTAAGCAGGCTCCACACCCCGTGCAGAGCCACACTCAGGGCTCAATCTCTCAACCTTGAGATCATGACCTGAGCCGAAATCAAGAGCTGGATGCTTAGCCGACTGAGCCACGCAGGCACCCCAGTGTTGAGTATTGTTAAATGTAATAAACACTCTGATCCCAAAAGCTGTGGAACTGAGTCCTTTCCATTTAAAGGACTTTTCACATGTCATGTTTTTCAGAGAGTTTGATTCCTGATCCACTAGTCCATTTCCTTTCCTTCCTACAGCACTTGTGTAATTTGTCAGACTCCAGTGATACACAGGGAACCTCAGGCCGAGATTTAATTCTCTGTGCTTGCCTACTAAGTACTTGGTGGCCTAGTTTCCACAGCCATACCCAGTAGGTGAATGTCTCTACAAAAAACCTCAGGCTTCACAGCTGATGGGAAGAAATCACCATTCTGCCCACACTTGCTACCCAGCAAGCAGTCACAAAAGTTGACCCTGGGGCACAGATGTGGGCACAGTCGCTAATCTACATACTTCTTTGGGCCAAAGAAATCCTGAGTGTCTGTGACTTTCCCCAATTTGTAGATTTTTATTTGTCTATCTTTGATTTTTTAAAACGTTAAAAAAATTGTTTATTTATTTTTGAGAGAGTGTGAACGGGGGAGGGGCAGAGAGAGGAGGAGACACCGATTCTGAAGCAGGCTCTGCGCTGTCAGCAGCAAGCCAGATGTGGGGCTCGAACTCACAAACTGTGAGATCGTGACCTGGCCGAAGTTAGACACTCAACCGACTGAGCCATCCAGGAGCCCCCAATTTGTAGGTTTTTTTAGAAATCCTTTTCTGATGTTCAAATGTGGGGGAGGTTGTGCTAAGAATCTAAAGGCTTGTGGTCCCCTCTCCTTCGCATGTCTCCACCATCACGATCACAGGAGACATCACTACAGGAATCCCATGCGCCACAGTCGCAGGGTTGCATCTGCCCAGTCACTGGGGTACACAAGATGAATGCCCTCAGTTAATCCCCGGTCTGGCAGGAAGCTCTGCTTTGCCCTTGACCCTCTCGACCTGCTCCGACGTACTTTCTCTTTGTACTGCCCTGTTCCGTGGGGCCGAGTCCCAGGCTCGAGATTCAACAACAGAGCACTTGCAATTTTAGCTAGACCAACAAGTGATTTCATTTTATTTCTCCTGTTTGACTCGTTGTTGTGGGATGACGCATGCTCTTGTTCAGGAAACGTACACATGAGAATATCTTCCCGTTAGTATCATTTGGAAAATAAATCCTCTGCTTTTCAGAGCTCTTCTTTCTCGCCCATGTTCTCCCATGTTCCCTCAGGCCCCTGCCAGTGCCAGCCAGAATAGGAAGAAAGAATGCCAAAAGTGCTTTGCAAAAGAGGGTGTTTCTTGGTCAGATACATTTTGGTAATGTTCCGTGTCCTAGCCTTGTCTTTGAGTGCCGAGATGTCCGTTAGCAAGTTAGGGGTCCTATGAGGACTGGCAGAAAAAAAAAAAAAAATTAAACATCAAAAAGCTATTTGACTCTAAGCCAGAGTTTCCCAGATCTATGACCATGGGACCCATTTTCATACAGCACCCATAAAGAGCATGAGAAATGCTCACATAGGAAATGGTTTGAGAGATTTCCATCTTTTTCTCTTCCTTTCAACACCGTACACATAGGGAGTTCTAGTAAATTTGACGGTAATATTGATTATGGCTATTTTAGAAAAGGTATGTACATGACATTGATCATTAAAAATCAGCACTAAATTGGCATTCATTAGAAGATTTTGTCTGAAGAGAGGGGGGCGCCCGCATGGCTCAGATGGTGGAGAAGGGACTCTTGATCTCGAGGTTGTGAGTTTAAGCCCCACGTTGGGTGTAGAGATTACTTAAAAATGAAATCTTTTAAAAATTAAAAAAAAAAAAAAGAAGATCTTGTCTTAGGTGGGAAAGGAGGAAGCCATTTGGGTAGAAAGAGGCTGGACCCTTTCTGGAGCCTGGGAGAGCTAGATGTGATAAGAGATGGGTTGTAAATGCAAGAATTGTATTTCTCCCTTTTAGTCCTCCCTTTAACGAGCTTTTCTCAGAACGTTGGAATGTGCAAGGGAGTGTAAGAGATATGAACGTGTGTGAGGTGCAGTCTTTCTAAGGTGTGTTGAAACTCGTTGGGAAAGTTCTTACATAAATCAGTTAATTTTTTAATTTTTTTTTTAACGTTTATTTATTTTTGAGACAGAGAGAGACAGAGCATGAACGGGGGAGGGGCAGAGAGAGAGGGAGACACAGAATCTGAAACAGGCTCCAGGCTCCGAGCGGTCAGCACAGAGCCCGACGAGGGGTTCGAACTCACGGACCGTGAGATCATGACCTGAGCTGAAGTCGGACGCTTAACCGACCAAGCCGCCCAGGTGCCCCTAAATCAGTTTAATACAATGTAGAAAATGGCGAGGTGCCACGGCAGCCCTAGTCTGCCAGTGGAAGCAGAAGTGGTTTCTGACTTAGGCAGCTAGGTGGAATCTTTGGGACCATGTTTCTCTCAGATCAGTGTTTTCTTATACCTGCAACCTCCACATCTAGAAAGCACGTCCTGTTAAGCTCCTGGTGGAGGGTCCAGCTCAGTGGCACTGCAGATTCAGTTTTCCTGACATGGAGACCAAGGCACAGAGGGGAAGGGCAGGGGAGTCCAGACCAAGATCCTGGAGTCATGAACTCTAGCTGCCAGGCACCAGCTAGGATTAAACAAATTATACACGTACACACACATACATATATGCCCATATATACCCACTTATATATTACAGATCTAATAGATATGTAATGTGGACTTCCGAATATCTTCAAAGACATAGTGAACTTGCTAAATTCATCAAAAGCAGCCCAAAGTTTTTAGCCTGTGATGCATCTCACTTATTACAATCGCAAGACTTTAACTAGGAGCAGTGAAAACCAAGAGAAATCAGACATGAGATCCGGGCATAATAATAGTCAAGCAAGTAAATGATTTTTTAAGGAAAAGTATAAGAGAAAATAAATATTAATGAAGGAAATGGGCAACCGCAACAGAAAGTATCATTTCTTTTAGTATTTTTAAGTAAAGTTTAATGAAAAGAAGGACTAAAAAGAAATGGCTTATGGGGTGCCTAGGTGGCTCAGTTGGTTTCGTGTCTGGCTCCTGATTTCAACTCAGGTCATAATCTCATGGGTCATGAGTTTGAGCCCCACATTGGGGTCCATGCTGACAGTGCAGAGCCTGCTTGGAATTCTATCTCTCCCTCTCTGCCCCTCCCTCACTTGTGTGCACGTGCATACTCTCTCTCTTTTTCTCTCTGAAAATAAATAAACTTAAGAAAAAAAAAGAAAGAACCCAAAGATCATGTTGTAGAAAGCTCTTGATGCATTTTGACCTATGGTATGATTAGAACATACCAAATTGGGGGACAAAGGCCTGGCCAATAGTAATCATATACCTGAGAGCTTATAGAGTCTGTATAGCCAATGTGATGGATTCAGAGCAAACAGAAGTGATTTGTTAGTTTTCATCCTTGTGTCATTAAACATAGCAGTGTCTTTGTTATCTTTCAACCTGTAAGTACCTTCAGATCCACTCTCCACCCTTCTCCGCCCTACTCTCCACCCAGGAAAGCAGACCTGTAAGGGCAGAATCAACTGGACTCCCTTGCCCAATGGCTTTGGGTTGGTTTGGAACATGGCACACTGGTTAAGGAGAGTAAGATTGGATTATTTATTGTCCTGCCCCTGTCCATATGATGTACCACAGTCTAGCTATGAGCTACCTTTAGCAGAAGTATATAGGAAAGAAAATTCTGGGAAATCCAGTTCAGCTTGGACAAGTCAACACCTTACAAAACCACCACACCCTCTCTTTCCGTTATCACTTGTTCAGTGGGCCCGCATAGCAAAGTGGCCATGGCAGCAAAGATGGAGACGATGTATGTACTGAACAACATGACCATCCACTCAACAAGCCTAATTTGACTTTGGCCATTATCAGTCATTAGGGGAACGCAAGTCAAAACTACCTTGAGATACCGCTGTGCACCCACCCAGATGACTAGAATCAAAAGGACAATACCAAGGGTTGGTGAGGAAATAGAGCTGTTGGAACTCATATATTATGGGTGGGAATGTAAAAAGGTGCTGGTGTTTTGCAAAAGAATGGAGAGTGACTGTTAATGACTAAGGGTTTCTTCTTAGGGTAACAAAAATGTTCTAAAGTCACGTGTGGTGATGGATACGTGACTTTGTGAATCTGCCAGAGCCCGTGGAATTGTACACTTTCAATGGGTGGAGTATTGAGTACATAAATTATGTCTTAATAAAGCCGTTCTGGAAAAACAGCCACTCATCCTCACAGTGTAACATTTTCATCTTTTTTTTTAACTGCCCGTTTCTCCTCAGTTCATGGCTTTTGTGGAAGAGGAAAACAAATTTTTCGAATGCTCTGTCAATTGGCTTTACTTATCCAAGAGGCTACTAATACAACACAATACTGCTATCCTGTTTAATGGGTCTCGTTTTAGATTATTTTTTTCCTTTTTTTTAATTTATTTACTTATTTTTTAATATATGAAATTTATTGTCAAATTGGTTTCCATACAACACCCAGTGCTCATCCCAAAAGATGCCCTCCTCAATACCCATCACTCACCCTCCCCTCCCTCCCACCCCCCATCAACCCTCAGTTTGTTCTCAGTTTTTAAGAGTCTCTTATGCTTTGGCTCTCTCCCTCTCTAACCTCTTTTTTTTTTTTCCTTCCCCTCCCCCATGGGTTTCTGTTACGTTTCTCAGGATCCACATAAGAGTGAAACCATATGGTATCTGTCTTTCTCTGTATGGCTTATTTCACTTAGCATCACACTCTCCAGTTCCATCCACGTGGCTACAAAGGGCCATATTTCATTCTTTCTCATTGCCACGTAGTACTCCATTGTGTATATAAACCACAATTTCTTTATCCATTCATCAGTTGATGGACATCCTTTTTTTTTTTTTTTAAAGATTTTATTTTATTTTTAAGTAATCTCAACACCCAACATGGGGCTTGAACTCATAACCCCAAGATCAAGAGTCGCATGCTCCACTGACTGAGCCAGCCAGACCCCGCCTAGGTGATTTTTTTTTTAAGTTTATTTATTTATTTCGAGAGAGAGAGAGGGTATGCTCAGGGAGGAGCAAAGACAGAGGAGGCAGAGAATCCCAGGCAGGCTTTAATGTCAGCATATAGCCCAATGTGGGGCTCAAACCCACGAACTGTGTGTGAGACCATGATCTGAACCAAAACCAAGAGTCAGACGCTTAACCGACTGAGCCATCCTGGCACCCCTGATTTCTTTATTTAAAGCATTATTGTGTACTGTAGAAAACAAACCAAAATCATTCTCTTATAGGCTTGTCGCAAAACAGTGGGACTAGAAGAGTGCCAAGGAATTCATAGGGGTTGGGCAGACTTGTTCCTAAACCATTCTAGAACATATCTGTTTATTTTCAAGATGATTAAAAAAATATTTGGCAGCTTTCCTCGGTGGCCTGTGATCCTCTTTAATAACACCCACTTCCTTTTGTTTAACTAAAATAATAAAAGTACAGAGAGATGAAACTTTCCCAACAAGGTTGCCAATCAGTAAATGTTATTTGCTTACTCTAAACTTGCTTTATCTTCTAGGACTAACAATAAAGAATGATGTGGGAGCCGTAAACTGCCATCTCCTGGCAATAGTCTCTTGTTATTACAAACATCGGTAGATGAGGGATGTGGTTTCTCAAAGGGACTTAAGTATTTTGGGCACGGTTCCAGGGACATTGTGTTCTTCTCGACCTCAGCCATTTCTGCTGTGTCAAAGACACTGTGCTTTAGAGATGAAAGGCCACTTTGGAAGAGGTGGAAAGCTCCAGAGTATAGGTACAAAATGGACTTGACCTTTACTCAAGATTTTTTCCCTTTCATTTCTAAGGAGCGGTAGCCATTTGGAAATATTGAAAAAGGGCGGACATCTTTGTGAGAAAACAATACAATCACATTTAAGAGAGTGAGAAGGTCTGGTTTGCAGGCCATTCTCACTCAATCAAGAGACAGCTCCACTCCCTGCCATTGCTGTTGAGTTTAGAAGCAGGCCGTGGAGGAAATCAGCCTTCTAGAGCTTTCTGAGAAAGGTAGAGGTGACATGTAGGTGCCTGTGCCCATATATATGAACTTCTTTAGTGGAATAAGAGCAGAGACGGCACCTGGGTGGCTCAGTCGGTTGAGCATCCGACTTCCCGCTTGGGTCATGATCTCATAGTTTGTGGGTTCAAGCCCCTCGTCAGGCTCTGTGCTGACAGCTCAGAGCCTGGAGCCCGCTTCGGATTCTGTGTCTCCCTTTCTTTCTGCCCCTCCCCTGTTCACATTCTCACTCTCTCTCTCTCTCTCTCTCTCAAAATAAATAAACATTAAAAAAACAACAGAGAAGCCAGACATGAAGAGTGAAGCTAATTTATGAAAAATCCCGTTATCAACTTGGTACCTCTGTCAACATGATAAAAATTAATGTCGTGGTGGGCCTTGATGATCTTTTAAAATACTGCATGGTTCCCGTTTCTAAAAAGATTGCCAGGCTAGACTTTTCTGTCTTGTCGAATTCGCTCTCTCTCTCTCTCTCTTTTTTTTTAACTTTATTTATTTATTTTGACAGAGAGAGAGAGAGAGAGAGAGAGAGCACAAGCAGGGGAGGGGCAGAGAGGAGAGACAGAATCCCAAGCAGCCTCTGCACCATCAGCATAGAGCCTGATGTGGGGCTTGAACTCAGGAACCATTAAGATCATGGCCTGAGCCGAGACCAAGAGAATTCTTTACTTCTCCTGCCACTTATTTGTTTATCCCGGTGCAGATCACGGGGTTTTCGGGCCTTGTGTGAAAGGAGACTCTGGTTTCCTTTCAGAAACCAGGGTGGTCAGATCACCCTGACCACCCTGAGAAGAACTTCATTAGGAATGTGGAACACATTTTGTTGACCTTTTTTTTTTAATGTTTTTAAATTTATTTTTGAGAGAGAGAGAGAGAGAGAGAGAGAGAGACAGAGCTTGAGTGGGGAGGGGCAGAGAGCGAGGGAGACACAGAATCAGAAGCAGGCTTCAGGCTCTGAGCTGTCAGCACAGAGCCCAACGCGGGGCTCGAACTCACGGACCGAGATAGCGTGACCTGAGCCCAAGTCGGACGCTTAATGACTGAGCCACCCAGGCGCCCCTGTTGAACTATCTTTATGATACTTTTCTCAATGTCCCCAGATGATTGAGCATGTTTGTTTTTATAAAAAAATCATTTTTTTCAAAGGAAAGATCAGCTTCGTATGAGACTATTACTTGAGTATAAACACATTTTACCGAGAAAAATGTAGATTTTTCCTGATTTCAATTAAGGGAAGAATTGTAATGAGAACCAGCTGTTCTGAAGGCTGCCCATGAGCTGTTAAGCCCAGTCTGACTCCTTTCCATAGCTGGTTTTGCGTTCTGGGTAAAACGTCTGCCTATTTTCCTTCACACATGCTTCAGCATTTTTCAGGGTTCACCCTGGTTCCTCAACAGTCAGCTAATACCCCCGAGCTTCTTCGTCTCCATCTGCATTCCTCAGAAACATAAAAAATGTGTGGAGAAGATTTCTAAAGTTTCACATTTCCCAAGTTGTCTTTCATTTAGTTGGAAGGTTAAGATGTCTCTATCTCCACATTCTGTTGACCACATAGGAGGCCAGAAAGCCTAATGTTTATGAGCAAAGAGTCTTTGGGAACAGGACATTTCTGCTCTACTATTTTCTAGCTCATATCCCTGGGCTTTAGTTTCCTCATTTATAAAATAGAAATAGTAACAGGGCTTGCCTCCACAGGGTTGGGGAGAGAGGATGCATACGAAGAGCTTAGCCAGGGCCTAGCATGGAGAAAGATCGCAATGAATGTCAGAAATAATGGTGGTGATATTGGCGGTGGTGATGATAAAGGTTTGGAGTCTCGAAAAGTCGTGTTGCAGCATAACAACATCGCATTTTTTCAGATAAGAAACCAGATCACATGATCTACCAAGGTTGTTTGAATTTGCTACTGTGGCAGGCAAAACTAGCTATCACTTAATGGCTGCCGTATATTGTTACTCAGTTGAAGTGTGTGTGCACGCGTCCATGTGCAAGTGTGTGCACATGAATGCAAATGCTGTTAGGTCTTGCGTCCTTTCCCTGATGGTCAAGAATTTTGCTTTGGCTACCTCGCACCTTTTGAAATCCAACACAGTTATGGGGCACCTGGGTGGTTCAGTTGGTTAAGTGTATGACTCTTGGTTTTGGCTCCGGTCATAATCTTGTGGTTTCATGAGTTCAGGCCCTGCGTCGGGCTCTGTGCTCGGAGCACGGAGCCTGCTTGGGATTCTCTGTCTCCCTCTCTCTCTGCCCCTCCCTCACTTGCACTGTGTCTGTCTCTCTCAAAATAAATAAATAAAGTTACAAAAAATTTTTAAGTCCAACACAGTCCTTAATATTGTCCAGTGTATACAATAGGCTTTCTGCAAATATTGACTATGTTTTTATTTGATAAAAAAATAGGGGTGCCTGGGTGGCTCAGTCAGTTGGGCGTCTGACTTCAGCTCTGATCTCGCCGTTTGTGGGTTTGGGGCCTGCGTTGGGCTGTGTGCTGACAGCTCAGAGCCTGGAGCCTGCTTCGGATTCTGTGTCTCCCTCTCTCTCTGCTCCTTCCCCATTTGCACTCTGTGTCTTTCTCTCTCAAAAATGAATAAACATTAAAAAAATTTTTTTTAAATCTCATGCAAAACTGTATTAGTAGACGACATTTTGATCTTCTGGATGTTTTATTTTAAAGGAACTAAATTAAGAAATAAGACCTTAGAACATACCTAGACCTGGTCTCTTTTTCCCAAGGATTCACTCTTGCCTCACGCTTGTGTTTACACAGTGCAGGGCTTGTCATGCAGTTGAGATGAAATAAATGGCGGCTCGTCAATCGCTGTCTTTGTGTTAGAGGTCTTGGTACCAAGCAATAGAAAGCAACTCGGGCCAACAAGGGAATCATCGAGAGCCTGGAGGGCCACACTTGGGAATAGGCAGAGATCAGGGGAGCTCTGGCAAGTCAGAGGCAGGAACCACAGGCATAGTGTTTAGAGCAGGAAGCATCTGTGCAGCATGCTGCCATGGGAAAGAAGAACCCATAGTCAGCTTCCTACTGTTGTTGGGCGACTTGTTCCAGGGTCAGAGAGTGCGTGATTGGCCCAGCTCAGCCTGGCTGCACCAGGAGCCAGGGTGGGTGGAGAAAGGATCTAGCCCATTGCCTGCTATACTGGGGGATGATACCCAGGAGGAGAAGCAGTTTCCCAAAAAGAAACCAGGATAATACTTGAAAGGAAGTGTGAATGCTGGGTGACCAAGAAATGTCAAATGCCCATTGTTCCGGGTTCTCATATTTTGACTCTTGACTTCAGGCACGGTTGCTGGTCTAGCTAGTCTCTTTATTTCGCCTGTTTGAACCCTACAGCACAGTCTCAGATATTCTGCTTTGTGGTTCCAGCCCTCTATGTGGTCCAAGGTCCTCTATGTGTGTCACCATTCTGGTCTCATCTGAGTGGGAACATCGTTCCAAAGAGATTAGATAGAAACTCAAGGGTTGAGAATGTTGTGGCATCGGCATTAGATATTAGGATGAGCTACCTTTCTTTATTTTCTCTCTATAAGCAGAAATAAGTTCACAGGTATTATTCCCTATAAATTAAAAACTAGTAGCACAGCACCAGGGGGAATTCTGCTAATCTAATTGAAATTTGGGGCTGGTGTAGGCAAAATGTTATTTACTTTCCATCAAAGGTGACGCTTTTTGTAACAGTAGAGGATACTGTTAGTTTGAAAATGGCTCTCAGGTTGGCTTGGTTTTGTCTTTTCGAATGCCATCCTATTTTAAGGTATTATCCTTTGCTTTTGTCTTATAGGGGAAAACTTATCCTTTTCGGGGCGCCTTTCCTCCGGTGTGGAATCCTATCGCGTATTTGGATTACAACAATCTGTGGCGGACAATGGATAACATGGGGAAGGAGGTAAAACATGTGTTCGGCTTACCTGTGACCTGTTACTAAAATAACAATAGCACCTGTGTCATATCCTTCCAACAGCGCAGGCAACATTGCTCTGGACATTAATGCGTATCATTTCCACTTGTGAGGAAAATGAGTGCCGGGGGTTACATCGATTTGCCCAACACCACACGGCAAGGGAACCAGGATTCAAACCCATTGAATTGTCATGCTCTGATTGTCATGCCTGTGTGCTTCTAGCTCTATGCCACGTGAGAACTCATGTGACATATTCTTGCCAGGTGTCCTGCTAGTAGTTGTCTTACTCATGTGTGATACCACTTTAGACAGTAAAGGAAAGAGGGATTTGTTCCCCCAGAGTATTTTTACCTTGTCCCAAGCTCTCCTACTTAAATTGGGAACTTAATGATAACGATGATCAACATCATCATAATTTCATATTAATTTATATATACATTTATGTGTAATTCCCCCCTTTTTTGCATAATAGTAATAATAATTATTATTTTGGCAACAGCATTAAGGCATAGAATCCAAAGACCTATCCATCCCAACCCCATCACTGTCTATAGTAGAATTTTATGACAATCACTCATTCCGACAGAGACACAGAGGCTGGAGTTAAGGGGTGCTTCTCAAGGCTTCTTGGTGGGGCAGTAGGCAGTAACCAGCACACCTTTGTGGGCCCTTCTTCCTCTGCAGATTCCAGCCGATGCACCATGGGAGGCCCCACATGCTAAGGAATGGGACAAGATGACCATGAAAGAGCTCATCGATAAAATCTGCTGGACAAAGTAATCCTCGACTATTTAAAATTCACTTTTTTATCTTTTCTTTGGATCTTCTCTGTCCGATCTTGCACTGTGGTGTTTTTTGTAATCAGCTGGAGGAAAAAAGTTACGAGGAAACCTAATGATCTTTAAGTCAGGAGCAACTTGGGGGGGAACTTCAGACACTTCAGAGTGGGTATGAACATAAAAGGAACCTAAAATGATAGAAAAAGAGGAGGCGAAGGAAGTAGATTTTTTTTTTTTTTAAATGAAAGGGCTGCGTGATTTCCAGTAAAGCAAGTAGTTGTGTACTCAGATTCTGTAGTGGTCAGCTACAGAAGCAATTTGGGAAGGTATCAAAGTTAATTCCCTACAGGTATAGGAAAATACAAAACTGAAGGAAAGCTGGCCTGTGTTAATGAGAAATAGAAATTTTCTAACGTTTTCATCGAGAACCTGTGTCATTAGTTGAGTTACTTACAGATCATGTAGTCGGCTTTCTGGGGCTGCTATCGGAAGGCGCTATACCAACCTGTGGGAAATGGCAGGGAATTTGTTAGGCATGGCCCCTAAACTCACAGAGGGAATATTCTTCTAGCAGGAGAGACTGACATTATACACATAATTTCATTATGTTGCAGGAGTGACTGTAACAGGGAACTTGACCTGAAGGTGAGGGAGAGATTCCTAGATGCAGCAGTCTTTAAACATAAACCAAGGACTTAGGGCATCAACTGAAATGAGTCACAGTGGATGAGAGGAGACAGGAAAGGGTGGGTGGGATGGGGGACAAGGTATCTTCCAGGAATGCCACATAGTGGATAGGGGAGAGAGAGAGGAAAGATGGATGGTGTGGAAAGAAGGCTCTTCCAGAAATGAGCCTTAGTATTGGGGGATAGACAGGAAGGGAGGATGATGTGGGAATATGTTATCAACAAGGGATGTGCCACAGTGAATGGGGGGAGACCAAATGGATGGATGGTGTGGGGATGGCATGTTCCAGGAATGAACTGTAACAGATGGGGAGAGTAGGAAGAGTGGATGGTGTGGGGGAATGGTATCTTCCAGGGATGAGCCACAGTGGAAGGGGGGAGAAATGAAAGGTGGACAGTACATGCAGATGGTATCCTCCATGAATGAGTCACAGTGTTTGCTGGTAGACAAAAAGGCTGGATGGTGTGTGGGGGGATGGTGTCTTCCACGAACGACCCAACTGATGGGAGAAAGAGTAAGAATGAAACGTGTGAGGGGATGAGACACAGTAGACTGGGAGAGACAAGAATGGATGCTTGGTGGGATAGTGTCTTCCATGAGCAAGCTTTATGAGGCACAGTGGATAGTCTGTAGGAGTGATATCTTCCAGGAATGCGGAAGGATGGATAGTGTTGGTAGTTAGTATATTCAAGAATAAACCGTAGTGCGTGGTAGGAGACAGGAAGGTGGGATGGTGTGGTGGGATGGTATCTTCTAGGAATGATCCACTGTGGATGGGGGAGACAGGGTAGATGGATGGTGTGGAAGGATGGTATGTTCCATGAGTGAGTCATAGTGAGTGGGGGGGGGGGCGGAGACAGGGAGAATAGATGGTGTAGGAATATGGTATATTCAAGGAATGAGCCATAATGGATGAGGAAGGGCATGAGAGATTGATGGTGTGGAGGATGTTATGTTCCAGGAATAGGGCCTAGTGGATGGAGGGGGAGTGGCAGGAGACAAAAATGGTGGATGGTTGGTGGGGGAATGGTATATTCCAGGAAGCAATCACAGTAACTGGGGCAGGGGCTGATGGGAAGGATAAATGGTGTGGGGGATTTTATCTTCCAGGAATGAGTTATAGTGACTGTTTGTGAGAGACTGAAAAAGGTAGATGATTTTGGAGCATATTATCATCCAGAAAGAGCTATAGTGATGGGGGAGATAAAGTGAATGGTGTGAGGGGATGGTATCATCTAAGAATGAGCCACAAGGGTGATGGGAGACAAGAAGGATGGATGGTGTGTGTGTGTGGGGGCGGGGTGCGGGGGGGGGGTATCGTCCAGAAATGCCCTATAGAAAGAGAAAAGACTGGAAGAGTTGTTGACTGGATGGTATCTTCCAGGAAGGATCGACAGTGGATGGGGGGAGGTGGGAAAGTTTGGATGGTGTGGGGAGTTGGCATTTTTCAGGACTGAGCCACAGTGAGTGAAGAGAGACTGTAAATAAGAATGAATGGATTGGTGGGATGGTATCTATCTTCTAAGAATGGGCCATTATCCATGGAGGTAGGAAAGGGAGGAAGGTTTGAAGGAATGGTATCTTCTAGGAATGAGCCACTGTGGATGGTCAAGACAGGAAGGATGGATGGTGTGGGGGGCATGGTATCTTCCAGAAATGTGCCAATTGATGGGGGAACATTGGAAGAGCAGATACAGTGAGGAGCTGGTATCTTCCGGTATTGAGCCACAGTGTTTAAGGGAGACAGGAAGAGTGAGTGGCTTCTGGGGAAATTATATTTTTCAGGATAGAATCACAGTGATCGGGGTGGTGAGGGTAGGGTTGGGGGTGGGAAGGTGATGTGGTAGTGAGATAATTTTCTGGAAAGGGTAGTTGAATGATGAGGGGGATGGTATCTTCCAGGAATGAGCCACATGGGTAGGGGGAGACAGGAGGGTTGATGGCAGGGGTGGGGGTGATGGTATCTTCCAGGACTGAACCACAGTGGATGGAGGGGTGGGGAAGAGTGGATGGTATAGGGAGATGGTATTTTCAGAAATGAGCCATAGTACATGTTGGGGGATAGGAAGGGTGGATGGCCCATTTTATGATGGTATCTTCCAGGAAGGAACCACAGTGACTCAGGTGTGTTGGGGGGGGTGCATAGGAAGGATACATGGTGTAAGGGATGGTATTTTTTGGCAATGAGCTACATGTCTGTGGATGAGAGACAGGAATAGGGATGTTGGAACATGCTGTCTTGCAGGAATGAGCCATAGTGGATGGAGGAGACAGGAAAAGTGGATGGTGTGAGGGGATGGTCCCATCCAGGAACGAGCTACCTTGCTGTAAGAGGAGACAGGAAGGGTGAATGATATGCCTGTTAAGTAACTTCCAAGAATGAGGTGCAGTGGATGAGTGTAGACAGTATCAGGGAGTGATGTTAGAGGATGGTATCACGGGAATGAGCAAGGTTTAAGGGAGATACGAAGAGTGAACGTTGTTAGGGGAATGGTATCTTCCAAGAATAAGCCACTGTAGATAGAGGAGACTGGAAGGATGGATGGCGTGACGGATGGTATCTTCCAGCAGTGAGCCACTGTGGAGGATGGGGGAGACCGAAGGATGGATGGCGTGATGGGTGGTATCTTCCAGGAGTGAGCCGTTGTGGATGGGGGAGACCAGAAGGATGGATAGTATCTTCCAGGAATAAGACACTGTGTATAGGGGAGACTGGAAAGATGGATGATGTGATGGTTGGTATCTTCCAGGAGTGAGCCGCTATGGATGGGGAAGATTGGAAGGATGGATGGTGTGGTGGATGGTATCTTCCAGGAGTGAGCCATTGTGGATGGGGGAAACCGGAAGGATGGGTGGTATCTTCCAGGAGTGAGCCACTGTGGATGGGGGAGACCAAAAGGATGGATGGCATTATGGATGGTATCTTCCGGGAGAGAGCCACAGTGGATGGTGGGAGGCTGGAAGGATGGATGGTATCTTCCAGGAATGAGACACTGTGGATGGGTGAGACCGGAAGGATGGATGGTGTGATGAATGGTATCTTCCGAGAATGAGCCACTGTGGATGGGGGAGACCGGAAAGATGGATGGCGTAATGGAAGGTATCTTCCAGGAGTGAGCCATTGTGGGTGGTGGGAGATACGAAGGGTGAGTGGTGTGGAGGATGCAGTTTTCCATGTAGAGAGAGCGGGGAAACAGTTCTTGAAGGCCCTGAGATGGGGAGATTGACATGTTTTTGCAATGATAGGACAGTATGCCTGGACTCTAAGGATGTCATGACAAAGTGACGTAATTAAGAGGTCGGAGGGCTCACTGGGAGCTGATGGTGCAAGATATCGTGGCCCCATTCAAGATTTCTGCCTTTTACCATGCACGTCATTGAAGGGTTTTATGAAGTGTGTTTTTGTTTTGCACTGTCAAAAGAGTTCATTGGCTGTAACGTGGCAAAGGATCAAAAGAGGGTGTGGTCATAAACCAGGTAGGGATGCCAGGAGGAGTCACCACTGCCCTCACATCCCAGGTGAGGGATGTTGGTGGCCTGGATCAGAGTGGAAGTAAGTGGTGGAGGCAGAGAAGAGAGAATGTTTGTTCAAATCAATGAGAATTACATCCTTAATGATCCGTCTCAAGAATATTGACCCTCTAGACTGTTCCAGAATGAATATATTTGGAGCTGACCCAGAATTCCCTAAAAGCAAAGGAAAAGCTTATTTTCACCAAGAGTTAAAACATGCACTCCTTCAGAGACTGAGCCCACGAGAGTTTTTTTTCTCCCCCCAAAAGCAACACAAATGCTTTCTAAATTATGGTTTAAAAAGATGTAATATCCTGTGAAGCGTGTATGTATTTACACCTGACGGCTGCTCTTGTTATGTGACCAGGACTGCTAGGCAATTTGCGTATCTCTTCGTGAACATCAATGTGACCTCTGAACCCCACGAGGTGTCTGCGCTGTGGTTCCTGTGGTACGTGAAACAGTGTGGAGGCACCACTCGGATATTCTCGGTTACCAACGGGGGCCAGGTACAGAGTGTCCGTTCCCCCCACCCACCAACTTCCTTTGTGATTTTGCCCTCACCCAGGGTAGCGTCTTACAAGGTAACCGCTTCCACGTTTTGAAACGTGAGTGAATTTGGAACCTGAGTTTTGGAAATGGTTTCAAGCAACTTGCCTGAAAACAGTTCTCATTTCCTTTTCTCCTTCCTGAAGATGAGTTCGCAGCTAAAGAATGTTCCGTCTCGAATTAATTAGGTTTGGGGAATTCAGTCCCTTCCTTTTTTTTTTTTTTTTTTTTTTTGGAAGGTAGGGAAAATTAGTCCCTGTAGGAGGAGCCAAATTCCTACAATCAAGTGATTTTCGAAAAAAATCCTCGAATGGGTAAAATGATCATGCTTCAGGCTATTTCTGTTCTAGACATGCTCTGTACTGCATGGTACATGGTACATGCGCAAGGTGTAGAGTCTTTCTCCAACCAGTGAATAGTTCCTCTCCTTAGGAAATTTCCAGAACTCTCTAAGTTGTTCTTGTGGCCCCAAGAGCTATTGCCCATTTGACCCTTAGCTTCAGCAAATGTAGGACACTTGCATCTTTTCAGTATCTTTATACTTAGAAATTCCACATTGCTTATTTTGACCTGTATTTTGCTTTCTGAGCTGTCATGAACTGCTATTTTGTGATTGTAGCCTCATCACCTGCCTTCTCCTCTAGGAACGGAAGTTTGTGGGGGGATCTGGTCAAGTGAGTGAACGGATAATGGACCGCCTCGGGGACAGGGTGAAGCTGAAGCGTCCTGTCACCTATGTTGACCAGTCAGGTGACAGCATCATCATAGAGACATTGAATCATGAAGTGTATGAGGTAATTCAGCCTAGCCAAAAAAGAGCATATGCTAAGCAGGCCTCGTGTATTCTGCAGCTTGTAACCAAATGTGACCTAGACAGTGGGGTAATTAGTGCCGGCACGTTTCCCCCTCTGTCTTCCAAATGACCACTTTTAGTTGACCTGCCTTGTTCTGCTGTGTCGCCTCACAGTGGCCTCAGTTTGTATGTGGTAACTGCTCAGGGTCATTCAAGATGGTAAATATGATGTTTCCCACCCTCTGTGAAGACTGACACTCACGCGTCTAAGGTGGTATTTTGTGTCTGTGTGTTTCAGTGCAGATACGTAATTAGCGCCATCCCTCCAACATTGACTGCCAAGATGCACTTCAAACCAGAGCTTCCGTCAGAGAGAAACCAGTTAATTCAACGTCTTCCGATGGGATCTATCATTAAGTGCATGATGTATTACAAGGAGGCCTTTTGGAAGAAGAACGGTAGGTTGAACTTACTCATGTTTAAAATGTGTTAAGTGAAAGGACCACACTCTTTTAGGGACCTTATGGTAGATACCGAACAGAAAATAGATTAAAAATGTCCGTGTTTGGGGCGCCTGAGTGGTTCAGTCGGTTGAGCGTCCGACTCTTGATTTCAGCTCAGATCATGATCCCAGGGTCATGGGATCCAGACCCGCATCAGGCTCTGTGCTGAGCATAGAGCCTTCTTGGGATTCTTTCTCTCCCTCCTTGCCCCCCCTCCCCTGCTTGCACTGTCTCTATCTAAAAACAGTTTTAAAAAGAGGCACTTGGGTGGCTCAGTCAGTTAAGTGTCTGACTCCTGATTTCAACTCAGGTCATGATCTCAGGTTCATGAGATCGAGTCCTCCCCATCGAGCTCTGCGCTGATGGCACAGAGCCTGCTGGGGATTCTCTCTCTCTGCCCCTCCCCCTCCAGCTTGTTCTCTCTCTCACTCTCTCAAATAAACATTAAGAAAAAGGTAAGTGTTTTTAAATGGGTAGAGAAAGGATCAGAAATCTCAGGCTGTCCATCTCTTCATAGCCTCTAGCAACACAAAATGATCCCAGCACCACTTGGTGTCAATGAAAGGAAAGGAAGAGACCCCACCAGTTGTGGGGCCCTGGTTCCTGCCTTGGGTCCTGCCACATACTCTTCATGAGCAGAGTGACACGGAGGGGTTCTGTGGGGAGACCGCTGCTCTGAAGTCCTGCAGTCCTGGGCTTCCCTTGCTTACCAGCTGAGCGGCCTTGGTGTGGCACTACCTCTCTGCCTCCGTGTCTTTGTGTAGAATGGCAACAAGGAGGCCTACTGTCAGGGTGTTTCGAGAATGAGATGAGGCAGGGCCTGGGTGGATATGGTGGCTGTCGTTGCTAAACCTGCTCATACTCAAAGGATTCCTTCCGCCAGCTTCTTCCATGGGCTCATAGGGCTGATTCCGTCTAACTCAAGCACCTGTTACCCCGTGTAGCCCAGGGCTCCAGGGACACGGTACAGTGTGAGCCATGCATTGGTCATACATGACCATTATGTAAAGCTCATAGACATGGGTCATTTTCCATGTGTCTGGCTCCACAGACACCCTGTGTAGTTAGTGTGTGTATTGAACAGGAAATATCTACTAGGGGTGGGGCAAAGACTATGGTTTGAGATTTGCCTTCCTCTTAGCAACATAGTTTTTTTTTGTCTTACATATTTCTTTTCTTTTGAGAAAGAGATAGAGGGCACTAGTGAGCTAGGGGCAGAGAGAGACAGAGAATCCCATGAGGGGCAGAGAGAGACAGAGAGGGAGGGAGACAGAAAAAAGAGAAGTGGGGCTCACCCCATGCAGGACTCAAACTCACGAACCGTGAGATCATGACCTGAGCTGAAGTCAGATGCTTAACCGACTGAGCCACCCAGGCGCCCCGTAGAGGTTTTTTTTTGTTGCTGTTTTATTTTTATTTTATTAAGAAAAAATTTTCTTAATGTTTATTTTTTTTTTTTGAGCGAGAAAGAGACCGAGTGTGAGTGGGGAGGAGCAGAGAGAGAGGGACACACAGAATCCAAAGCAGGCCCCAGGCTCTGAGCTGTCAGCACAGAGTCCCATGTGGGGCTCGAAGCCACAAGCCGTGAGATCATGACCTGAGCCAAAGTTGGACGCTCAACTGACTGAGCCACCCAGGCGCTCCAGCAGAATAGTTTGTGTGTGTGTGTGTGTGTGTGTGTGTGTGTGTGTGTGTATTTTTCCCATAAATCTCGGATGAGGTCAATTTCAATCTCCCGATTTTCTCCTTATTAAGATTATTGTGGCTGTATGATCATTCAAGATGAGGAAGCACCCGTCTCAATAACTCTGGATGACACCAAGCCAGATGGATCACTGCCTGCTATCATGGGGTAGGTTAGAGCTGGATGCTCTAACTAAATTTCTAAATTTCTAATTCATATTGGTGTGTTGGTGTGGATGCTGGCAGAGCATATGGAATCGAATGCAAGCAGTCATAAATAACCTTACAGAAATATATCCTGTTCCAAGTATTAAAATATTAGAGTAGTGTTTTGCATGTGGCACAAGAACCCTGGGAAGGCTTTAGCTTTGTCTTCATTCCAAGTATCACCGCATAGCATCTGTTGAATACGTTCATTATTACCCTGGTATATAAGAGAGATAGCCAATGAGGAAGTGCTGTTGGAATTAGAGCCAGGCCTCGAGTGGATGTCACTCTTCCCCGTAGGTCGCTCCACGGCTGTCCTTCACTGGGGATGGTTCAGGGTTTGGTTCTGTGTCTAGAAGAGGAGAGCCTCCCCGCTTCTCCTCCCATCCCCGCCCCGCCCTCCCCCTCCAACAGCTACTGTGGCCTCAAAGCTACACAAATAAAAGGGCTGTTGTTTCTACCACATGACACCAGAAGGGCACAGCTTCTGTAACAGCCAAGGGACTTTCAGAGAGACAGGGTGGTTTTCCCTTTCTCCCTGGGGACAGTTGAGCTCACGCAGGTTTGCATCATAGAAGGGAAATTAGCAAACCAAAAGGAGCAGACCCAAGACCCAGGACTCTGCAGGCTGCGTTCCTGGGCTGCTCACAAGATATTTTGCAACCACTTCTCTGGCTGTAAATTGTCAGAAATGGCGCTGGCCTCCCTGGGAAGGGTGAAGGGCAGGCACTCACAAAGGAACGATCACAGGAACAACACATCCTCCTTGTCTCTAACCCCACTGGGCAAGAAGGGGTCCAGATTACGTGGGCAGTTTGCCATCGCCTTCTTTATGCCAAAGGAAAACAGAAGGTTGAGGTGGAGGTTTTGGGAGACTGTCCATCAAGAGCAATCCAACTGTGGATGGAAGGACATTGATGTTCTTGCCCTGGGAGTTAGATACTATGGCCTCTGCCCTTCTGGGCTTTCTTTAGTGTTGTTATTAACAAAGACATGTGTGGCCGTAGTTTTCCAGATGGGAATGGGGCAATTTAGGCAGTTCCTAAAAAGTGATATTCTAATCTGTCTTATCTGGACACCTACATTTATTGCCTCCACCCTGTTCTTGCCTTGACACTGGATTGCCTCTACCCTGCTCTTTGCTCTGGGCAATGAAAGCCTTAACGATAGGGGTGGTAATTGCCTAGCACTGTGTTTGTGATAACTAGTACTTTTTGGAAACTAGAAAGGACCTTGTACTTCAGAGCTGTGAAATGTCCCCCACCCAAAGCCAGCATGTTTAATTTCCTCAATAAAACAGCAAAGAAAGTTAAAGAATAGTCGTCCGTGGTTAGAATTAGATCCAAGGGGTTATTTCATTCTTGATTTGAGATTTGACAGGAACGGCCAACACTAACCGCCCTTTAGGAAAGGAGCTGTAAGGGGCACCTGGATGACTCAGTTAAGGGTCCGACTTCGGCTCAGGTCATAACCTCACGGTTAGTGGGTTCAAGCCCCACATCGGCCTCTGTGCTGACAGCTCAGAACCTGGAGCTTGCTTCAGATTCTGTGTCTCCCTCTCTCTCTGCCCCTCCCCTGCTCATGCTGTGTCTTTCTCTATCTCTCAAAAATAAATAAATGTTAAAAAAAATTTTTTTAAGTAACTGTAAGAAGCACCCAAGCTCTGAAAAGGTTTTCAGATATATCATTTAATATTTCATTGGATACTGGGGATTTTCATTGAAATCCTGTGTAAGCCTAAAATGACTGATTCTGACATACACGTAAAATTTAACCAGAATCATTTCTAGCAAGCCCCATGACGTAACAGTGTTAAATCAAGCAAAATTAGGACTATATCCCATAAAGTTCATTAGTTCCAATTTCTTAAGTAGTCCACAGCTTCCCCCGAAATGCATGTTGTAATCTTTGCTTCCCAGAATGATCTCGAATAATTTCATCGGAGAAAAAATTTCATTGTCCTGTAGCTCATTTGGATTTTTGAACAATTAGTAATATCAGCGTTACAGATAAATTATAACTGAGTTTTACTGAGTGATTGAATTTGAAGGCTTTGCTAGGCCAGTTTCTCAGAAGCCAACTTGGAGATGGAGATTTGGGTAGAGGGGGTCCGTTGGGGTGTGCGCTCAGGGTTATTGCCCGTGGGGAAGGGAAGGAGTCAGGACAGGGCAGGGGGAGAGGTTGGGCACCAGTGTTGTCCCGCTGGAGGTCTCGGCCAGCCCTTAAGGAGGTCTAGAGCTGGGATGGCCCTTCAGAGGTGTCGTGCACTGAGGTGCGGGGCTTTGATACCCTCACCGCACCCCAGAGCTAGTCATTCTGGGGAGTGGCAGGACCTCAAGCCAGGCAGTTCTCTGCTGCCGAATGCAGTGGCTGGGAAAGTGTTCACCCATGAGCTGAGGGTAACGAGTGCTTGATCCTGAAGAGGGATCTGGGTGGCTCACCATGACATCCACTACAAGCTATTTACTTATAGATGTTTTTCCAGCTTTTAAAAAAGAATTTTTTTTTTAATATAATTTATTGTCAAGTTAGCTAACATACAGTGTATACAGTGTGCTCTTGGCTTCGGGAGTAGATTCATTCCTGTGATTCATCACTTACATATAGCACCCAGTGCTCATCCCAGCAAGTGCCTTCCTCATTGCTCATTACCCGTTTTCCCCGCCCCCTCCAAGCCTCCTTTCAACCCTCAGTTTGTTCTCTGTATTTAAGAGTCTCTTGTGGTTTGCCTCCCTCTATGTTTGAAACTAATTTTTTTCCCTTCCCTTCCCCCATGGTCTTCTGTTAAGTTTCTCAAATTCCACATATGAGTGAAAACATATGGTATCGGTCTTTGACTGACTTGTTTCACTCAGCATAACACCCTCCAGTTCCAGCCATGTTGTTGCAAATGGCCAGATTTCATTCTTTCTCATTGCCAAGTAGTATTCCATTGTATATATAAACCACATCTTCTTTATCCATTCGTCAGTTGATGGACATTTGGGCTCTTTAAAATTTTTTTTAGGTGTATCTATTTATTTTGAGAGAGATGGAGAGCGTGCGAACAGGGGAGGGGCAGAGAGAGAGGAAGTATCTCCAGCAGGCTTCGCGCTGGCTGTGAGTGCACAGCCTGGCACAGGGCTGCAGCTCACAAACTGTGAGATCATGACTTGAGCCAAAATCAAGAGTTGGACGCTCAACTGACTGAGCCACCCAGGCATCCCATGTTTTTCCAGCTTTTATCAAGTGTTTGGCAGAGGGTAACAGTCATTCCCAGGATATCATTTAATGCAACATGAATTCAACTAACATTTGCTATCCCAGCTATATGCCAAGGACTGTGCTGAACTTTGGGGGTAAAATATTGAGTAGGAGGTAACCAGTTCTTTAGGAGCCCACAGCCTAGAGGGGTTTTGGACACAGGCAGACAGAAGATAGTACGGCATTTGCTGTCATAGGGGGAAATAATGGGAGTGTGTGGGAGAGTTAATCAATGTTGAGTATGTGGAGGCAAGAACACCTTAAAAAAAAAAAAAAGACAACTCTCCTGTCACCTAATCGTTCACATGTAACCTCTCTCTCCAGCTTCATACTTGCCCGAAAAGCAGACCGACTTGCCAAGCTCCATAAAGAAATCAGGTAAGAATCGACATTGGAAACCTACACGAAACGTTAGCTTTCTATTGTGCTTGTTGCACTAACAACAGTCTGACGGCATCATGAAAAACACCACAGTCCACGAGTATTCTCAACAACGTGACAAATCAACCTTGTTGCAAACTTTTGGTTACAGCCCCGTGGACTCAGTGCTTGCCCACATGCGTATATTAATTTAGTTTTACATATTTGGGTTTATTTTGCAGCGGTGGAGAAGTAGGGTTTCTCTGCAGGAGAGATGGAGGAAATATGATAGGAAACACTAGCTGTGCAAAAAGCTTGAGGCTGAGTCCTGCTCACCTTGTGAGACCATTAGCACTTTGACATGGTTCTCAGATTAGCCCTTTGACGTGGTTCTCGGACGGGCGTATCCTTTTTCTGGAAGGCAAATGCATAGGTGTGTTTCAGCGTGTTGCAACTTGTGTGCATATGTCCCCCTTTGTTTATCTAGCATGCAGCTCTGATGTTCCCTTCGATAGCTTCCTACTATAACAAACACAGTCATTTTAGGACAGTGGCTTTTTTTTCTTTCTTTCTCCCTTTCTCTTTCTGCCATGTTGTATTCGCTTTATTTTGCCTTGGAATCCTTTCCTTCATTCAAATAAAATCTTACCAGGAACTCTTCCCTGGAAATAGTCATTTGGCTATTGGGGGGTTGCCTCGGGGAATTTCTGGGCTTGCCTTCTCGAGGGTAGCCCTAAATCCTTTGTTAGGGGACCAGTTCGCACACACGTACACTTCTCTCTGCGTTTAATTGAAACAAATTAAGCAGCAAATGCACAAGCCGCCTTTGCTTTGAGAGTTACTTCGATGACTTTGGGATTCAGGCTGCAGAGGTTCCCACATTTGCGCACGAATGTGTTTATTTGAATTACCATGAGATCTGATTTCGGGAAGGAATCCATTGTCCACCTACTCAGTCAAAAGGGGAAGAATTTGGGGTCCAGTGACGGGGAATGGTTTGTCCAAGTCTCCACAGCTAGCTTGCGACAAAGTTAGAAATAGCATCTAACGCATGCGTTTTTTTCATTACGCCACACTAAGCTTGACATTTTCTTTTGGATTTCCTGCTTTCCCTCCTTATTAATAGTAAAATAAATACCAGCCTGGATGTAGACATTTGGTTATGATTCCACATGGTGGCTGAGCTTCTCAAAAGTTTTTATGAGGCACAACCCTTAGAACTCCGAATATGTCATTGGCTGGAGCAAGTTTCCCAGACCTGACTGCTTCAAAATCTACCAGGAAAATATATTTGGAAAATATATGTTTTTGAAGCTGGTAGATTACGATTTTTTGTAGCTTAGCGGTGGGGCCTGATAATTTTGTATTTTTTAACAAGCTTTTCTTTTAATTGCTTTTCTTTTTATTTTTTGAGAGACAGGGAGAGAGAGCATGAGAGGGGAGGGGCAGAAGGAAAAGGAGAGAGAGAATCTCAGGCAGGCTCCACGCTCAGCATAGAGTCCAGCACAAAGCTCGATCCCATAACCCTGGGATCATGGGTGAGCTGAAATCAAGAGTTGGACGCTTAACTGTCTGAGCCACCCAGGCACCCCTTTTAACAAGCTTTTTAAATGATTATGATGAGCAGCCAGATTTAGAAACCAGTGAGTAAATACAACTACAAGAGATTTGCACACTGACTTCTATTGGCCATCATTTAAATTATGTTCTGTTACTTTTAAAGTCCAACTAATCAGTGCATTGCTCTAACATTTTTGACTTATGTAACTTTTCCAAAATTTTTAAGTTAAAAAAATTTTTTTTAATCAGCAATTTCTTTAGAAGTATTTATTTATTGGGATGCCCGGGTGGCTCAGTCAGTTGAGCATCCGACTTCAGCTCAGGTCATGATCTCATGGTTCGTGGGTTCGAACCCTGCGTCAGGCTCTGTGCTGACAGCTCAGAGCCTGGAGCCTGCTTCGGATTCTGTGTCTCCCTCTCTCTCTGCCCCTTCCCTGCTCATACTCTATGTCTCTCTCTCTCTCAAAAAATAAACAAACATTTACAAAAAAAATTTTTAAGTATTTATTTATTTTGAGAGAGAAAGAGAGCAGGGGAGGGGCAGAAGGGGGAGGGAGAGGGAGATAGAATTCTAAGCAGACTCCACACTCAGCACAGAACCCGACTTGGGGC
The DNA here is from genome assembly GCF_028018385.1 of Neofelis nebulosa. Classification (NCBI taxonomy): domain Eukaryota; kingdom Metazoa; phylum Chordata; class Mammalia; order Carnivora; family Felidae; genus Neofelis; species Neofelis nebulosa. The sequence goes on from NC_080800.1 coordinate 38,726,985, forward strand.
TTATTCCCATGACTGTGACATCAAGACCTGAGCTAAAATCAAGAGCGAACTGCTCAACCAACTGAGCCCCCCTAGGTGCCCCCCTAAAAATTTAAATTTAATGGGAGGAAGGGATAGGGAAGATAATTTCTTGATGTATTTGTATGAACTTATCCTTGACTCATCTAATACTACAAAATACAGTAAATAATGACTTATGTTTCTATATAAGTGACTTATTGTCCATGAATGAAAAATTAACTGCAACGTAAGTTGACTGGAATTTAGGAGAAAGAGGGAGAGAGAGAATCCTGAGCCAGCTCCACACTGTCAGTGCATAGCCCGATGTGGGGCTTGATCCCATGAACCGTGAAATCAAGACCTGAGCCGAAATCAAGAGTCAGAAACTTAACTGACTGAGCCACCCAGGCGCCCCAAGATTTCGCTCTGTTTTAATGAAGATTTTTATCACATGTCCCCAAAATAAGCTAAGCATCACTATACCTACAGAATAATGCTTGTCCATACTTCTGTTTTCTGGTTGACTCACAAATGTTGGCATTTCCTTTCCTAACACTCACATGAAGTAGGTGGGTAAGAATTAGTCATCTCCTTCCAGAGTAGGAAGGAGGGTACTGTACTAGGCCGAGGACGAATTTTGACTCAGTAAATTTTTATTGAGCAACTAGCTGCAGGCAGGATTGCTCAGGAGAGTAAGTGCCTTGGCCCTGCCATTAATTTGCTGAGTGATGTTGTACCCATCTGCTCACACTGAACCTCAGCCACCTCATCGTTACATGAGGGGCATAGATTAGACAGAGACAGGCAGGCAGGCAGACAGTAGTTCTGCCTTTCCTTTATGATTATTGATCTGTACTACGAACAGCTCTTTCAAGGAAACGAAACTTTTCCCGTTTGTGCTGGAACTTACATAGCCATGAATGTTCTAGGACATCACCTTAGCCATCACATTTGTCTTTCCCTTAAAACCTTCTATGGGAGCGCCTGGGTGGCTCAGTTGGTTAAGCGTCCAACTTTGGCTCAGGTCATGATCTCGCGGTTCATGGGATTGAGCCCTGCGTGGGACTCCATGCTGACAGCTCAGACCCTGCTTGGAGTTCTCTCTCTCCCTCTCCCTCTGCTGCTTGAGGGCATGCTCTCTCTCTCAAAATAAACATTAAATAATGTTTTCTAATGTTATTGGCAACATAAAATTGTCACGTAAAAAAATTTTTTAAAAATATTTATTTATTTTTGAGAGAGAGAGAATGCAAGCAGGTGAGGGGCAGAGAGAGAGGGGGACTCAGAATTTGAAGCAGGCTCCAGGCTGCAAGCTGTCAGCACAGAGCCCGACACGGGGCTCGAACTCATGAACTGTGAGATCATGACCTGAGCCGAGGTCTGAGGCTCAACCAACTGAGCCATGCAAGCGCCCCTAAAATTTTCATTTTTAAAAAACCTCTGTTTCTTTTATTACTAGTAAATATAACCTTCCCTTACCTCCTTTCCCCTCCTCTCTTTTTTGGCCATTTGTCTCTTCAGCTTTCAGGGCTCATCTTTCAGATTTGAGTTAAGCCCTTCGCCACATTTTTTACCAAGCATTTTTTTCAGTTGCTCATTAGCGTATACCAAATATTTTGGAGCAATTTCAGTGTTTAAACTATGTAAAGACTAAGGAAGGTAAATACCAAAGCATATAACTGGATCAGTGTGAAGCTGTTCAAACAAATCCTGAAATTGAACCATTTCTTTCTAAAGGGGGGGATTTTAGTAAATTGGAACGTAAAAAAAATGTTTTTTTAATGTTTATTTTTCAGAGAGGGAGGGAGGGAGGGAGGGAAGGAGGGGGGAGGGGCAGAGAGAGAGGGAGACACAGAATCTAAGGCAGGCTCCAGTCCTTGAGCCATCAGCACAGATCCCGACACAGGGCTGAAACTCAGGAACCGCGAGATCATGACCTGAGCCAAAGTCGGATGCTCAACTGACTGAGCCACCCAGGCACCCCAAGAACTTTTTCATTTCACCAAGAGTCACTGTGAGTGTGAAAATATGTTTGAGGAAGTGCTTAGATCAGTTAAGCTACTGGTTTTTAAGACCTAATACAGGCCATGTTCTGTGAGAGTTGTTTACCTAATGAATTATGAGGGTAGCCAGAGACTGAGGTAACGTCATGAGGCACAGCATGTCAGTTGCCCTTGGAAGTACTGTGTTCACAGACCATTCTGTCAAGTGACTGATTACTAGACTAGGACGACCTTAGGCCTCTCATGGTGTAGAATATTTTATGTTATATGTAAAAGATTAAGTGAACTTTAGTTGTTCATAGGTCTTTAAAACATAAATAGAGGCTAGTTAAAAGACACGGTCATATGTATTATAGACTTATAAAAGGGATTATCCTAGAAGTCTCCATAGTCCAGAAAAGTGACTTAACATCATTTCCTAAACTGCCTGCACTAAATCTAATCTTATTTTCCCCATTTGAATCCTGAATAGACATGATATGGGGTAGTAAAAGAGGTGAAAATGTAAAAGGAAAATTCTGTTGAGTCTTCAAATAAAATGACTATATTGAGGCGTGGAGGGGTAATTTGAGTGCAGAGATCCGTGGAACTGTTCCTTTTGTGTAGTTACCATCGATTTTATTTTTTCTTAATAAATCTGGTTCATTGGCAACAGCCCTGGAACTCATTATGTTTACTCTATACTCCTCAGCTATTATTTCCTTCACATTTTTTTTATTCTTTTTTATAGGAAGAAGAAAATCTGTGAGCTGTACGCCAAAGTGCTAGGATCCCAAGAAGCTTTACACGTAAGAAACCCTCAGCTCTAATCCCTAGAAGGTTCTGCTCTGTTTGCTCTAAGTGGTAAAGCAAAGCCGATTCCGGTTTCCCGACAGTCTTATGAAGAGAGTCTTATAAAGGGATATACACTTACTGGAGGATTAACTTCCATCACAAAAAAGCCAGTAACGGCTGCCGGCAGGTGCATGCAATTTCTTTTGCAGTAATTCTTGGGCTGCTTCAGTGCTCACTGGAAAACTGGCCGCCAGTTGCAGTCAGAGCTCCAGTCAGTCTGGAGCTGGGTGAGATCAGTTCCCAAGATGGAGGTCCTGCCCCCCCACCAGCCAGCTGAGTGCTGAATCTAGACTCTCTCAGGTCAAAGTCATCCTAATTGATTTTTCCATCTGGAGACTCCATTCACAGCTCACTTAGGGATTCTATCTGAGGATCCTATTAGATCACTGGAGGCTTTTTCAGGGGATTATCTCTGAACTGTTCAATAATAAACTTGCGGACTGTGTCAAGGAAAAACTTCAGACAATGTTCACTCGTGTCTCTTGGAAACCAGTTTTCATCTTCAGTGGTCCCCATTTAGACAGGATTCCCATCATTTGCTTTTCCAGCTCGGAGAAATGGTTCCGAAGAAAGCCTTTCGTAGACATTGTGCTTATCTTCTGCTTTCTCCCTTCCACCCTTTTCTTTCAGCCCTGGTGGATGGGCAAGTAAGGTCTGTTATTTAGAGAATCCAGAGATTTCCAGAACCCGACCCCTGATGGGGTTTCCTGCAGACTTATTCTAAAGACTTCAGAGTCTGCGTGGCGATGCCCTCTCTGCCAGATAATGGACTACTCCGTGGCTCCCCTCGCCAAGAGGTTGAGAAAACCAAAATATACATGTTCTGTCACTGGGTACCTCACAGAAGGCTATTTGCTTGGTACCGTCATGTTTCCCCTTAAACGAAATCGCGACACAGGGCCACCTTTTTTTAAACATAAACCTGTTGTTAAAGTAAGATACAGGAGAGACTTCGTTGTTGACAAGTTGCATTTCAGCTTTGTCTTCCCTTTGGAATTTTCTCCCCACTGAACTGCAGCCCGTGCACTATGAAGAGAAGAATTGGTGCGAGGAGCAATACTCTGGGGGCTGTTACACCGCCTACTTCCCCCCTGGGATCATGACTCAATATGGAAGGTACTACGTGGCCACTATACCGATTAATAGAAGACATGCACACGGGGCTTCTGGGGGGCTCAGCTGGTTAAGCGTCGACTCTTGGTTTCAGCTCAGGTCTTGATCTTATGAACCGTGAGATCTGAGCTGAGCTCTTTGCTGACAGCGTGGAACCTGCTTGGGATTCTCTCTCTCTCTCTCTCTCTCTCTCTCTCTCTCTCCCTCTCTCTGTACCTCCCGTGCTTGCTTGCTCTCTCTCTCTCAAAATAAATTAAAAAAAAAGAAAGACACACCCCCCAAATATATATATATATATATATATATGTAAAAGACATGCACCAAACTTAAACTCATAAGCAAAGCTCGATGGAAAGTTAGAAATAGTAGTCAGCACTTTGATTTGGAATGCCCCGGTAGCTAGTGTGTATATTTCTGGATGTCTATAGGAAAATAAGGATGTCGGTACATAGAACAATAGCTGTCAGAACATTGAATGAATGAGAGCAGAGCACGGGTGAGGATTTCAGGTGTCAGTGCTCCATGTGGGGACTCTTCGAGCCGCACTGTCTTCCAAGGGGCCTTCTTCTTTTTCTTTTTTTTTTTTTTTCTTTACCTGTGTATTTATTTTTGAGACAGAGACAGAGTGTGTGCGGGGGAGGGACAGAGAGAGAGGAAGACACAGAATCCGAAGCAGGCTCCGGGCTCTGAGCTGTCAGCACAGAGTCTGATGTGGGGCTCGGACTCACAAACCTCGAGATCATGACCTGAGCCAAAGTCGGACGCTTAACCGGCTGAGCCACCCAGGCACCCCTCCAAGGGGCCTTCTTGAGCTTAGTCAGACGTTTAGTTTCACACGACTACCCTAGGCTTCTGGGTAGCCTTCTACGCAGAAGGACGTTAGCAAAACACGTCTTGCTGCAGCTATTCGTCTTGATGGGGAGGCGTCCCCACTGCACAGTGGGGGTGATCTCGCACAGCGTCAGGGGAGTCCACCTTAGCTTAGAAGCCCCCTGCCCCATAGGAGCCATTGTCTCTTGTAACAGCCTCATACGCATAGTGTCCATCCAGGGTTCCTGCAAGAGATATGCCCTGCTACAAGAGGCCCCACACTCAGGGAAGCCCAAAGTGACAGCCTCCTACTGGGTATTTGCAATTCATGTCAAGTCTTCCCACCCCAGATGCGATCACCAGTGTGTGTAGGGGGTGGGGGGGAGGCATTTTTGCAGAAGCAGTGTCGCCTGGTAACGTCCCTGGCATTATACCTTCAGCGGGTTCCCAGAGGAACGGAGCTAGAAAGTTAACTCAAGGTCACATGTGTCCACAGAGAAACAAGGACTTGTTAACCCTTTCCTTACATGAGATGTTTCTTTGTCTTTTATTTATTTTTATTTATTTTATTTGATCCTTTTAAGTTTGTTTGAGAGAGAGAATGAGCAGGGGAGGGGCAGACAGAGAGGGGGACAGAGGATCTGAAGTGGGTTCCATGCTGACGGCCCCAAGCCCGATGTGGGGTTCGAATCCACGAACTGCAAAATCATGACCTGAGCCGAAGTCGGATGCTCAGCCTACGGAGCCACCCAGGCTCCCCTTTCCAAGACCTCTTTGTGAGAGAAGGCCCAGTTCCCTGTCTTCAACCAGGCGCCAGATAAATTCACAGAAGCTAACTGTACAGAGCTGGTTATTTTGAGACAGGCATAGAATCCTTCGGGTCCCTCCTTTGCTAGAAATCCATTGCTCTCCTTGTCTTCCCACTGGCCACTGCGGTTCCTCCTGACACACTGGGAGTGCCTGCACGGCTGGGGTCTGCTGCCGGATGCCCTCTTGTGAAGAACGCACCCCTTTGGAAAAAACCGTGTAGGGACCAGAATGGACCACAAACAGGGAAACCCACAGCCAGGAAATCTGATTGCGGATTTCACGTGTCTTCTTGTATTCTGATCCTGGTTGGCTAGGAAAAGGCCAACGTCCCCTTTAGCGACCGACGATCTGGCAGCCTGATTCTCCCTGGCTTGAAAGTTCAGCCCCTTGGGCGCAGGCCCAGACAATAGGGGTGTGGGGGGAGCCTTTCACCTTCGGTTGGGCCGCATGGGAGTCTTTGAACGGCTGGTGTTGCCCTGTCTTGGGTGGGATAAATAAATGAGGGCGGCGATGGGCTCATTTACCCTCAGTGCCTTCCCAAGTAACTGTGCGCGACCTCTCTGTTCCCTGGAAGGGTGATCCGCCAGCCGGTCGGCAGGATTTACTTTGCGGGCACTGAGACTGCCACACACTGGAGCGGTTACATGGAAGGGGCAGTAGAGGCTGGAGAACGGGCTGCTAGAGAGGTAAGGGAGACAGCCGTGTCACTCGCCCTCCGGAGCACGGTGGCGGTTTTGGCATCTGGCCTTTCTTTCTGGATCTTGACTCTGGTACGTTTGTGCATCCACTTCTCGGCTGCTCACGCCACTCATGGGGCTCATCTGTGGCTACCCCTAACCTTAAATCGGTCGGACCTACAGAATGTCACTTCATAATACCGTGGCCCCTTTCTTGCAGGTCTTGAATGCTCTGGGGAAGGTGGCGAAGAAGGACATCAAGGTTCAAGAACCTGAATCAAAGGTGAGTCTAGCAGCTTCACCTCCACTGACCAGTAATTGCATAAAAAACTGTGCCGCTCTAGGACACACGCATGCATCGACTTGGCGGGTACGTTCCGCCCGTCCTTGTCCATGCGTGCGAGAGCTGTCTGCTAATGATCTCTGCTCATTCGTGCAGGACGTTCCAGCTGTAGAGATCACCCGTACCTTTTGGGAGAGGAACCTTCCCTCAGTGTCAGGACTGCTGAAGATCATCGGATTTACCACCTCAGTAACTGCCGCATGGATTGTGGTGTACAAATTCAGGCTCCTGTCCCGGTCATGAGGTTCTTCTGGCTGTGTCCTTCTGCTTCTCTTCCCCGGCAGCATCAAAAGCAAATTGTTGGCAAAGGCTGTGTCGTTGGACTGTTGTTAATATGCACCGGATTTAACCCCTCGGTGTAGTCTCATTCGGTGTCAGAGTAAAAACAACCCAAAAAACCACCTCGTAATTTCAATAAGATCAAACTGCATTGTATGATTTGCCTGTGTAGACTGATTTGTTCTGATTGGGAGAGTAAAGCCATGTGATCGATTTCTTAATTTCAAGACATCAAATTGAATTGCTGATCAGAAACCATTCCCATGTCGGGTTTTTTCTCCTCGTTAACACAAAATGCTTGATGATTGCACAAATGAAGCATTTCACTTTCTCCTTGGAGCGGTTGCGTAGGCACAGGCCCAGCCTGTGACTGTCCTTTTCAGTCCTTAGGAAATGGTGAAGCCCAGAGGCTCATAGCTTCCTGGGGGTGCGAGGCTCCCCCTTTGGATGAGGGGTGGTAAATGGAAGCCGTACACATAGACCATTAGTGGGGGACATCTTGTGGGCTGTGCCTCAGGGATCTCCCGCCGCTTCTAATTCCTGTGAAGTTTCTAGACATCCGATCTAATGTTCAGTTGACTTGCTGTGACTTCTGTGTAGCTCCCCAGGGGATCACAGTAAACTAGTGGCAGGACTGTCTCCTGGAAGGACAGTCCTTATGAGCTCTGCAAGAGACCAGCTGCATTCGGTATCTTCTCTTCCTCCTAGAAGATGGCTAAACATCACTTCACTCATCATTCGTGATAATATTCACACCGATTTCAAGAAAGTATTGTCCTTTTTGCAGGTAGACCCTGGCTGTCTGAAGACCCCTAGTGGCATATATTTTTTTTTTCTTTTGTCCTAGGACCTTAGTAGAATTAGGCGGGTCTGTTAACTTAAATGACACAGTTACCTTTGAGTAAATACTGGTATGCTAATCTCTCTCAAGTAGGAACTGAAATACACCTGATAAATTTCCAATTGCTATTTGTTGAGACTACCAAATACAGAAAGGAAATTGGGACTTTCTAGCATACCCTCACTGGCTTTAGTTATTAAGTTCATGACAGACATGACATTGACTGATTTTAATACGAAGAGTGACTTCTCTATTTTAGGAGTAATGTGGGCCCAGAATGGTGCCCACCTCTTTCTGGCCTTTCCCATTTTAAAACCTCAGTTGTTGTTTTGTTTTTATTTTGTTTTTAAAGCCCCTTCAAGAGGGTTTCAGCCTTAAAAGACTACTTTTTTAGATATAAGCATCCCGAAGAAAAATCAGCACCGATGTGATCAAATAAAGCAGTTGACAAGATTCAGCGAACTTGGGTACACAGGTGGATACGCAGTTAATACCTTATCCCACATCACTGATGAACGAGGCATTTTAGAGGAAGTTTCTAGATAGTTGAAGTGTAGTCTTTAAAGTACCAAAAAGTTTACATAAAATTTTTGATGGGCATACTTCCACACATTATTCAACAAACAAGATTCAAATTCATCTTTTTTTAATTAGGTCAATCGTTAAGTGCCTCAATTATTTTATACTTTCATAAGAGAGAATGATACCATTGTGTTTACCCCTCTGCTGAATGTCACATGATTGGTTTATAGCTGCTAAGTCTACTACTGCTCCTTCTATCTTCTCCCATATTCAGGATTTTATTTCATACCCTTATTATCCTAATACCTCTTGACCTCATCTCCTATCTCCTATTGAATGGGAATTAAAGATTGCAGAGAAAAATCAACCCAAGTTTATTGCATAATTAACCTTATAAATTTGGAAGTCACTGGACCCTGATAACGAGGGCTTAAGGTACTCCAGTTTTGCCTGTCCTAAGAGCAAAGAGCAGGATTTTTCTGCCACTCTTTACTTTGTAATTGAAAAGCGTTTTAGCTAACGTAGGAGTTTGGGTAATGCCTTGGATGTGCTCCAGTCCGGAAGGAGTTGCCGCATACTATATCGAACCGCTTAGAGAAATCACATCCCTGATCTATTTCAGTTGTTTCTGTTCACTTACTGATTAACGTGGTTCTGACACACCTTTTGGGAAATGCTGATTTAAACCTCTTAACTGGCAACAGCTTTAACTGGGAGGAGGTTGTTAGCATAGCTAAGTCTTTAATGTAGAAGGACTCCTGAGTCTGTGATGTACCCTCTTCTCAAACTTTTTAGAAAACCCATTTCTTTCTCCTGATGAGAACCAGCCCTGTTAAACTGCAGCTTGAGCTTAAAAAGGAATGCTAGTCCAGGTGTACCTAGGTAGGAAATCAGAGCTGAGGACACCCACCATTTTGTTTGTCCACTGCCAAGATCCCATAGGTAGATCTTTCTTCCAACCCTGAGAAATGAAAGGCAGTTTAAGCAGCTCATAGGGCCTGGCGTTAGCTTCCCAGTTCTGAAGGCTGAGTAGGCCTCGCTCCATAGTAAGGTCGAGAAGTAGACGTAAAAAGCGAACCTTTTTGTCACGGATGTTGAAGAACGACTTAAACCACACTGAAGGAAAACTACCGAAGGATTGTGAACTATGTTTACTTGGATTGTGAACTTGGTGCCTCGTGCTCTGTCTGAAATGTGCCCCAGTGCTACATGTGCGAGTACACGTATGTGTGTGTTTTGCCACTGAAATACGACTTTGCCTGTGTGGTACTGTTTTGTTTGTTAATAAAGTGCACTCCCATCCCTGATTCAGACCTGGCTCCTCTTTTCAGTTAGTGCTCCCCAGGTTAACTGGCTTCATAGAGCAGGAGGTCACCAGCAGGCCTCGTCCATGGATAATGGGCTGAAAAGGCCACTTTGTATGGACTCCCAAATTCTCAGACTTCCACGTGACTCTTCTGTCATACCGAGGGTTCTGGGGAGCTGATTAAATGCTAGCACATTGTGTTCCCGACGGGGCCACAGTGTGGAGTCTGATGGAAGCTTTCTCAGCTTAGGATACCTTGAGAAAATCACTGTGGTTTTCTGCTTCAGTCTCCATCTGGAAAAGGGTGGGCTGTACTTGATGGCTTCTAAAGATTCTTTTTCATGTCAGTATTATGTGATGTACACATTTGTTGCCAGCACTCTGCCTATTTTTTTTTTTTTTTGAATTTTGCATCCTTTAAAAAAAAACCTATTATTTAAATTCAAGTTAGTTAACATACAGGGTAGTCTTGGCTTCAGGAGTAGAACCCAGTGATTCATCTCTTACATATGACACCCAGTGTTCATCCCGAAGAGCGCCCTCCTTGGTGCCCATCACCCATTTAACCCATCCCCCCACCCACCACCTTTCCAGCGACCCTCAGTTTGTTTTCTGTATGTAAGAGTCTTTTATGGCTTGCCTCCCTCTCTGTTTTTATCTTATTTTTCCTTCCCTTCCCCTGCGTTCATCTGTTGGGTTTCTAAAATTCCACATGAGTGACATCATATGATATTTGTCTTTTCTCTGACTGCCTTATTTCGCTTAGCACTCTATTTTTGTAAGGGCAAGTCGCTTAGCCTTTCTGTGTCTTTTTTATCTTTTTTTTTTTTTTTTTGAGGGTGGGGAGGAGAAAGAGAGCCAGAATGTGAGCCAAGGAGGGGCAGAGAGAGAGGAGGAGAGAGAGAATCCCAAGCAGGCTCCACGCTATCAGCACAGAGCCCAGCGCGAGGCTCGAACTCACGAACCACAAGATCGTGACTTGAGCTGAAATCAAGATTCGAACACTTAACCGACTGAGCCACCCAGCCGCCCCTCAGCCTGTGTCTTGGCTCATTCCTTGTCTTAGGTCGGGCTCCCTGGAAACAAACTGAGAGTTGGGGCAGAAACTTTACTGGGGACAGCTCTCAGGAAATACAGCAAAAGGGGTGAGCGAGGCCGAAGAGGGCAGGAGTTGGCGGTTAGAAAGCAGTTGCAGCTGAGACCTCGGCAGACCCTCAGGAGGGGCTGGGAAGATGCTTCAGAATTGATCCCCACTGAGACAGGGGATCTGGCCTCTCTCCCTTCATTAGCTGCCCTCTGTGAAGGGGGTGTTTCCTTGACTTGGGTGAGGCAGGTCCAAGGACGACTGCCAGTAGCTGGGAAATCTGGGGAGGGGCATGTGGTATCCACTTGACTCCCCACGAACATACAGTCGCCCTTTGTCAGGGAAAAGACGTGAACTTGAGCTTCGGTTTTACAGATAGAACGGGGCTATCTCCGTGAGCCTATCCCTGTTAGATAAGGAAACCGTTTTTAGAAGGTTGTACTTCTGTGCTATGTATGGGCAAGAAAAAAGTCAGAAGTGGAAGAAACTCTGGAAATCATTCAACCTCCGTCTCAATGAAGAAGCCCCTTCCACAGGTTACTAGCGGATCAAAGCGGGGGAGATGTGCATTTATAAGCAACAGCCCCGAATCTGATGTTTTCAGGAGTCAGTCAGCTAAAAATGAACAGCAAGCAGCAGGGAGGGTGCCCTCGAGAGTAGTAGGGATTGTGGCTGACTTGGTGGGTGCCTCTCTCAACAGTATTTACATTCGAATTCCTTTAAAAGAGTGCTAACCAGTGAAAACATCTGAAGGCTTTGCTCACATGTCAAAATTGTTCTGTAAGTTTCTGATAGATAAAAATGCAGGGTTTGGTTTCACGTCACTTAAATGACAAATTCTTTTTTTTTTTTTTTAATGTTTATTTATTGTGAGAGAGCGAGTGCTCGAGCAGGGGAGAGGGGCAGAGAGAGAGGGAGAGAGAGAATCCTAAGTAGGCTCTGCGCTGCCAGCCCAGAGTCTGATGTGGGGCTCCATCTCACAAACCGTACGATCATGACCTGAGACAAAATCAAGAGTTGGACACTTAACTGACTGAGCCACCCAGGGGCCCCTAAATAACAAATTCTTTTGGGTGCTTTTGGTTTTCTGAGAAGTGGCACTATAAGACCAGCGACCATTTTGTGAAACTATTTTTTTTATTAGATTTATTTATTTTTTGAGAGACAGAGTGAGACAAAGTGAGAGTGGAGGAGGGGCAGAGAGAGAGGGAGATACAGAATCTGAAGCAGGCTCCAGGCTCCGAGCCATCAGCACAGAGCCCAACGCGGGGCTCGAACTCGTGAACCACGAGGTCATGACCCGATCTAAAGTTGGATGCTCAACCGACTGAGCCACCCAGGCGCCCCTTGTGAAACTATTTAGAACACGTAAGAGAGGCTTGGTTTGGAAGGACAAAAAGACAAAGCGGAAAAGAGCCCCCCCCCCCAAAAAAAAAATCCTTCTTAGACCAGAAATCTCCCTCAAGAAATTGCCCTTCTTCCAGCCCACCCCAGGTAATGCTTATCTCCGGTCATGTCAAAGTCACGATTGACAAGAACAGTACCAAACTTTATTGGGAAAACCATATCCTTCTGTCAGCGCTCAGTCTGTGCTGACCACGATGTAATTCTCATAATCAAGACATCAATATTGAGCAGATTTTCTTAGAACTATGAAACTATTGGGTGGCTCAGTCGGTTAAGCATCTGACTTCGGCGCAGGTCACGATCTCACGGTTCATGAATTTGAGCTCCGCATCGGGTTCTGTGCTGACAGCTCAGAGCCTGGAACCCGCTTTGGATTCTGTGTCTCCCTCTCTCTCTGCCCCTCCCCTATTCACGCTCTGTCTCTCTCTCTCTCTTAAAAATAAGCATTAAAAAAAAAAAACTATGAAACTACTGTCCACCTGATACCAAGGTGGTGGTAAAAATGCAAGGTGTGTCCCTTAGCCTGAAGAGGCCGGCTGAGACATCAGAGGAACAGACAATCACTCAACACATACTTACTGAGCACCTACTATGTGCTGACAGGCACCGTGCTGGGATTCAGCAGTGACCAAGACAGACAGAGCTCACCTCACGGAGCACGAAGTCTAGTGTAGACGCCAAGGAACACATTCACCGTGGGTCTGGTCGGTGCCATGACAGAGAGGCACACAATATACGAATGCGGCGGAAGTGTTCCGGGAGGACATGAGATTTAAGGGGAAGTTTCCAGGATATGTCCTCAAGCCTTTAGAAGTGTCACCATGTAGCAAATCAATGAGAATACTGCAGCGGACAGAGAAAGGAAGTACCAAATAATAAGATGGCTTAGTCCGTTCGGGCCGTTTCAACAAAATGCCGTAAACTGGGTGGCTTCCGTACGGCAGAAATTTATTTCTCACAGTTCTGGAGGCTAGAGTCCAAGATCACTGGATCCAGCAGATTTGGTGACTGGTGAGGGCCCACTGGCTGGTTCCCAGTCGATGCCTTTTTCCTGTGTCGTCATCTGGCGGAAGGGGTGAGGGAAACTGCCCCAGCTTCTTTTCTAAGAGCGCAAATCCCATGCATGAAGACTCTACCCTCATGACCTACACACGTCCCAAAGGCCCCGCCTCCTAAATACCGTCAACTTTGGGGTTCGAATTTCAACGGAGGAATTTTGGTGGGGATACCACCATTCGGTCCAGAGCCGACAACACGGCTACATGGGAAAGAAAGTCACAAGCATCATCGATAAGTGCTGAATGTTAAGTCCCACTCGCTCCATGGACCATTGTTCACCTTAAGTCTGTTCCTGTTCTCTACCCAGCCCTTCTCGGCACCCCAAGATCTGTATCAACTAGGACGCTCTTCCAGCTCCCTGTGCGAAGGGGCGGCCTAAATTTGTTTTAAAAGAGTGCCATCTTCTGGCCAAATACTGCTATTTCAAGGGAATGCCTAAAGTATTCACGAATTTTCATTCTTGGGGAAACGAAGGGGTGTCGCCTTCACCCCAAATGTCCTCCAGGCGCATTTGTCTGTGCTCTCTTGCTTTCCCGTTGCCACATGGATCAAAAACATTTAATGCTTAATATGTCCACAGCCTTTCCTCTGCCAAAATCCCCCAGGAAGGTGTTTTGTGAGAAGCGTTTGGCGCTCAGTTTCTGTTGTGTCCGTACGACACGGGGGTGAGGAAAATTGGTGGCAGCCAAGAGAGGTGAAAGGAATTGCTTTTACCTTAGCTAGGGCAGGGAACTAATCTGGAAAAAGCGAGAGAGAGAGGCTGGGAGGTGGGGAGAACAGAAAGTTCCAGGAAGTCAACTTGGGGGTAGGCAGCGCACCTAGAGAGGGGGTTTTTTCAAAAGCTGCCTTGACAAGCCAGGAACACAGAAAGCTAGGAGTCGTGGTGCAGTAAGATCTACACGGCTCTTTACACGTTGGGAGTCCAAATTGTGTTTCTTTTAGATCCTATATTGTACGGGGGCCACCTTAGAGGTCCCCCAACGGCCTGTATTATTCTGGGCTACGCAAATTCAGAAAACCTATGGCTAATAGTGCCTGGCATCCTGAAAGGTGTCTGGGAGTCCTGCGGGTTCGGTGAACGGGATGTCCCTGGAACCAAACGGAAGGACCTCAGCAATCGTGCCCTGGAAACACCACATCCAAGCGGGTGAAGCGTGCACCCCAGCCTGGATATACACTCCGTAGGTCTCACCGTGAATTGGATTTATATTAAGAAAAGGAGGTCTTTGGCTGCCAGGGTGAGATGGGTTTTGTATTTAGACTGCGCAGAGCAGGCCAGAGTGTGCATCCTAAAGACAAGGTCACGGGGAGGTGAGAGAGAGAGAGAGAGAGAGAGACAGAGACAGAGCACGAGTAGTGGAGGGGCAGAGAGAGAGGGAGACACAGAATCCGAAGCGGGCTCCAGGCTCCGAGCTGTCAGCACAGAGCCCGACGCGGGGCTCGAACTCACGGACCTCGAGATCATGACCTGAGCCAACGTGGGACGCTTCACCGACTGAGCCACCCAGCCGCCCCGCCATGTCAGCCGTTTTAATTCTCTGGGCTGTGTTATTTTGCCATCGGTCCTATCGCAAATGACCACGAACTCTGTGGCGTAAAACGACACAAACTTAATGTTGTAGTTGTGGAGGTCAAAAGTCTGAAATGAGTCTCACAGGGTTAAAATCAAGGGGTCGACAGAGCTGGCTCCTTCTGGAAGCTCCAGGGGACAATCCATTCCTTGCCTTGTCCAGCTCCCAGAGGTTGCCAGCATGCTCAGCTGGTGGCAGAATCACTCCAGTTTCTTGCTACCACGGACACACAACCTCCTCCTTAACTTTGACCCTCCTGAGGATATTCCTCTTAGGAGGATACTTGCGTTAAAAATGGGGCCCACCCAGACAATCCAGGGTAACCTCCCTCTTTTACAATCCTTAATCCTATCCACAGAGTCCCTTTTACCATGTAAGGCAATAGATTCATCGTTCTGGGGCTAGGGCATGAACATCTTTGTCAGGGTCATTATTCAACCTGCCACGTGGGCCTTCATGCTCTTGAAACCCAAGAATTAAATGCCATCATTGGTCTGTCCTCAAATTCCATTTCAGGTGCCTGAATTTGGAGCAGCAGGGAGATCTTTCAATGATTTAAAAACATACGCACTCTCTTCTGCTTCTGCTAATGCCCCCACTCCCTGCCCCACCACACACACATCTGACTATAACCATTTCTTGGTTCCGGTTCTGTCTTCTCGATACAGAAAGACTGGAACCTGTGATCGTGAGAAGCAAGCGTATCGTCTTACGTCAGCACAAAACTAGACTCCAGGTTTCTCACCCTCAATAAACGAGAGAACAGAAATTTTTATTCTCTAATCCAAGGAGATATCTATTCTCTGACCCAAGTTCTTTCAGACTCTGCCCATGACTGAACACTGTGCTTTTATAGAAACCTTCTCAGTCCCCCTTTTAGCTAGCAGAACCTCAAAGTAAAAGTATCCTACCAGGCCCCTGTCAAGCGTCGGCCTCCCGAAAGACGAGAAGACGCGCCGAACGGGCAACGCTCAGTTTGTCGGGCTCACTGCAGTAAGGGGGAACACCACATTGGCAGTGGAGAAATTAGGGCAGGGTTGATGGAGTTCTAGGGTTTTCAACTTGGGCTTGGTGATCCTTAAGGCTGATCTTGCAAGGCAGAAAACTGGTTAAGATTGGCTGAGTCTACAGGCATAGTGAGGTCAGGGTCATGAAGGGAGTCTTGATGAGCAAGCTCTTAGTCTTGGTAGATAATATATTTTTGTCAGTTCAGAGCGTTGTATTCGAGGAGCAAGTATGTCCTAGGACAAGTTATTTTGACCGGTTCCCGTATTGTTCAGCTCAGGGACAGGAAAGCATGTTGGTTTCAGTTCCTGGATTTAACACAGAACTGAGAATACTTATGATTGCCACATGCACACTTTGATTTATTTTAAGAATTGCCTTTAGGGGGGCGCCTGGGTGCCTCAGTCGGTTGAGCATCTGATTCTTGATTTCATCTCAGGTCATGATCTCACGGGTGTGAGATCGAGCCCCGCCCACGTCGGACTCCACATCAGGAGTGGAGATTCTCTCTCTCCCTCTCCTGGCTAAATCCTTTGGGTCACTGATGATATATCATTTCCTCAATGATGCCTTTCCTGACAATCCCTTTCCCACAATGAATTCTCCATCATAATCTCTTATCATCGTCTTGATGTTCCCTCCCTAAAACTTTGAAATCACACATTTGTTTAAATGATGCCTAATATCTCCCCAAATGATAGGCCCCCCACAAATAGGGTATATGTGTGCAGAGATCTGGGGACCATTAGCCCTCTAAGCAGAGGGACAAGGTCTTGGGTGGCTGGAACCCCCAAGCTTCTCACTTCCACGCATGGAGTGACCTTAGCCATTTACCCAATATGCCATACAAATGCGATCATTGTTGTTTTCCTGTGTTACTTATGAAAAGCACTTACCTAAGCCAGTATTTTTGGTACACATAGAGATTATAAGCAAGCAAGGACCAGAAATCATCATTAATATTCATATTTTCCTAAGAAACACCACTTGCAGGAGAAAAATTAAAACCCACTGTCATTTCCCTGGACCACAATTCCATATGGTGCCTGGCATCATAATGGTAATGACATAGCTTCAAACGTATCCAGCCACAAATTCAAGTTTTCTGCTCTTTAATTATTTTACTTCCATTGCGACATGCCCTCAAAAGAAGGAATTTAAATGAGCCAATTAGTAACCGGAGGTCAGTCTGGAAGAAATAATTGACAGGAACAGCCCTCAGATCTCACCAGGGCTCCTTGGATTTAAATTGGAATCTAAGAGAGAAGCATTTATTCATTATTTATTTTGCTCGATCATTTATGACATGCCCAGTCTTGAGGGGGAAGCTGGGTATCGGGCTGAAATACAAAATTAACAAATTAAAACTAACCAGCACAGAAAGGAACAAACCCAGTCTCGCCCCCGCTCACTTCAAGGGCTGGGACTGACATTGGGCACACCCGGGGAAGGGTCTCCCCCCCATCCCCCCGCCCGCATTTTTTAAAGTTAGGCCAACCTTCTCCTCCACCCCCTGCACTCCCACTCCTGGCGACACACATGAAGCCGTCCAAGGTGAAATTTCTGGTTAGGTAAAGCGAGAAGACAGTATTGGGACAATATGAGGATCGTTTGGCATGAGGTGAGTGCTTTCAAGCCCCCTCCCAGGGGGCTGCTGATGGTTATAAGGCACAGAACCTCAGTCCTGTTCCCTAAGGCAGACCTATCTTTGTCAGAGGATGGGGTCTGGACCCAGTCTTAGGCCCGTGGTCTGTGTTGGGCACTTTAATTGCCCTGTGAGGCCAGGATATAGCTGGAACCCAGGAGCTTCCCACCTCCTGCCCTTGCCCCCAGCTGAGGGCGGGACCTCTGGATCCACCTGCCCGAGTTTCCCTTGAGACCTTGACCGACTCACCTGCCAGTCCCACCTGGGATCCTGCTGCTCTCCCTGCTCACCTATCCGGGTCACCCTACCAAGCCAGGGATACTCTGTGATTGCAAGTCGCGATGGATCGCGCTGGGGGTACAACCTCACTGGCCCAGCCCACCCTCCTCCCCTTGACTTCCTGAAGAACGGCCTTCTGGAGCAGAGCGGCTGAAGACACAAGGTAGAAATTCTCCAAGCTGACAATAGGGGAGGCTGCCCAACAAAGAGGTATTGCCCACAAGTACAAGCCCCAATAGAGGGTTCTCAGGCCCCAGTCTGCTGGGTGGACAAAAGGCCACTAGAACTCACCAAACCCCTTCCCCGTCACCCATCTTTATCCCAGTTGGCCTGTGCGTTTTTTCACTGAGCTCTTTCAAACAGGCAACACACGTAAGGTCAAGCCACGTAAAGGATCTTTTAGCAACCCCCTTCCTGACCCCCGGAAAACATGGCACACGTTGGGGGCCCTTTCCCGGCAACAGGATCTTGGAAAAGGGGGAGGTTGCCCACCAAAAGCAGACCAGGAGGAGGCCAAGGAGAGACATGAGGAAAGGCTGACATTGAAGGGGAGAGCCGGAGAAAGAGCCCAGAAAGTGAAGGGGAAGGAAGAATCATGGGTCTCCCAACATCCCGAGCTCACCTGATGCCAATATTGCTCAGAAATCCATCTTCGGAGAAGATTTTATCTCTGGGTTGACCACAATCTGATGAAGCTTATTCACACTAGGGTAAGACGTGCCAGGAGCTCACTTGGTGGGCTGAATGTGCATTTTGAGAGACCCCCTAACCAAGAGGCTTTCTGATGTAATGTTTCAGACAGTACGACAAAATAAAATGGAGGGGACGCCTGGGCGGCTCAGTCAGTCGAGTGTCAGACTTCAGCTCAGGTCACGATCTCGGCGCTTCTCAGGAGTTCAAGCCCCACATCAGGCTCGCTGCTGTCGGCAAAGAGCCTGCTTCGGATCCTCTGTCCCCCCACGCCCCATGGTTTCTCTCTCAAAAATGAATAAACATTTACAAAAACAGGGACACTTTAGGCCTTGGTCAGTGTGTCCTTGCCAGAGTCCTGTCCCTCAGATTCCCCCCTTCCTTCCCCCTCCCGCCATCTTTTTTGAGGGCACAAGTCTTGATTTTGTTTTGATTTATTATCTTTATATTTACATGTACTGCTAGATGTTGCCTCAAATCCTTTGGGAAGGAGCAGACAATAAGCAAATACATAAATAACAACAGCAGATCGTTTCACCAGGTGTCTGAACATCAGAAATATACAACAAATGTTTTCAGGAGATTTAAAAAAATAACTACTCACCTTCTAACATCAGGTTATTATCATCACTGAAAAGCTGTAATAATGTAGCTCATAATGGATGATCAGAGTGAAATCATGGATGATCGCAGCAGTCTTTCTGAGTACTCTAATTGCCATGGTTCTTTTAGGGATTACAGCTGTTTGTTTGGGTTTTTGAAAAATGTTTATTTATTTTTGAAAGAGAGGGAGAGAGAACACAAGCAGGGAAGGGGAAGAGAGAGAGGGAGACAGAGAATCCCAAGCAGGCTCCACTCTGTCAGCATGGAGCCTGACGTGGGGCTCGAACCCACGGACTGTGAGATCATGACCTGAGCTGGAATCAAGAGTCAGATGCTCAACTGACAGAGCCACCCAGGCACCCCAGAATCACAACTGCTTGCAATTGAGCGAATATATACGGAACATTTCACACGAGATGTTCGAATGTCTCGGGGCGCATCCCCAGACATTTCTCTACACTCAATCCCAGGGCTCCCCAAATTATATCATCAGCCCCAAACTCTCCCCTAAACTCTAACAGGCATGGTCAATAGTCTACCTGCCATCCACACTTGGATGTCCATGGATATGTAATAGATCTCTCCAATCTATTACACTAGACCAGGCGACCAAGGAAGTTTTCCCGAGGGTGCCCTTGGGATCAACACCTATGAGGGAGTGAGGGAAACAAAACTGGGCAGAAGGTGAAGTTGAACTATGACCTCATTGCCATAGAGGTGTCAGCTGAGCCCAGTCATTGGATGTGGACTACCCCTAGGGAGAGGCAGATCTTTGGGCCAGGGGGTTTCATCAGCTTACAGAAAGGGATAAAGCCATGAGCTATCAGCTTCCTAACTTCCAGGGAGAAGGAGGACCATTAGTCCCCAGCAGAGGAATCTGGGTGGCAGACCATAGTATCCTCTACAAAGTAATTCTTACAAAGAAATTTTTTGGAAAAAAAATTTCTTTTATTTAAAAAAAAATTTTTTTTTATTAAAAAAAATTTTTTTTAACGTTTTACTTATTTTTGAGACAGGGAGAGACAGTGCATGAACAGGGGAGGGTCAGAGAGAGGGAGACACAGAATCCGAAGCAGGCTCCAGGCTCCCAGCTGTCAGCGCAGAGCCCAACGTGGGGCTCGAACACATGGACCGTGAGATCATGACCTGAGCCAAAGTCAGCTGCTTAACCGACTGAGCCACCCAGGCGCCCCTTAAGTTTTTTTTTTAATGTTTATTTCTGAGACAAGGAGAGACAGAGTATGAGTGGGGGAGGGGCAGAGAGAGAGGGAGACACAGAATCCGAAGCAGGCTCCAGGCTCCGAGCTGTCAGCACAGAGCGCAAAGTGGGGCTCGAGCTCAAAAACCGTGAGTTCACGACCTGAGCGGAAGTCGGACGCTTAACCGACTGAGCCACCCAGGTGCCCCTGGAAAAAACATTTTTTAAGTGTATTTATTTTGAGAGAGACAGAGACTGTATGAGCAGGAGAGGGGCAGAGAGAGAGAGAGGGAGAGAGAGAATCCCAAGCAGCACAGAGGCAGACATGGGGCTTGAACTCACGAACCCTGAGATCGTGACCTGAACTGAAACTGAGACTCAGACGCTTAATGGACTGAGCCACCCAAGTGGCCCAGCATTTGCCAAACCTCCTCGCCTGCTAGAAACCCTCCAGTAGATTGTCTTCACCCTCAGACTAAAAAGCCAGAGCCTTACTATGGCCTAAGACATGACCTGGCTCCCGTCAAACTCTCAACCTTATTTCCTCTACCGCTAGTTTTCTGTGACTCTTGCTCCTGCCTTGCGGGCTCCTTTGCTATTTCTTTGATGTTCCAATCATGCTCTCACCTTTGGGCTTTGCACCTGCTGTTTCGCCTGCCTGGAAGGCTCTTCCCCCAAAGAGCATACCACCCTCTGCCCACACCACAACTTTTCCCCTACCTTGCTTGCATTTTCTTGATGACACTTCTCTCCACGGATGGTGCATCACAGTACTGACTGATTGATTGTCTACCTGTTAGCATTTAAGCTCCATGAGGGAGGGGCTTCCTCAGTTTTGTTCACAACTATATTCCCAGCACCTAGAAGACCCGGAAGAGATAGTATTCAATATATACTTGCTGAGTTATGGTTGAATGGGGATGATCCTATGATCCATATAGTGCAGTAGGAAAAAAAAAAAAAAAAAAATATATATATATATATATATATTTATATATATATATATATCTCAAGAAGATGTGGGGGTTCAACAGAGTGCTAAGAGAGCAAGAAAAAAGCTGTTTTGCAAAGGAAAATATCTAGGCTTTGGAAATACTAGCAACTCAGAGAGGTCAGGTCCTTGGTGTTCTGGATAACTTCTTTTTTTCTTTTATTACTAATTTATTTATTTGTAAATTTCCATCTAAGTTAGTTAGCATATAGTGCAACAATGATTTCAGGAGTAGATTCCTTAGTGGCCCTTACCCTTTTAGCCCATCCCCCCTCCCACAACCCCTCCCGTAACCCTCTGTTTGTTCCCCATATTTGAGTCTCTTATGGTTTGTTCCCCCTCCCTGTTTTTATATTCTTTTTGCTTCCCTTCCCTTATGTTCATCTGTTTTGTCTCTGAAAGTCCTCGTATCAGTGAAGTCATATGATATTTGTCTTTCTCTGACTAATTTCACTCAGCATAATACCCTCCAGTTCCATCCACGTAGTTGCAAATGGCAAGATTTCATTCTTTTTGATTGTTGAGTAATATTCCATTGTGTGTATATACCACATCTTCCTTATCCATTCATCCATCGATGGACATCTGGATAACTTCTTATAAGCCTGGCTCAGGAAGTGAAGAGAACACCTAGAGGTTTAGAACAACTCCCGGGGTGGGGGTGGGGGGCTGAAGATCATGTCCACCTCTTCCTGATTATGAGACCTTTGTCTCATAGCATCTCTGAGACTCAGACTCCTCATCTGTATAATGGAGATTATGGGGGTGATCTCAGGATTGAAAGAGATGATATACAGTGTCTTGTAAATAATACATGCGTAATGAAGGGTAGCTGTTATCACAATTAATAATAAGCATGATTATTATCCAAAGACGGTCTTGAAAGAAGGTCTTAAGTTGTGTCGAGTTAGGTGCATCTTGTAGGATGCTTTGGACTCTAAATACCAGAAAACACATATTTAAAACTGTTGAACTTATTTTTCATATGGTCAGCCATCCTGAGTCAGGGTAGGCTGTAAGCAGGGTGCATCAGGAATGCAACTCAGTTTCTGTGTGACTTTTAAAAAAATGTTTATTTATTTAGTTTGAGAGAGAAAGAGAGAGCACACGTGTGCAAAGCCGGGGGGGGGGGGGGCGCGGGGGGCGGAGACAGAGGGAGAGAGAAAAAATCCCAAGCCAGGCTTCGCACTATCAGCCCAGAGCCCGACGCGGGGCTCGGTCCCACAACCGTCAGGTCATGACCTGAGCCAAAGTCAAGAGTCGGACGCTTAACCACCTGAGCCACCCAGGCATCCCTCTCTGTGACTTTTTTGGCCCTGACCTGTTCTGTGTGTGGGATTTGTCATTGGCTTGAAAGTTAGATGGTTGTAGCAATTACAAATATCTCATCCAGACACTTGTCCATAGGAAGTATGGGAGGGGACTTTTTATTTCATGTGTCTGTTTTTAAGAATGAAGGTCCTTGGAGTGCCTGGCTGGCTCAGTCAGTAGAGCATGTGACTCTTGATCTCAAGGTTGTAAGGTCGAGCCCGACACTGGGTGTAGAGATTACTTAAAAATCAAATCTTAAAAAAAAAAAAAAGAGTGAGGAACCCTTTCCCTCACTTTCCCAGAAGCTCTAGCCTACCTCCCAAGAAGACTTCTTTTGTTCCATTAGGCAGAATTGCATAACATAGTTAGGCTTAAGTCAATCATTGACAAAGGAAACAGGCCCACCACTATTCGCTTAGACTGACCAGTACCCACAGCTTGGGGCTGAGGACGTGGCCAGCCTAGCTACCCTGCAGCAGAACAGTGGGCGAATAGCTGAACCAAAGCAAGATTCTATTAGGAAGAAGTTGGAAGGATTGATTATTGACTAAGTCTAATACCCAACATTTTGCCCTAACTTGTGGCTCAAAAAGAAATGGCCATTGTCGATGGGAGTGGCCTGTAACATCTAGAGCCCCCCTCTGTGAGCCCCGTTCTTATACTGCTCTTTTCTATGGCAGGTTTCATCACCTACATTGTCCTTTGCTTAAGTGGTGCTTTTGGCATTGGGCATCTAGAATAAAGGGGCTCAAGGAGGCAGGGAGTTGGCAGGGAGGCTCTTACACTACTTAAGGACATAATTTATTTCCTGATTTTAACACTCCAAGCAGCTTTTAGAAAAACATTACTTTGAAGACCGTCTTGTCCTTGGGATGCTCCTAAAACATACAGATGCATAATCCAAAGGGCCAATATCGCCAGTGAGCCTTGGACTCCAGAAGGGGTTATATTTACCCAAACCCAGTGTTGACCGGTGGACTGGGGCCCAAGCACCTGGCTGCACTGGAGGACAAGCAGCAGAAGAGGAGAAGAGCGGACAGAGGACAGCAGGAGGCCAGAGAAGAGGAATGGGTAATGGGGATGAGGGGCTCACAGCCCAAGCCAGCTCTCTGGTCTTCTTCCCACTGCCCCACCCACACCCTCTGCCATAAATCAGGACTTTCCTCTTGATTTTCTATAACACAGGGAAGATTCTGGGATTGAAAAGCTCCTGACAGCATGTGGAGGATAAGCTTAGGAACCTCCCCGCCCCCCGCCCCGGGCTCACACCAACAGGTTGACAAGTCATAAAGAAATACAAAGTCATGAAATGCTCACCCCCAAGTTTGGGTAAATCAGACTGTCACCCAAGAACAAGGGGGTGCAAATACACCCTGAGAATAGGGAGGCACAAAGGTGTCAGGAATAGGGAGGTACAAAGTCACCCCAAAATAGGGAGGGGTGCAGAGCCCCTCAAAATAGAAAGAGGCAAAGGCTTGAAATAGAAACGGCACAAAGGTGCCCAATACATAGGAATAACAAGATTAGATATTCAGGGTGAAAGCACCCCCAATTTAATACTATAGCAGAAAGCTGCTTTCACAGGAGGATAGGGCCAGGTTAGGTAAATTGGTGAATTGGACTATGGACCACTGTGCTGCAAACAAAGCCGCCTGGAGTGGAGATGGTTAACAAAAGAAAAGGTGCCTTGTCAACCCTGAGGTTATTTCCCCCTATCTGTCTCATCCCCAAGGCTGGCAAAGATAAACAGAGATGCTGCCTCATGTCCGCTGTAAACAACCTTCCTCCCAACTGCCCAGCGCCTGGATTTTCTTTTGTATTAACCCAAACCCCTAACCCCAAGTATCCTCGAGACCCCCTTTCCCTCACGTCCACAAGCTAATGTTCACAGATTCACTGTCCTTATGTGCATGTCGATCGTTATGTTTGTAAGCCTTCTGATCCTAATAAAAATGGGGCAAGGCCCCTTATTCCGGGCTCTTGTCTTTTCCCGGACATTAGCCATCTCTCGCTTTCAATCCTGCGTCCGCCCTTTTGCTGGCCAAAAGAGAACTTCAGACTTAAGAGTCTATGACAACAGCAGGTTAGGGAAAAGAAAATACAATACAATGAAATGGCCTAGAGGTAAGACAGTTCGGTATGTCAGACTCAAGTGCAAAAGCTCAGTGCCACTCAGCATTTTGCCTTGAAGCAGAAGAATAAACTGAACCAGAATGCTTAAGGAAGAAATGGTTGAGGATTAGTGAAGTAAGGAAAGGCGAAAGAAGAGGTCAAAAGGGATCACGGATGGGGGCCAGAGGCTGAAATGTCATTCTGCTGGAGTGGTATATGATATGTCAGTGACTCATTGCATGGTCTCAGCAGAAATGACAAGAGCAATCATATCAGAAAGTAGGAGCCCAGGGTCTGATTAGATCAGTTGTTGCCAATGCAGGAGCTTGGCTTCTAGTGTCTACAGACTGAAATGTCATTAAGATTCCCTCTCCAGGAGAATTTCCTGATGAAGCTTGCTCAGCACTTAAAAAACAAACTAACAGGAAACAAACAACCACAAACCCAGCACCACATTGCACCTGGTTGTGTACACAGTTCCTTAGATTCCAGAACATTCTAGACAATTTTCTTTGGATCACAAGGTTTAATCGATTGTTGAAATGAGAACATGTCCTTCTTAGTTTGGAGCCAGGGCTAAGATGGGAGTAAAGTGATCCTGACTGATTGTCCAGGAGACAAAACCCTAAAGGGTGTGTAGTGACAGAGGACTAGGTAATTGGGGACAAGGAGAATTGAAGTTTGAAAGAAAGCAGATGGGAGGGAGGAATGTTGGCAGAGGTATACTCGGTTTCCATAGAAAAACTAGAAGTGAAGTAGGGGACATCAGCCCACTGTAGTTCAGTGAAGTCTCATGACGTCCCTGACATCTTAGGACATCGCATGATGTCACATCCAATGACATTGGTCACTGCTGTTGAGATGCCTCAGTAGGCCAAGTGACTTCAGGGGTGTGCGTGGAAAGGGACGAGGGAAGGAGGCTCAGTGAACATTCTTACTTGAGTGGTCCTCTTGGACGATGGTTTTATATTCTCTGGACATGAATGTCATGAAGACCGACTCTTATGGGGACACTTGTGGGGTTTTATTCAGAGACTTTCATACTGGCCCTTTCTGACGTTGACTACCCCAACACAGGCAGTGCCTTCCTTGTGGATGCTCAATTTTTTTTTTTTAATTTTTTTTCAACGTTTTTTATTTATTTTTGGGACAGAGAGAGACAGAGCATGAACGGGGGAGGGGCAGAGAGAGAGGGAGACACAGAATCGGAAACAGGCTCCAGGCTCCGAGCCATCAGCCCAGAGCCTGACGCGGGGCTCGAACTCACGGACCGCGAGATCGTGACCTGGCTGAAGTCGGATGCTTAACCGACTGCGCCACCCAGGCACCCCATGGATGCTCAATTTTTTAAAAACGATCTACTTATTTTTGAGAGGGGGGTGAGGGACAGAGAGAGAATCTGAAGTGGGCTTCCGCTGACAGCAGAGAGCCCGATGCAGGGCTCAAACTCATCAACTGCGAGATCACGACCTGAGCCGAAGTTGGACGCTTAGCCAAATGAGCCACCCAGGCGCCCCTGCGGATGGCCAATTTTGATACCTATTCAGCTTCTCATTTTTTGGCAGTCTCTGTGAGAGTCCCTTGCTCTCTGGTCAGAAGCACCCTGAGCAGAGCCCAGGGCTTTAGATTCCTCAGGGGTGTGTCAATCGCTCAGAGGAAACAAAGCCCTCTCACTAGGCTTGGGATGAGAAGGTAGCACCCCTCTCCTTCCTCCTTGGGGTGCATTGGACTCAGAGCATGGCAGCTCTCTGGAGAGATCTCTTCATTAATCTACCCCATTCACAAAAGGCCTCCCCACTCTTTTTATACCCTCAAAACTGATGAGGAGTTTTAACGGAGAAGAAACTTTTTTATGGCTTTCACATTTCCCATTTTTGTCGATCTCAGGATTTACCTCGGTAACTGATAATTGACATGACTGGGCAATTGCAGTATCGTGTGGTAAGTGTAGGACACAAGGTCTATGCATGTGGCATTGGGAGAACAAAGAAAAGGACTATCTGGCCCAAATGGAGGATCGATGGTCCAGAAGATTCCTGGAAAAGGTAACTCCTGATGTGATTCTTCCTGTGTTTTTTTTTATTTTAATTTTTTATCATTTGTTTATTTGTTTATTTATTTATTTATTGAGAGCGTGCATGAGTGGGGGGAGGGGCAGAGAGAGGGAGAGAGAGGATCCCAGGTGGGCTCTGCGTTGACAGCAAGGAGCCTGATGCGGGGCTCGAACTCACAAACCGTGAGATCATGACCTGAGCTGAAGTCGGACGTTTAACCGACCGAGCCACCCAGGCACCCGTTCCTTTTTTTTTTTTTTAAACCATTTATTTTTAAAAATTGATTTATTTCAGAAAAAGAGAGTGCACGTGCCCGAGTGGGAGAGGGGCAGAGGTGGGGGAGAGAATCCCAAGCAGGCTTCGTGCTGTCAGCACAGAGCAGAACTCGGGGCTTGATCTCATGACTCTGGGATCATGAACTGAGCCCAAATCAAGAGTCGGATGCTCAATCAGCTGAGCCACCCAGACGCCCCTGGTTCTTCTTTTTTAAAAATTCGGTAAACCTTTGTGTCCCGGTTACATTGAGATCTAACTGATATGCAGCACAGTGTAAGTTTAAAATGTACATCACAATGATGGAACATATATACTGTGAAATGATTACTACAATAAGGTTCATCAACATCATCATCTCATATAGATACCATTTTCTAAAGAAGGGAATGACAGTGGTCACGTATGGATTTAAAATATACTGTGACAAGAACTGACCTCGGGAGTTGAGACACATGAATATTTTGAAATGATGATATCCTATTCAAAAAGTAGTTTGAATAGGATTTAATGGACTCTGAAACTGTACTTTTAAATTAATGAGTGTGCCTAGTAAAAAGCTTTGCACTGATAAGGAATATGAAACAGTCAACTGAAATATTATAATTATCTTAATAGTTAAAGCATCTTATTAATATGCCAATTACTTTGACAGGTTTTTGGGGGGGTATGAAAGGAAGGAGTTCTCTTAGCATCCTTATAATATCATTATGGATCATTTACCAAGTGTTCACCTACACATCGCCCATGATGGGTCACGCAGTCAAAATGCATGCATCATCTAGGCCTCGAGGAAATTTTGACCAAATACATTAAACCCACAGTTATGTGCCTAATACTGGGTCTTGATTTGATCGGTCAAAACCTCGAAAGTCACCACCCCCCAAAAGAAGACAACAGACATCTGGTCAATCAACTTTATTTTAGATTGCCTAAATGTGTGCTGACCTCTGTATCCAGACACAATGGAGGGTACAAAGGGAAGAAAAGACAAGATTCCTATCCTCCAAGAAATTAACGTCAGCCAAAGACGCATTGCACGAGACAGTAAGACTTAAGGATACCTAACGAGTAGCACTGCGTAGCGCGTAACAACTCAGTACAGAGCAAACCCACACAAAGGAACGCCATCAGTGACCATGGCAGGGAGCGGAAGAGGGTGATCGGGGCACACATACTGAGGGGTGGGAAAGGCAATGGACCTGTGTTCTAGCCCCCCAGGTATCAGTGGCTTATTGTAGACCTGGGGCAATTCATTCAGCTCCGCCCCTCCTGGCCTTGGTTTGATCACCACTATAATAGAAGGTGAAGCCTGGGTGGTCTGTAAGGCCCAGCGATAACATTATGGGATTCTAAGGACAAAGGCAGAGAACTTGGACGAAGAGGACGTTATATGTAAGAGACGAGCACAAAGCCACAGAGGTGGGGAAAAAACTAGCTTTCTTGTGCATGGGCAAGGTGCATTGTGGGACAGCGAGGACCTCAAAGAGCCTGTTTAGCTACTGTAAAGATTCTGGGGGTGGTAAAGTGGGACATGGGCAAGACAGAGCGCGAAGCCAGGTACGGGGGACCACATGTAGGGGCCAAACGGAAGAAGACATACTGTGTGTGCTGCGGTCGCAAGTCTGACTTGTCTTCGTGCTCCCCACCTCATTCTCCAGTCTACACATCTTCTTGGAACTTTATTGCAACCCCTTCCCCAAACCCACACACCCGACGGAGTAAAGGGAAAGTGTAGTTACAGACGCCCCCTCCTTAGAACCGCACAAGTAGACCCCTCTTGTGGGCCAGGAAGCCGAGAGCGGTTGCCGAAAGGATGGTGGTCAGTCCAAGCAGCCTCAGCAGGCCTGGCACAGAGGGCAAATGTCTCTCCAAGAAGGTCGCGGTAGTGGGCTGCGCGGGGACATCCTGGATTCGGAGAACATACGCTGTCAGTACGGGGCTTACGCGCTTTGCTCCAGAAATAATTTCCTCCAGCTCTCTGAACATGACCCACTCTTGCCAACCGCTGGGCCGTTAAATATAAAGTGCCCGCTGCTCATGACACGTATCCCCCATTCTCCGCTAGGCCCTTTACTTGGCTAATGCGGACTCATGCTTCCAGTCTTAGTTCACAGGCTCCTGGGGGAGCCTTTCCTGTGTCCCCAGGCCAAGATGGCCCCTTCTTTTCACACTCCTGGCGTGTCTGGTTCATGAGCCTTGTGCCTTCTGGTTGTCACCTGTTCTCCCCACATGTTGTCGCCCCGTGGACGCAGTGGTAGGCCCTTAACATGGTGGCCGCGGCAGAGTAGCTACAAAGTCACTATTTGTTGAGGGGAATGAATCCGCGGTGCATTCAGCCCCCAGTCCCATCTCTGACAGAGGCACTAAGACAGTGACGGGCACTGGCAGAGCTTTACTTTTCACCTTGATCAAGGAGTAACTCTGACCCTTTTGACCCTTGTCCTCTGCAATGCATTTCGCTCTATAGGAGAAGTTCCTGAGGTTTTATTAGAAAAGTAATAGGGCGTATACTGCAAATGCTGTTTTTAATCTAAATCTGCTCTGTTTCATTCCGCTGCATCCCTTGGACTGTAGACATGGGATGCTGACATATCTTCCTTTCGTTTCCTACCCCTTGTTGGGAATCACCAGGTTAGAGATATATTCAGCAGGCAATCATTGAGTTCTTAATATGTCCTAGAACTCTCTGGCCAAAAAAAAAAAAAAAAATCGTGTTTTTTTCCCCCTGATAACCTGCAATGGATGTGGCAGCTACAAATTTATCAATTTCTTTTACATCTCTCTCACCTCTGCCCTCACTCATGGTTATCTGTCTATTTATTTCTTTATTTATTTTTCCTGAGAAACAGTAAGTGATTTTATTTTATTTACCTATTTATTTGTATTAATTTTTTATTTTTTATTATTTATGTATTTTTTTAAATATGAAATTCATTGTCAAATTGATTTCCATTTTTTTCTGAAAAACCGGAGGTTTTATTTTATTTTGATTTTTTAAAATTTTTTAATTTTTTTTAATATGAAATTTACTGTCCAATTGGTCTCCATCATGGTTATCTTTTTAAGCATGCATGGGTTGAATCCCTTAGGGAAAGGCGTGGGACTATATACAAGTGGTTCTTTCTGCAAATAATTGTTTTTAGAGAAAGGAGATTTAAATTCATGAAATAAAATGCAACCTACCACTGACTCTGGTTCTGCCTGCCAGATTTCATCCTCTGGGATCTTCCCCATGGCATGCAGGATCTGAAAAGAAAGAGTTATTTTCGCGAATAGTAAAAGTAAAAGACACCATCTTCCTGCGAATCTGCTCTGTGAAGGACTAACTGGGGGCGCCTGGGTGGCTCAGTCGGCTAATCGTCCAACTCTGGCTCAGGTCATGATTCTACGGTTTGTGAGTTCAAGCGCCCATGTCTGGCTCTGTGCTGACAGCTCAGAGCCTGGAGCCTGCTTCGGATTCTGTGTCTCCCTCTCTCTCTGCCCCTCCCCCCACTCGTGCTCTGTCTCTCTCTCTCTCTCTCTCTCTCTCTCTCTCTCTCAAAAATAAATAAACAGAAAAAAAATTTTTAAATAAAAAATAAAGGACTAACTGAACGTCTCTTGGGATATCCATCAAAACACCAGGGTAAAAGCCAATGTGGTCCATTCAACCTTTAAAAGGCTCTAAAAGGTCTTTCATCTAGAACATAAGAGGCTCCAACTGTTAGGCTCACCAGAAATTTTAGTAGTTTTGAACATGAGATCATAGGGGTTGTCAGGAAATATATAAACGAATTCTGAGTCATAATAAAAATGTGTTTGGTTTTATATTAGACCTAGGTTATCTTTTAAGTATATCCATAGTGATCTTTTGCCCCATAGGGTCTTTTTACTTTGGGTTCCATGACAGATATTTTCATTATTGCTTCTGGATTAAGATGTTCATTGTTCCTGAGAATACTGTTAAAATGGTGTTTCATGGGGCGCCTGGGTGGTTCAGTCGGTTAAGTGCCAGACTTCCCCTCAGGTCATGATCTCACGGTTCGTGGGTTCGAGCCTCGCGTCGGGCTCTGTGCTGGCAGCTCAGAGCCTGGAGCCTGCTTCAGATTCTGTGTCTCCCTCTCTCTCTGTCCCTCCCCCGCTCGCCCTCTGTCTCTCTGTCTCTCAAAAGTAAATAAACATTAAAAAAATTTTTAAAAGCGGTGTTTCATGGATCTTCAGGTGGAGGTTACTGGGGAGTTGGCCTCCAGGATCTCAGACATCTTCGACCTGTTTGTCAGACTCCTGCATTGCCTCCTTCCCCACAGCCCGTGACCCCGAGGCCTTACCTCTCTGGCTGCTCTCTCCCCGGCCTCCACAGCCCCCTCCATGTAGCCACTCCAGTGGGTGGCCGTCTCGGTGCCTGCAAAATAAATCCTGCCCACGGGCTGTCGTAGAACCCTTGAAACAAAAGCAAAGAGGTAAAAGTGGTCAGTCTCAGAGAGTCAGAGAAGAGCCTGCCTGCAAAGACCGAGTGTGGTCGGTTTCCTCTGATACTAAACATCAGGAGCACACTGGCAATTCTGGAATAAGGTTCACAGCTTCCTCTAGCTATCGCATGGTCCTTGTTACAGACAAGGAATGCAAGCTGAAGTCCCCTCCTGCACCAAGAGCTTACAGGTAAAGGGACTGACATCAGGGGAGTATGTATTTACTTCACCTACGTGGAACTTGGGACTATTTGAGCCGAGTCATGTATAGCTCCGTTCATGGCTCACCAGCTGTAAGCAAGGTGATACATGTCCCGGTTCCCTACCTGGCTATTCCAGCAATGAACTTGGCAAATCACTTCCTCTCGCCGAGCTCTTGGATTCCCCATCTCTTAGTGAGCACGGTCCAATGAGTTCTAAGAAGTTTTCTACTGGTGACCGGTAACAAATCTGTGGGTCTGATGACGGCTACAAGACTACCGCTCACTGAGTGCCTCCCTCTACCAGTGTTAAGAGTTTTACTGCATTCAGTAACAGTTAACATTTCTTGGGTGCCAAGCACTCTTCTAAGTGGATCAATCTTCACCACAGCCCTATGAGGTCGGTGCTGTTATCATACCCATTTTGCAGATGAGACTATGGAGGTACAGAGACTGTGTGTCATTGGGAAACACTGTCAAGACCCCCTGCCTCCCCTGGCAAGAATGAAGGATTTATTCCCAGCTACTGGCCGGGGGGCGGGGGGGGGGTGCTTCCAGAACATGCCTTCTGATGTCAATCCTCTTTGGAGACTGCTGAAGAAAACTGTCTCATCTCAAGGTCATGCCTTCTCCCAGAAGCAGAAGCACTCAATGATCAATCATCATGGGGTGGTAAAGACCTAACCCCCTTGCTCCAACTTGGAACAACTCTCACGGGCCATCCTACCTCCAGAGCTCCCTAGGGGATCAGCTGAGGCCTTCACGAGACTACATCACGGTCCAACTTCTCCCTCTTCCTACTCTTGGTTCTTTCCTCTCACTTCCACAAGCATCAACACCAAGGGCTCTCTCTCATACGTAGCTCATGTGCTACCTGTGCTTCAGAGTCTGCTTCCGGGGGAGTCTAACCAGCCACAAAGTCCTTTGCTCTAGGTAATGGCTAGTAAGTGGCAGAGCTGGTATTTGAACCCAGGCCATTTGACTCCAGCACCCACAGTCTTAGCCACCTGGTTATACTTCTTCCCTCTACTGAATTACTTGATCCTTTTCAAGAACTCCACTGCATAGCTACTGTTATCATTGTCCCCTTTTTCACATGAAGAAACAGGCCTGAAGAAATGTGCCAAGAGCCACACTGCTAGAAAATAGCAGAGCCAGGATTTGAACTAGGTCTCCCAGAGGTCCAGGTCTCTGTTTTTTATCCTCTATGCTTTGTCTTGTGTATCATCGTCACTAGTTAGGAAGGAGTGCCCATACGCTATACAGTGGGACAAAAGTGCGTTAGAACTTAGCTTCTAAGAGGGATGGTTTGTTGCTACCCTGACAAAAACACCATATGGGGAGCACTGTTATGATGTCATTATTCATCCTATCTTAGGTTTCCTTTTTTTTTTTTTTTTTACAATTTTTTTAATGTTTATTTATTTTTGAGAGAGAGAGAGAGACAGAGAGAGAGAGCCCAGGTGGGGGACGGGCAAAGAGAGAGGCAGACACAAAATCTGAAGCAGGTTCCAGGCTCTGAGCTGTCAGCCCAGGGCCCGACACGGGGCTCAAACCCACGAACCGTGAGATCACAACCTGAGCCAAAACCAAGAGTCGGATGCTTAACCAACTGAGCCACCCAGGCTCCCCATCAGGTTTCCATTATATCAAGTAAAGGATGTGGATGTCCAGAGCGAACAACCAAACTCTTATCTTGGTCAACCCTGTATACCACCAAGACTTTTATCAGCCAAAAAATGGGCATGCTTCAATTAGTGGGGTTTTCTTTCATTGGCCCTTACTGTTGCCAAGTAGGAAGTAGAAGACAAGATATTGTAGAATATTAAATACTGACTATAGTGCATGGAATAATCTGGAATGATCCATAGCCAGCATGGTCTGGAGAGCCTAA
Source organism: Neofelis nebulosa (assembly GCF_028018385.1). NCBI lineage: Eukaryota > Metazoa > Chordata > Mammalia > Carnivora > Felidae > Neofelis > Neofelis nebulosa. Next base: position 38,760,350 of record NC_080800.1, read on the forward strand.
GGGTATTCAGGAAGGGCTCCCTGCCAGAGAAGGTAAATTTGCTTTCTCCAAGTTCATTAAACAATGTTGCTTTCACCACATGTTGGCTTTTTTCAGCTTGAAGGAACTAACCCCCAAATTGGAAACCCCAGGATGGAAGGCCTGGCCAAATCCTAGAGTGAAATATTAGAGGAGAGAAGAAAGGCTTAGAGAACTAGTCAGGCTAATACGTTGCCACGTAAAAATGTAAAAACCAAGAATTAATGTCAAACAGAGAGATAGTTTTCCTCTACTGGCCATGTGCAAATCTTTGCTTGTGGGGGGGAAAAAAAAGTCCAACAGCTGGAGAAGAAACGTCCCTGCCTTTTTTACCACAGGTGAGTGAGCAGATGGTATCTATTCACAAAAAAGGATATTTCCACGTATATTCCTCATGGCTTGCTGGAGTAAAATATTTCTTTATGTGTTTCACTGCTTCATCAGTACCATTAGTTTTTCTGTCTACCCGGAAGTAAAACTCCTTAAGAACTATGTGTTCTTGGGGCGCCTGGGTGGCTCAGTCGGTTATGCGTCCGACTTCGGCTCAGGTCACGATCTCGCGGCTCGTGAGTTCGAGCCCCACGTCAGGCTCTGTGCTGACAGCTCAGAGCCCGGAGCCTGCTTTGGATTCTGTGCCTCCCTCTCTCTCTGCTCTTGCCCTGCTCACACTCTGTCTCTCAAAAAGTGAATAAACATTAACAAATATTTAATTAAAATATTTGTTAAAAAATATGTATAAAAATAAATATGTATAAAAATAAAAATAAAAATGTTAAAAAATAAATAATAAGTAAAATATGTGTTCTTTACTAAAGCACTGTCAATACTGCCCCGTCTTCATCTGGAAGCAGGATCTTTTCCGTGTACTTCCAAAGTCATGAAGATAACCCTCTCTGCAGTATCTCAAATGTCATAAACCTGAAGGGTCAAAGGAAGATATACTGAGCCTTAGTTTCTACCTTACGAATTGCAGCTAGCGATATGAAGGCTGACACACTTCCTTGGGAAGAAATAAAGATGAAAAAAGGGCATTATCATGTCACACCAATGCCCGACACGATGGGGTCTACATTGCTTCTGTCACGTGGCCAGGGTCACGCCAGTGTGGGTGAATCTCCTTTTCACTCCCCACCATCCCAATGCCAGAGACACATTTTCTTGCAACACCTTATGGGATTGAGCATAAAACTTGCCAGCCCGTGGTCAGAGATCTAATCGAATCACGAAACCAAAACCAAAAGTGATGCTCTGATCGGCCGTTCTTTGTTGAAAGGGTAAGTTTTGTATTCTTGATTGTGTTCTATGAGGCAAAGGATCCTATTTGCTTTTCTGATTCTCTATTCCCTTTCCAATGTCACCCAGAGCCCAGTCATGCAGAACTCTCCCCAGACAACCCATAAACTTGAAGGACTCCAAGTGTTTGCTCATAATGGTCCATCTGCCCAGGATGCGTTCTCCAATATCTTTCCCCGCCTTCTATACTCCTCAGGTGGTATGTGTATTATGAAGCCTTCTTAGATTTCTCTCGGTCAGGCAAGCCGATCCCTCCCTGGGTCCCCCATGGTATCTGTAAGCCCATCTGTTAGAGGACCTACCACAATGTCTGCTGTCCTCTCTTCTCTCAATCCCCACCACAGCCCCCAACGCTGTCAGCTCCTTCACGGCAGGGAGGAATTTTCTCAGTATCGAAGTTTCTAGCACGGTGTTTGGCAAATGGTTGGCACTTAGCCAATAAATCCCGAATGAAGCGATTACTATGGACGTATTCTATACTTAGCAAATCCAAAAATTGGGCAGGTCAGCGTCCTTGATAATAAACTTCAAAGCAATTCTGATTTGAGGATTGCTTTTATTAATGCTGTACCCATGCGGGCAGGTCTACGGTTCCACTTAAGGAGATCTTACTGAGCTCTAAAGTCAGTATAAAGATAATTCTTCTGACAATACAAGTGAGCCCTCTGACTCTCTGAATTCCTGTTCTTATGCGGCAACCTTCGTTGGTTACATTGATTGGGCCCGCTCCTTCAGAGGGACTCAGAGGGTAAGGCACCAGCATGATGGAGAATTAGAATGACTTCATGCATGAGATTCACAAGATGCAAAGGAAACTGGGGATTTCTTGCTCCTTCTTGTCTTTTGTAAGAATTTACCAAAAAAGAAAAAAAAAAGGGAGAAAAGCCATCGGAACCCATTTAGAGTCTGGATTCAGACTCACGGAATTTCAGTGACAGCTTAGCGCGCTTTTGCTCTACCTTCCATATTGAGTCATGATCCCAGGGGGGAAGTAGGTGGTGTAACAGCCCCCGGAGTATTGCTCCTCGCACCAGTTCTTCTCTTCGTAGTGGACGGGCTGCAAGACGGAAGGACAAAAGCTTAGAGGAGACCCAGAGGAAGCCAGCTAGGCTGGAATAAATCAAACACAGTCTGGTAGGCTTCCTACTGAAGAACCAATATCGATCTGAAATAGAGCCTTCTTAGCCCGATAACGTTAGAGACATATCTTCGGGAAGCTAAGTGTCCTTGCTAATAAACTCTGAAGAAATTCTGACCCAAGAAAAGTTCTCTCACTTGGTGGATGCATGTGTCAGGAACCGTTCGTCAACTGCAATTGTCTTGTTCCATTTTTAAATTGGTCTTACCTTTTATTTTGTTTTGTTTTATGTATGTATTTATGAATATATTTTTTTATTTTTAATTTTTTTAATGTGTATTTTTGATAGAGAGAGAGAGACACACACACACAGCGCGAGAGGAGGAGGGGCAGAGAGAGAGGGAGACACAGAATCTGAAGCAGGCTCTGGGCTCTGAGCTGTCAGCACAGAGCCCGACGTGGGGCTCGAACTCATGAACTGTGAGAGCATGACCTAAGCTGAAGTTGGAGGCTTAACCAACTGAGCCACCCAGGTGCCCTTATTTTTCTTTTAGACAGAGAGAGAGAGAGCAGGTGTGAGTGGGGTAGACAGGCAGAGAGAGGAGGAGAGAGAGAGAGAGAGGGAGGGAGAAAGAGAGAAAATCCCAAGCAGGCTCCACACTGTCAACGCAGAGCCCGATGTAGAACTCGAACCCACAAAAGTGTGAGATCATGACCTGAGCCAAAATCGAGTCAGATGCTTAACTGACTGAGCCACCCAGGCACCCCATGACTGGTGTTTTCTGTTTAAAAATGCTGTTCAAGATGGGAATGTAAGCTGGTGCAGCCACTCTGGAAAACAGTATGGAGGTTCCTTAAAAAATTAAAAATAGAACTACCCTGTGACCCAGCAATTGCACTACTAGGTATTTATCCAAGGGATACAGGTGTGCTGTTTCGAAGGGGCACGTGCACCCCCATGCTTATAGCAGCACTATCAACAATAGCCAAAGTGTGGAAAGAGCCCAAATGTCCATCGATGGATGAATGGATAAAGAAGATGTGGTATAAATATACAATGGAGTATTACTCGGCAATCAAAAAGAATGAAATCTTGCCATTTGCAACTACGTGGATGGAACTGGAGGGTATTATGCTGAGTGAAATTAGTCAGAGAAAGACAAAAATCATATGACTTCACTCATATGAGGACTTTAAAAGACAAAACAGATGAACATAAGGGAAGGGAAATAAAAATAATATAAAAACAGGGAGGGGGACAAAGCATAAGAGACTCATAAATATGGAGAACAGACAGAGGGTTACTGGAGGGGTTGTGGGAGGGGGGATGGGCTAAATGGGTAAGGGACACTAAGAAATCTACTCCTGAAATCATTGTTGCACTATATGTTAACTAATTTGGATGTAAATTAAAAAAAATAAAATTAAAAAAAATAAATTAATTAAAATGCTGTTCAAGAGGGGCGCCCAGGTGGTTCAGCAAGTTAAAAAAATTTTTTTCTTAATCTTTATTTATTTTTGAGAGAGAGACAGAGTGTGAGCAGGGGAGGAGCTGAGGGGAGGGAGAATCAGAAGCAGGCTCCAGGCCCTGAACTGTCAGCACAGAGCCAGATGTGGGGCCCGGACTCATGAACCGTGAGATCATGACCTGAGCCGAAGTTGGATGCTTAACCGATTGAGCCACGCAGGCGCCCCATACCAGCGAGTTAAGCATCTGACTTTTGATTTTGACTCAGGTCATGATCTCATGGTCCATGAGTTCGAGCCCCACGTTGGGCTCTGTGCTGACAGCTTAGAGCCTGAAGCCTGCTTCGGATTCTGTCTCCCTCCCCCCGCTTGTGCTCTGTCTCTCTCTCTCAAGGATAAATAAACATTACAAAAAAAAAAAAAGAATGAACAAAAATGATAAACTGAAAAGCCAGAGCAGCCTGACTAGGAGGAAGCGAGCCACGGTGAAGTTGAGCAAGATAAGTGTGAAAGTAATAAGATTAAGCCATGTAGCTGCTCAACTAGGTCACGGTGTGCATTGGGGAGATTTGGATTTAAGAGGCTTAGCACGTTAAACATTCTTAGCCCCCTCATTAGATTTTTCTCACGCTCTAACTGCTCATATGTACATGGGTCCCCATTGTCTTCAAATGCTTCATGGATAACTGGATTTAATAATCGCTTTCAAAAGGTGATTTTAATCCATGTTCGAATGTTAGAGAGCCAGCAGTCCGGTGAATGTAACAAGAACATCAATTCATTGCTTTAAAGACGGAGCAAGGAGGTGGTTACGGCTACTGGTTATGGGCACACTGGGTCCTCTGACTGTCACCAAATGCCCTTACCACACTGCCTCTCTGTCCCGCCCCATCCTGCCTTTATCCACCTGGGTCGGTGGGGGGTTACTGCTGGTTTATCTTGAAGAAAATCAAGAGCCAGGAAGAGCTCTGAACTCAGGGTCAAGTGTAGCATCGCCGGATACGCAACAGCGCTGCAGGGTTCTTGAGCTGCCAAGGGCACAGCTGGGACCCATCTTCTCTGGGACAACTTGGAAGCTGACCAGCCCCGTGCAGACCTTCCGAGAAGATTTCCAAGAAAACACGGGCTCTAGAACCCTACTTGAGTGAGCCCCTCCCCAGTAGTCCCTTGAGGACACAGCCAGATCTCTCTCTCTCTCTTTCTCTCTCTCTCTCTCTCGGGAAAGAGATGAAACACAGCCTTACTTGCAAAGCTTCTTGGGAGCCGAGAACTTTTGCATAAAGCTCACAGAGTTTCTTCATCCTATGGAAGGGGTGGGGGGGAGAAAAAGACAAAAGTGAAAACGAAGAACAAAAGAAAGTAAAAGACCCTGTGAGCTGTTGCTTCCACTAATCATTTCATTTTAGTTTTTCCAAATAAGGCACTTTGTTCTTTAAAAAAAAATTTTTTTTGATGTTTATTTTATTTTTGAAAGAGAGAGAGAGACACAGTGGGAACAGGGAGGGGCAGAGGGAGAGGGAGACACAGAATCCGAAGCAGGCTCCAGGCTCCGAACTGTCAGCACAGAGCCCGATGCGGGGCTTGAACCCACGAACCGTGAGATCATGACCTGAGCCAAAGTCGGACGCTTTAACTGACTGAGCCACCCAGATGCCCCAACAAGGCACTTTGTATCTATTCCAAATGTCTTAAATCTATGAGGTCACAAATAGTATTAAGGGAGACAAAGTGATACATGGCCTGCATTGCAGGGGGCACCCGGCAATTTGTTTATTCATTCAAGAAAACATTGTGTACTTGAATGTCTGATGTCAACTGAGGTCATGAACTCACTGTTCGTGAGTTCAAGACCTGCTTCGGGCTCTGCACTGACAAGGTACAACCTGCTTTGGATCCTCTGTCTCCTTGTCTCTCTGGCCCTCCCCCACTGTCTCTCTCAAAAATAAATAAACATTTTTTAAAAAAAGGAGAAAACAGTGTGTACCTCTGAAGTCGGTCAGTCTGCTAAGTGCTAAAGATTCTGGAGGGATCTGGACATGATCCCCCTTCCTGTCAGCCTCCGTCCCCCAACCAGGCAATGGCCAGAGCGGAAAGAGGAAACAGCCAGAAAAGCTTTGCATGCTGCTTCTGCAGAACACTTAAATACTAGGAGATTTTGAGCAGGTTCCTTAAGCTCTCTGAGCTTTAGTTTTATCAAGAAACTGGCATGATTGTTTCCATTCCTGGTATAAAACCGTGTGGCCCTAAGACCACCACCATCATCAGCAGGAGCATCACCCTGGGAACTTAGAAATGCGAATTCTCAGGCCCCACCCCAGACCTGCTGGTTCAGAAATAACAGTGGCAGAGCTGGGTTTTCCCAAGCCTTCCAGGCGATTCTCAAGTTTGAGGACCACTGATGTGAAGCACATAAAGGTCCCGGCCCAGTAACTGGGACATAACAGGTGTTCAATAAATGGTGGCTCTTAAGGTTGATTTTATTTTTGAGAGAGAGACAGAGACACAGCCCGCGTGTGGGAGGGGCAGAGAGACAGGGAGACACAGAAAAGAAGGCGGCTCCAGGTCTGAGCTGTCAGCACGGAGCCCGACGTGGGGCTCAAGCTCACGAACCGTGAGCTCGTGACCAGAGCCAAAGTCAGACGCTTAACCGACCTGAGCCACCCAGGCGCCCCAATAAATGGTAGCTCTTAAGAAATTTAGTTTCATGGGGGAATTGGACATTAGCCAACAGTTAGCATTAGTCAGTTAAGGAATGACATTATAGTTATTTCAAGTCTGATTTTTATAGAACGCTGAAGGGAATCTTACAAATGATTTAGAGTCAGCCAATGACTTTCAAAAGTAGCATGACAACCTACGAGAAAGACAGATTATTCAGTAAGATGGTACTGGGACAAAGAGCTACCCATGATTGAAACCAAGTTCAAGTCCCCTGCGACTTCTTACACCAAAATATATTTAGGAGGACGAAAGAGTTTCAACATAATAGATGAAAATGAAAAAGTAATTGGAAAATGAGCGATTTTTACGGTAATCTTGGAATAGAAAAATCGTTTCTGGGGCACCTAGGTGGCTCAGTTGGTTAAGTGCCTGACTCTTGATTTTGGCTCAGGTCATGATCTCATGGTTTGTGAGTTCGAGCCCCACATCGGGCTTTACGCTGTCAATCCGTGCTTCGGATTCTCTCACTGCCCCTCCCCCAGGCACCCACTCTCCCTCTCTCAAAATAAATAAACACTTTTAAAAGAAGTTTTTTCTAGGGGCACCTGGGTGGCTCAGTTGGTTGAGCATCTGACTTTGGCTCAGGTCATGATCTCACGGTTCAGGAGTTCAAGCCCCAGGTCGGGCTCTGTGCTGATGGCTCAGAGCCTGGAGCCTGCTTTGGATTCTGTCTCCGTCTCTGTGCCCCTCCCCCGTTCGCGCTCTGTCTCTCTCTCTCTATCTCTCTCAAAAACAAACATAAACAATTTTTAAAAAATCTTTTCAATGTATACAAGACCATTCAGAAGCAATGATTTTAAGCATTGATAAATTGAACTTCATAAGAAGTTAAAATTTTATTATAGCATCAAACAAATAAACCATAAACATGGTCAAAAGATAAACTGGGAAAAGAGTTGTTGGAGGCACTGTTCCAGGCACTGGAGATCCAGCAGTGAACGGGCCAGACGAAACCTCCTACCTTCTTGGATCTTAATATTCCAGTGGCAATTTTTTTTTAGGTGCGTGGCCCCATCAGACCTCCATACCCCCGGCCAAGCACAGTGGCCATAGTCCCGGAGGATGGTGATAACAGGCGGGGAAGGAATGCAATTCAGAGGCTCTTAGTTGGGAAATCCGCATCAGTGGTGGTGTGGGAATAAATAATTGGCGGGGGTGAACACTAACTGCTGGAAGAAACTGCGGCCTCCAGAAAAACTCGTCCCTCTGTATCTCTCATCTGTAGCTGTCACACATCACTCATGCAACGACACAGCAGATTGCCCTGCCATGCAGTCATTTAGTCTACCTGGTTGTCTCCTTCCCAAGTACATTTCCTGCCCCTGGGTTATGTCCATTTCTGTATTCAAGATAGCTCCTTGCATGGTATCTTATGTACAATAAACTCACCAAGTGATCATCTGAATACTTGGTTCTTTAGTTATTGGCACGGGGCCTTTACACAAAGACCCTCATATTTAACATAGCGCCCCCGTCGCATTGGCGGCACACATATTATTAGGCGGTCTTTACGTTATAAAGTGTAGTAAAATGGAAAGGCAGGCGAGTAGGCGGAAAAGGAGGAAAGAAGAAAGGAAAGGAGGGAGGGAGAAGGAAGGGGGGGAGGGAAGAAAGAAAGAAGAGTGATTTTTTTTCTTACCTTTCATCTTTGGTAAGACGTGCCAGTTTCCTAGCTTTGTGGGCAAGGATAAATCTAAAACATACAAATAAGGGGGGAAATTAATGGCTGCTTTCATCCTGGCCTCATTTCTACAGCCACACATGTGCCTCGAGTACAATCGAAAAGTTGACCAGAAGAAACACATTCTATACTAATTTATCTTGTTCAATGTTTTACTATTTACGTGCTGCATCCTTGACATTGACAAGCACCTTCTAGCTTCTGGGATGTGAGGGACTAAACACAGATGATGGCCATAATTTCTGCTTAAGATAATGACAATGATTGACCCACCTCCCCCATGTGGCTGATGGCCAACAAGAATGAGCCCTTGGGTCTCAAATGCTCATCTAAGGTTGGAGCCTTTTCAACTTCATCCAGCCCTTGCTCTTTGATTCTGTCCCCATGATGGTGTCTCCCTAGTGCCCAGACTCGGAAAATCTGCCTCCATTTGTAGCTCTATAATCGCCTTCAACTTAACAACTGGCTTTGATTTCCCTGTTGTCGCTCGTGCTTCTCTTGGAAATAAATTTGTATATATCTTAGGGCCCATGTCAGTTTCGGCTGCTTCAGGTAATCACCAATCTGGACTGGTTCTGACCACTAAGACATCCCCAATCTGTGCCGCTTTTCCCTGCCAAGCAGAGGGCTGGGCCGGCCTTAGATCCTCTCTAGCAGGACTTGGAAAATCTCAGCATCCCACCTAAGTACCATGGATGCCCATACGGCATCCACAAGAAGCCCTTTTAGTAAAACACCCCACATCATCTTTATATTATGTTTTCGTAAAAGATAGGCCACCAAAATATAGCTACTCCCCAGCACTAAATACGAAGCAGAAAATGGATATAACAAACTTTAAAATATTTTTAGTATTCTACTTCTTTTCTAAATATCTATCCATTGGAACACATTATTATTTTTTTCTAAAAGCATTAAGAATTTTTCTACTGCCGGATTTGGAGAATAGTGCCATTGGGTAAAAAATTATTTAACAATGTTTGGGGCACATTTATGAAGAGCCTGGGGATATTTTGGCAACACCGAATGGCATCCACACCACCATAAGCATGCCTTACCCCATTATGGCAGCATAGTTGCCATCAGGTTTGGTATCATCCAACGTGTAGGCAATTGGAGCTTCCTCTCCTTCAATAATCATGGTTCCACAGTAATCTTGGAGAAGCGCAAAATGGAAAAAGATAGTCATCACTCTGTCAAACTGCCCAGAACAGTTACTGCGAAGCATACATTTTCAACTTAAGAAGCCCAAAGGCCAGGGTGCCTGGGTGGCTCTGTTGGTTAAGCACCTGACCTGTTGGGTTTTGGCGAAGGTCATGATCTCACGGTTCGTGAGTTCGAGCCCTGCGTCCATTCTCTTTCCTTCTCTCTCTGCCCCATCCCCGCTTGCGCTCTCTCTCTCTCTCTCTCTCTCTCAAAATAAATGAATAAACTTAAAAACATTTTTGTAAATAAAAATAGAAAAATAAAAAAAGAAGCCCAAAGGCCAAATATAAGATGTTACACTCTCAATAATGAAGGCAGACCAAACTGATGTCAAAAGGAGGGGTAAGTAGCCAACATTTTGTGAAAAATCAAACTGTAGACACCTCTCTGCACAGAATAAAGCAATGTGATGTTATGAATGACTCCAGGCCACAATTCAATAAAATCTTATTTTCATGCTAAGACTGGGTCCTGTCCCATTTCCTCTTTCATAAGAAATCAGATAAACCCTGGGGCGCCTGGGTGGCTCAGTTGGTTGAGCGGCCGACTTCGGCCCAGGTCATGGTCTCACGGTCCGTGAGTTCGAGCCCCGCGTCGGGCTCTGTGCTGACAGCTCAGAGCCTGGAGCCTGTTTCAGATTCTGTGTCTCCCTCTCTCTCTGACCCTCCCCCGTTCATGCTCTGTCTCTCTCTGTCTCAAAAATAAATAAACGTTAAAAAAAAATTAAAAAAAAAAAAGAAATCAGATAAACCCGAAGATGTGTAAAAAAAAAAAACAAAAAACAAAAAAAAACCAACACTAGTCAATTGTAAAATAGAAGGGACTGAATGTTCACATTTTAGGGGAAGCCACTTAGACTATGCCAACTGTTGTTGATTTTCTGGAGACAGGGCACAGAGTCCCAAACCCTCATTTGCTACACGATCTCCAGAACAACTTGCGAAACGTCTGCTCATTCCGGGCAAAAGCGCTTCTCTCAGTCCCCCCCATCATTTCCTGGCAAATCTGAGGTTGTTTGAACGAACTTAAGGTGGATCTGAAACAAATGTTGTGCAGAAAATGCAATGAGAGGGTTTGAAAAGGAGAAAGAAAAAACAGAGAACGGGCCTTGAGGGTATACACCGCCCTCAACCTGTGTGTGAGCAGACATACCTGAAGGCTTTTTTGTACCTACACCTGCTTCTCTCTCTCTCTCTCCTTCCACATTCCCCCGGCTGTGCACCCGTGAGAATCAAAGTCTCAGTCAGCCACTGCACGGAGCAGTGCTTGCCTACCGCTCCAGGGTGCAGGGACAGGAAAAATGTTGAGAAAAGCTGAAGTATGGGAAGAAGAAATGTCTTAAGTCCATCCAAGAACTCCAGAAGATTTAAGGATCCAAGAGAAATAGCCAACGAATCCTCCATTATAAGACGACAAGAAAGAAAAGACAAACAGGACAGGATGTGATAAGAGAAAAGAAAGAGGGGCGCCCGGGTGGCTCAGTCAGTTAAGCGTCCAACTCTTGATTTCGACTCAGGTCAGGATCTCGCGGTTCGTGGGTTCCAGCCCTGAATCGGGCTCTGTGCTGACAGTGCGGAGCCTGCTCGGAATTCTTGCTCTCTCCCTCTCTCTCAAAATAAAAAAAAAAAAGAGAGCCAGAGAAAAGAAAGAGTGCACACTGATGGTGTGTGGGTCAGCTGGATTGGACAGAGAGCTTGTGAAGGACACCAGCTGTCCCGAATGGAGGCCCTGCTTTTTGGATGGAGTGGTTCTTTAGACACCTCTTCCCAGAGCAATGCTGGCCTCTGAGCCATGCAGGCACACTGGGTGGAAGTGAAGGAACAAGGGGCAGAGAGAAGAGTCCCGTATATGCCAGGACAAAGAAGGAACTCTTGGGGAAGAAAAGACAATGATTCAGCGAGTAGAAGACATCTCTCTGAAAGAGGTAAGTAACATTCTCAGGGAGAAAGGAGAAGATATTACAGTCATCGGAGGTGAAAAAGAGGAATATGCAGGCTAAAATAATTTAATGGAATTTTTTGAGTGTGGGGGTGTGGAGGGAGAAGTTTAGAGAAAACAATCACCCTCCTCTGAAAGAATAACTGAAGTTCACCAAAGACACAACTGAAGGAAAAATAAGGAAGAATGTCTTATCAGATGCCAAACATATTATAAAGCCACAGTCATCCAAACAGTAAAGCACTAGGGTGCCTGGGTGGCTCAGTTGGTGAAGCCTCTGACTCTTGATCTTGGCTCAGGTCGTGATGCCACAGTGTGTGGGATCGAGCCCCGCGTTGGGCTCTGCAGCGATATCGCGGAGCCTGCTTGGGATTCTCTCTCTCCTTCTCTTTCTGCCCCACGCCTGCTTGCGCTCTCTCTCTCTCTCTCTCTCTCTCTCTAAAAAATAAATAAATAAACATTAAAGAAAACCAGTACAGGCACTTCATAGGATTGGATAATATAAATATGTGCTCTCTAAACTGGGATGTGCACACATAGATTGCGCGCCTAGATAGCGGAGGAAGTTGTTCGAAATTCTTGCTTTTTAATCCACCTTTTCAAAAAAAGTCTACTTTTGTATATTTTATAATTATAACAATGCATTTTCCAGAGGTCCATGTCCATAACTTAGGAATAAACATATACACTGGTCATCAATGTTTACGTTTTTTTTATGTATTGGGCTACAAACAAAATCTGGAGCCCAGCGACAAAGACAGGGGAAAGGGTTAACCCAGAAAAGCCCCACGTATATACGGGAGTTCAGTAGGCTGAAACCATCATAAACAAATTTTAAAGACAATCTGCAACATATACAGAAAACAGCTGAATAGGGGCGCCTGGGTGGCTCAATCGGTTAAGCGGCCGACTTCGGCTCAGGTCATGATCTCGCGGTCCGTGAGTTCGAGCCCCCCGTCGGGCTCTGTGCTGACAGCTCAGAGCCTGGACCCTGTTTCAGATTCTGTGTCTCCCCCCCTCTCTGACCCTCCCCCGTTCATGCTGTCTCTCCCTTTCTCAAAAATAAATAAACGTTAAAAAAAATTTTTTTTAAAAAGAAAACAGCTGAATAGGCAAAGGATAAATAGGTAATTTACAAAATAATTTAATATAGCCTCAACCTTCTTTAAAAAAATTTTTAACATTTATTTATTTTTGAGAGACAGAGACAGAGCACGAGTGGGGGAGGGGCAGAGAGAGAAGGGGACACAGAATACAAAGCAGGTTCCAGGCTCCGAGCTGTCAGCATAGAGCCTGACAAGGAGCTCAAAACCACAAGCCATGAGATCATGACCTGAGCCGAAGTCAGATGCTTAACCAACTGAGCCATCCAGGTAGTTACCCTAGCCTCAAGACCTTCTTAATGATTAAAACTTACAAATTCTAGGCAGCTCTTTCTGCCCATGGGTCCTGTCCCTGTGCTTTACTAAAATCACCTTTTTTTGCACCAAATAAATAAATAAATAAATAAAACTTACAAATTCTAGATAAATGGGATATTTTCCTCTATTGACCACCAAAATGTTGAAAATGTGATTAGTGGGCAAGGACAGGAACCCTAACAAAATTTTCAAACATCTACCCATGTCAATCGACTTCAAAATGCCTCTTTGACAAATTTATCAGAAGGCAGTGGTCCTATACAGATTTGGGGAGCTATCTGAAGAATGCATTTTACTGCAGCATAGTTGGGTAATAGCAAAAGCTTGGAAACACTTGACATGCTTATCAAGAGCAGACCTACGCGGTAAATTCTGATGGAGCTGTACAACGAAACACTGTTTATTCAGTTGTTGAAATGAGGTAGGTTGATTGATTGATTTTTATTTTATATTTTAATTTTAAATAGAATTTATTGTCAAGTTGCCTAACATACAGTGTAGACAGTGTGCTCTTGGCTTCGGGGGTAGAGTCCCGTGATTCATCACTTACATACAACACCCAGTGCTCATCCCAACAAGTGCCCTCCTCAATGCCCATCATCCGTATTTCCCTCCCCCTCACCCTGATCAACCCTCAGATTGTTCTCAAAATGAGGTAGATTTAAATGCACTGATGCGGAGAAATGTCTATGGTGTATTGTTAACTGAAAAAAAGCAAATATCTTGTTTAGTATATATCTCGTTTTTAAAAGAAATGTTTTTGAGGGGCGCCTGGGTGGCTCAGTCAGTTAAGCGTCCAACTTCGGCTCAGGTCATGATCTCGCGGTCTGTGAGTTTGAGCCCCGTGTCGGGCTCTGTGCTGAAGGCTCAGAGCCTGGAACCTGCTTCGGATTCTGTGTCTCCCTCTCCCTCTGCCCCTCCCCTGCTCACGTTCTGACTCTCTCTGTCTTTCAATAATAAATAAATGTTAAAAAAAATTAAAAAAAATAAAAGAAATGTTTTTGGAAAAATATAGAACATGTTTATTTAAAATTATATTTGCATGTAAATGTTACATATTATTTAATATATATTTAAAGTATATATATATACTTATTTATTTATGAAGTGTATATATATATATATTTTTTAATACATATGTGTACACATACATTTAAAGTATTATTGGGGCGCCTGGGTGGCTCAGTCAGTTAAGCAGCCGACTTCGGCTCAGGTCATGATCTTGCCGTTCGAGAGTTCGAGCCCCGCGTCGGCCTCTGTGCTGACAGCTCAGAGCCTGGAGCCTGCTTCGGATTCTGTGTCTCCCTCTCTCTCTACCCCTCCGCGGCTCACACTCTGTGTCCTCTCTCTCTCTCAAAAATAAACATTAAAAAAAATTAAAGTATTACCTGTGCATATGCTACATTTCTAAAGATAAACAACTTCAAGTTTTAGTAGTTGTTCCTTAAGGGGAGGACATGCCAGGACACATACCATAGGAGAGGGACATTTTTATTGTTTTTGTAAATTTTACTTTTAAGTTTTACAGATTCACTTCTGTAATTTTTTATTTTAAAAAAAATGCTTATTTATTTTGAGACAAAGGAGGGGAGAACGTGAATGAAGGAGGGGCAGAGAGAGAGGCAGACAGAATCTCAAGCAGGCTCCATGCTGTCAGGGCAGAGCCCGATGTGGGGCTCGATCTCACGAACCACGAGATCATGGCCTGAGCCAAGTCAGACGCTCAAATTGCCTTAATTTAATATAGTAGAATCTCAACACAAGTGAGAGGCTGCCTGGAAATTTTCAGAATCTTATTCTGGTGAATGGCTCTATAAACTCATACTTTAAAAAACTGTATTAGAAAGTAATAGCTACTTCTTTTCTTTTCTTTTTTATTTTAGAGAGACAGAGGGCATGGGAGAGAGGGGGCAGAGGGAGAGTGAGAATCCCAAGCAGGCTCCACGATCAGTATGGAGCCTGATGCAGGGCTCGATCCCATGACCCTGGGATCATGACTTGAGCTGGAATCGAAAGTCAGACACTCAACTGACTGAGCCACCCAGGTGCCCCAGTAATAACTATTTTCACAAGATTTTGTGGCAGGATAAAGCAAAACTTTACATATTAAATTATAAGAAGAGTCATATTCCAAGGGACGTGAATTCCATGAGTTTGCGCCAATATGTTTTATCTGATAGAATTGTACTCAGAACCTGGACTAATGTTTTATACCCAGCATTCTAATAAAACCAGTTATATGCAAATACGTGTCTTTGCACCAAGTTTCCCGGAACTTCTCCTGATAATACTCACCCTTTTTCCTCCAGAAGGGCTCTTTATAATAAACTATGCATTTGATGACTGATCCCAAAGGCACGCGAGTGATCAGCTGGTTTCTCATCATGGGCAGAGGGGGATTGAAATGGATCTTCATGCCCAGAATAGGAGGAATAGCACTAATCACATACTTAGCCTGAAAGAAAAACGTGGTTAAACAGAGTTCGTGGGTTTTTTTTTTCCTAATGTTTCTCCTTTATTTTACCCTTGGCCCCCTTTGAGTATCTTCTCTTTTTTTCCCCCCAAAGGATTTAAGTAATCTCTACACCTGACATGGGGCTCGAACCCACAGCCCCGAGATCAAGAGTCGCACGCTCCACTGACTGAGCCAGCCAGGTGTCCCTCGAGTGTCTGCTTAACAGAAAAACTGGAAGAATCATGTTAAAACCAAAATTAGCCCTTATTGTTCTCTAGTTTGAACCTTCCAATGACTTTCCATCACACCTGGAGTCAAAGCCAAGTCTCCCACACTCACCTCCAAGGCCATGCGTGAAATGCACTCCTGTTACAGCTCTGATCTCCTATTAATCTTCCCCTCACTCCTTTGATTCTGCCACTTGACCGCTTGCTGTTCCTTCATCATGCCAGGCTCGCTTCCACCTCAGGGCCTTTGCACTGGCTGTTCCGTCTACTTGGAACACTCTTTCCTCAGAGAGCCACATGGCGCAACTTCTCATTTTGTATCATCTTATGACCTTATTTAAAATTGCATGACCAACCCCCTCACCCTACCTTCTGACACACCTTCTTCTCCTTGCTGATTGATTTTTTGCCACAGTACTTACCACTATGTGCCATACTTTGTATCTTAACCACATATTATGCCCTTTCTTCTTCACTAGAATGTAAGCCACATGAGGGCAGAGAATTTTATTTTTGTTCCCTGTTCTGTTCCCAGTTCCTAGAATAATGCCAGACACATAGAAGGCACTTGATATTTATTAAATAAATATTTTCTTGGGTATCTACTTACATAGGAGCCCAATACAGAGGGTTGAATATGATTTTGTAACTCTGCCCTCTCCTCCGATATTCTGGTTCTCTTTTCCCTTCTTTCACACCCTTTTGGCAAAGGGAATGTCTGTAAAGTCTGGAATATTCTTGGCTTTATTTAAGCTTTGGTTATTAATGGGACTCTGGCCACTTCCCATAGTTTAGGGCTCTTGGTTACCTCATACACCTCCTGGTTTAGGGTCTCCACAAGGACATTTTCTCCTGTCTGGTCAATGTGGGTCACAGGCCTCTCCAGCTTCACTTGGTCCCCAAGGAGGTCCATTATCCGCTCACTCACTTGACCAGATCCGCCCACAAATTTCCTCTCCTGCAGAGAAAAGGGGACTCAAGAGATGGGCGGGAAATATAGGAATGGGTTTCAATTATTAAGTTGCTAGATTTTCTCATACATCTCTATGCGACACACGAAAGGTTGCATTTTGCTGTTGCCAATAGTGTCTTCTTTAAACAATTTTTTTAAATGTTTATTTATTTTTGAGAGAGAGACAGAGAGACAGAGAGAGAGGGAGAGAGAGCTCACGCACGAGCAGGGGAGGGGCAGAGAGAGAGGGAGACACAGAATCAGAAGCAGGCTCCAACTCATGAACGTGGGGCTCCAACTCATGAACCGCGACATCATGACCTGAGCTGAAGTCGGACACTCAACTGACTGAGCCACCCAGGCCCCCCCCCCCCCACCCCGCCAACAGCGTCTTTGGTCATTGTTTTCTAACTAGTGATTGCCGGCTTTGGACAAAATTACAGGCCTTCTAACAAGGTGACTGTTTTTTGTGGATTCCCAGGCTTCACCCTCTGCTGGACATCCTCAGCCTGGCCCCCACGTACCCACCTGCCCGGCCGCTGCCCCTGCCTCGTGTCCCACCTGCATCCTTCGGTTGGGTGGCCAGGTCTGGTGAAGTTCCAGTCCCAGCTGGGCCACTGCTTGCCTGAGCACACTTAAGCCTGTTTTTCCTTTCCTTGCTTCTCAGGCTGAGAACCTCCCTGGCCCAGCTACCCCCAGGCCACCTGAGTCTCTGTTGCAGGCTACCGATCTCATCCTGGGTCAGGTGCCTGTTGCTTCTGAATGTTCTGCGTGGCTGTGCGCACGGTTGAGCTGACTGCTTTCTCCTAAGTTTTCAGTTCAGTCATTTGTTTAAAATTTTATCTAAATCCAAGTTAGTTAACATAGAGTGTAATAATGATCTCAGTCGGGAGTAGCATTGAGTGACTCATCACTGACATCCAACACCCAGTGCTCATCCCAACAAGTGCCCTCCTCAATACCCCTCACCCATTTAGCCCATCCCCCCACCCACAGCCCCTCCAGCAACCCTCAGTTTGTTCTCTGCGTCTAAGGGTGTCTTATGGTTTGCGGTTCAGTTGAGTTTTTAAAAGATTATTTCAAATGGGTCTGAGACGAAGGAAAAGGAGAAGGACAAAGCGATAGAGGAAATGGACTCAGAGAAGAAGGAGGGGGAGGAGGGGAAGCGGCGGGGGTCGGGGGGGGAGAATGAGGAAGGGGAAAGAAGGAAATTGACCACCAAGCAGATTATGTAAGATCTCTAATTCACTTCCTACTGGGCCTAGCACAGGGCTTCACACAATGCTGGGGCTCAGGAAGCAAGGAATGAATGAATGAATGAATGAATGAATGCATGAGTGAATGAATTTTGTGTGGTATGTGTGTTTGAGATTGAAAGTGCATTTCTGACTGCAAAAACATGTAGAGAGGTAAGCCTAAACTTAAAACCACATTGGCTGCTGGGCTCTCACGCTGTGTACTGAACAGGCTGTCCCTTAACCAAAGCCACTCGGAGCTGCCATCGTGAAGTTCCAACGTCCACGAGCCTGCCTCCTGCTTCATCCATCGTGAATACCATCCATTCATGATACCAATCTTTTATTTAGGCGTGGTGGTTTTCTGCTGGAATGGTGGGGGAATGGATGGGTACCTGCCCTCCATTGGTTGTTGAGATGATCCTGGTCGTGCCCCCACACTGCTTCACATACCACAGGAACCAGAGAGCAGAGACCTCGTGGGTCTCCGCAGTGACACACAGGTTCACAAAGAGAGTGGCAAGCTGCTTGGCAGATCTGCTCAGGAAGAAACAAGAGCACAATGAGCAAACGTGGGAGGGCATCTTCTTCATACCCTGGAAATTATTCAGGCAATAAACTTACTTGGCTAACTGTAGCGCAGTTTGGCTGTGTCGTCACTAGAAATCGTCACTAGAGTCCAGTATTATAAAACACGACACCAGAGAGCTTGGGGGAATGAGATTTATTTTCCCCTTACCCCAAACGGCTTACTGAGACTCAGCTTGTATTCCATTTGGGGTGCTATCATGATTTCTCTCCATATACCAGCTCCTCTTCCCGTGGTCCCCATCTCAGTGAAAGGCAACATCATTCACCCAACTGCTAAGGCCAACGCTCTAGAAAGCAACCCTGATTTCTCTCTTTCCATCACTTGCCCCCCAATCCACTCAATCAGGAAGTCACGTTGTCTCTCGCTACACCACTCCACCTTCACCACTACCAATTTAGCATCCTCTCTTGCCAGGAGTACTGTAATTATTTCTTCTACACTGGTCTCTCTGCCTCCACTCATCATTACCTGGTGTCCATTCACGGCACTCAAAGCCAGAAGCTTTTTACCCACTCCCCGCTGTGGTGTTCCTTCTGTAGTGTAAATCAAGTCATGTCCTTCTCCTGTTTTAAACCCTTCAATGGCATCCTATCAAAACCAGAATAGAATTTGGATCTTTCCCCTTTGCCTGCAAAGCCCTAAGTGACCTAGCCCAGGCCTCCTTTTTCTACCTTGTTCTGTACCCTCTCTACTTCTTTTTTATTTTAACATTTGTTGTGAGACAGAGAGAGAGAGAGAGAGAGAATGAGAATCTTAAGCAGGTTCCACACTCAGTGAAGAGCCTGACTTGGGGGTTCAATCCCATGACCCTGGGATCATGACTTGGGCTGAAATCAAGAGTTGGATGCTCAACTGACTGAGCCACTCATGTGTCCCCCCTCTCCACTTCTTCTAATGTCTCCTCAGAAAGATGAACTCTTCTGGGTCCATGAAGACGAACACCAGCTCCCACATACCCAGAACCCTGGCATTCTCTATCACTTTACCATTGTATGGTGTCTTTAGAACCCTTTTTGCTGTCTTAAATTAAATTTCACTGTGTTCTATTGACATCATAATGTGTCCCCCATTATAATATCAATCAATGGGAACAGGAATCTTAATAAAATAGTGTCTGGCGCATAGTAAGCACTCAACAATTACTTGTTGGATGACTGAATGCATGAACAGTTATCAGTTAAACATTATTTTAAAATTACCAAGAATGTGCAAAGGATATGCTAGGGTGCTGTCCCAACCACAGAAATAGTCGCGATTATTTATTCAGTTATTTTAGTGTCTCATGGAAGATAAGCTCAAAAGATGGATAAGGGGAAAAAGCAATTAACAGAGCATAGAGAGGTGAACTTTTGCTTGGGGCTGGCGGTTCAATAGCGGAAGGATATATCGTATCTGGAGGCCAACCAGAAAGTGAAGGATCTCATGTAACTCCAACGACTCAGTTATGGCTAACACTTTCTTCTTTGAAAATTTTTTAAGTGTGTATTTATTTTTGAGAGAGAGAGAGAGAAGAGAGAGAGACAGAGCATAAGCGAGGCGGGGGTGGGGAGGGGTGGAGGTGCAGAGAGAGAGGGAGACACAGAATCCGAAGCAGGCTCCAGGCTCTGAGCTGTGTCAGCACAGAGCCCGATGCACGGCTCGAACTCGTAAACTGCGAGATCGTGCCCTGAGCTGAAGTCGGACGCTCAACCGACAGAGCCACCCAGGTGCCCCTATCTAACACTTTCTAAAATTCACTAGTACAGATGTGTACTCTGAGACATCTTTAATAAGAATCAATCCCTCTTTTGGCTTTGACGGAAAGCGTGCATGATGTTACTCTGCTTATATCTGAGGCAGAGCTTGGCACCTGGTAGCGTTGACAGTGGGTGGACAGAGGGAGACAATCCCAAGAACCGATGTGAGGTTCAAACCCACGAACTGTGAGATCGTGACTTGAGCCGAATGCTCACCTGACGGAGCCACCCAGGCACCCCCCCTACTCCCTGGTTTTCAAACCTGTTGCACTGAAATGTCGTAACAACTCTGTAAGACAGCAGTTTGCTCCCAGGTTACAAGCCTGAAAACCGCGTCTCAGAGAGGCTAGTAAATATGTCTTACAACGTGCACCAAACGGTACGACTTCACACCAGATCGTACCTGCTTCAAACCTCATGCTTTTAAGGCCTCGAAATGCTTTATGATGAGCTGACAGTCCCATTAGCCTGAAACTAGTACAATAATCTATGTTGAAGCGGCTTAAAGTTAGTTTCCTAAGATTCCTCATGATAACCGAAGGGATGGAGATTGTTGACCCAGGCTTTCTTTGCAAAGGCAATTGGTGGCATGTGTGTAAAGCAAACACCCCGACATTAGTTTGAAATATTACTTGAGGGGCGCCTGGGTGGCTCAGTCGGTGGAGGGTCTGACTGTTGATTTCGGCTCAGGTCATGATCTCGCGGTTGGTGAGTCTGAGCCCCGAGTGGGGTTCTGCACTGAAAGGGCGGAGCCTGCTTGGGATTTTCTCTCTCTCTGCCCCTCCCCAGCTCGTGCTCTCTCTGTCTCTGTCTCTCTCGAAATAAACAGATAAACTTAAAAAAAAAAAATATTACTTCAAAGTGAAAACATTCTTTGCTGTCTCCCCATGTCCTATTTATTTTGTTCCTTGACTTGTAAGTGAACTTGGGGGGCATGAGGTAAGGGGAGTAATAAATAAGTAAAATTTAGCAGTGGCCCAGCTAGACGGCCAAGATTAAACACAAAAACACTGCTGCGATTCTAGGTATTATTGTTGCCAACTGGGTGGGAGACAAATAATCCTGGTTTGAAATGGAGGGAGATCTAAAAGTAATTCTCTTTGGAGGGCCAGGCCATTCGTAATCCTTTATTTGATTTGCTCTGGGAGCTTTAGTGAGAAAAGAAATGAGAAGAACAGGTCAAGGAAGCTTGTGCAATAATATTTTCATGTTCTTTGCCCTGTTGACTTTTTAGAAGATAAATGTTATTATATTTTTCTACATGAAAAATACATACACATTATATAAAATTTGGAAAATTCATAAAATAAGAAGGTGAGGGAATGAGTATCTTCCATATTTCTGCCCCCCAAAAGGTAATCACTGGTTTCATTTTGCGACTTTTTTTTAGTTTACAGGCTTTGGAAAGTGTATTTACATAACCTTGACCACATTGTAAATTTAACTTGTTTCTGAAAAGTACTTTTTTTTTTTTTTGAAAAACACTTTTTAAATGGTAATAACTGGAAGACTGATCAACATTATTCTTGGAACATATAACTGTGCTTTAGTTTGAGTAACAATAGGTTGGATATTTGGGGGATTATCTCCTTTAAAACAAGAAAATGATACCACGTAGATCTTGCCTAGAAAAATTTAAAAATTACCTTGTGTTCATATAATCTTAGTATGTCAGAGTGTTTTATTTTGTCAACCAACAACCTAGAATATTCACGAATGGGGGGTTTAGGCCAAGGCCTATGGTAGAAAAAGTCAGATCTCTATAATCCCAAGGAAATACAATGCGTGCCTTCTTCAAGGAGCTTCAAAGCTCTCTTGGAAAAGAAAAAACCTTACTGACTTTATGAAAAGCGTTTTGTAATGGAAGTTATAAAATAAATGCAGATAATTAAATCCTCACTATATTTTGAAAATCTAATGTATAGAATTTAAAATATTGAAATTGGACTACAATACAAATAAGTTGTATTGCAAACTGCATTCTCAAAAAAACGTGGTAAATAGCTTAAGCGTTTAAAAAG
The DNA here is from genome assembly GCF_028018385.1 of Neofelis nebulosa. NCBI lineage: Eukaryota > Metazoa > Chordata > Mammalia > Carnivora > Felidae > Neofelis > Neofelis nebulosa. Next base: position 38,782,391 of record NC_080800.1, read on the forward strand.
ATATCATTGGGGCGCCTGGGTGGCTCAGTCAGTTGAGCATCCGACTTCAGCTCAGGTCACGATCTCACGGTTTGTGAGTTCGAGCCCCACGTTGGGCTCTGTGCTGACAGCTCGGAGCATGGAGCCTGCTTTGGATTCTGTGTCTCCCTCTCTCTCTGCCCCACCCCCACGTGTGCTCTGTCTCTCTCTCTCAAAAATAAATAAATGTAAAAAAAATTTTTTTTTAAAGATATCATTAATTATAGGCATTGATTTCATGATAATGAAAGGATTTTACTATTCCAGAATTGGTTGTTTTCAAAGGTTGAAAATATTGGAGAAGCACAGAGATGTTTTGAACAGAATATTATATAATAATAAAAATTATGAAAAACTGGAGGTGACCAAAATGTCCATCAGGAAGATAACGGATAAATGCACTATAGCACTTGCTTTCCATGGAATATTCTGCAATCATAATATATGATAGTTAATGAGGCATTTTTAATGACATGGATCAATGTTTGCACTGTAGTATTCAGTATTAAAAACATTTTGATGGATGTCCATTGCTTTTGCATTACATATATAGTTTCCTCTTTAAAAATGAGATCATATATGTGTTTAATATTATAAAGTTTTTCCAAGCCATTAAATATTTTTCCACATGATTAAAAAAACTTTTTTTGTGTGCGTGCATGTGCGCAAGGGGGAGGGACAGAGGAGGAGAGAGAGAATCCCAAGTGGACTCCACACCATCGGTGCAGAACCGGACACAGGACACAAACCCACAGACTCCGAGATCATAACCTGAACTGAAATCAAGAGTTGGGACACTTAACCCACTGAGCCACCAAGGAGCCCCTACAACATGATTTTAAAAGACCAGAGTATTCTAGTTCTTGGGTGCCCCATTATTAATTTAACCAATCTTTTGTTTTGGGAACATATAAATTTTCCCTTTTAAAATTAATGCTTTGAATCTCCTTCTTTTTCCCCTTCTCCCTGTATGCCTTTCTCCTGCTCTTCTTTTCTCTGTCCTTTTTTTTTAATTTTTTTTAATGTTTTTATTTATTCTTGAGACAGAGAGAGACAGAGCATGAACGGGGGAGGGGCAGAGAGAGAGGGAGACACAGAATCGGAAGCAGGCTCCAGGCTCCGAGCCATCAGCCCGGAGCCTGACTCGGAGCTTGAACTCACGGACTGTGAGATCATGACCCGAGCTGAAGTCGGACACTTAACTGACTGAGCCACCCAGGCGCCCCATAAGTTGTTCTACATAAAGATGGTGGCACATTCTGGTCTGTCCTGAGGACTTCTGGGGGGGGTAATACCCCCTCTGTGATGCATAGCTATTCTAAAGATGTCTAGACATCTTCAGGACCGAAGCCACTTCCAAAATTTCTCAGCATTCCATGGGGCCGAATGCCGTGGTTTTAGACACAAAGCAGTTCCAGAGCCATTGAATGGTGCCGCTAAATAAACCTGAAAGACGGTCGGAGTAAATGCCTGCGTGGGGAGTCTTACTCTGTCCAGCAGATCTTGTCTAGCAGCTCCTTCATGGTCATGTGGTCCCACTCCTCTGCAAGGGGTGCCTTCCATGGGGCATCACTGGGGATCTACACTCAGGTAAGGGTTCGGCGGGGGGGGGAAACACAAATGTAACTTTCCATTTTAAATAGCTCTCTCAATAGTATTAAAAACTCTACCTTGAAGAAGGAAAACGTAAGCTTTCCAAATTCTCCCAGTAAGGATTTTTACTGCCCGACCAAAGCGGTTTGTGTAGCGTTCCTATTATCGGTCTACACCACCGGATCCATATTTAATTTCCGGTAACACGCCCCGCACAATCAACGGAGGCTACGTTGAAATCGGGCCACTTGCAAAAGTCGATGACCAAGTTACTTCTTTAGAGGCAGCATTCATAAATTTAGCTCTTTAACCAGGACCAGACAGGCGTACTAAGTCACACCTAAATTGGAGTTGCAGGTCAAGCTCCGTGTGTGTCAAAAGACCTTAGGAGTCTTATTCTGCTATGTCCTGAGGACTTTCTAAATTAGAAACGTCCTGCCAGGAAGGCTGAGTGGTATATCGTCTTCTCCCCCCCTCACCGGTGATACACAGACAGCACTCTGGTGGACGTCTTACTCGTTTAGAGGGTAGAAACAAGTTCATTCGCCCATTTCGTAAATCTGCACGGAGATACCTTCTGTACGAAGCCATACGCTAGGCATTGCTGATACATAATCCCTTCCTTCTCTTAAGGACTAAGCTTATGAAAAATACAAATGCAGTCAAAGAAGCTTTAGTGAGCTTTACCTCTCGTCCCATGTCATCCATCGTCCTCCACAGGTTGTTATGATCTAGGTACACAATTGGGTTCCACACAGGTGGGAAGGGGCCCCTGAAGGGGTATGATTTGCCCTGTGAGATATAAGGTATTTTTAAAAGGAAACATTCACTATAATGTAAAAATACTCAAATTCCTTGTCAATTTGTGACATACACTTAAGTGTTTTAATTCCTTGTGTCCTTAGAACCCTACTTAGATTTTCAGCATAGAAATTTCCAGCTCAATTCTCTGTTACCTAAATAAATTTGGTGCCAACCCCCCCCCCCACCAAAAAACAATAAAAAGGTTTCTCTCTGAAATTAGAACCCCTACCACGAAAAATTTAAATGCCGGTACATTAGTGGGGTTACCAAAAGTTATCTCATTTGCCAGTGATACTTGCAAATACCTCAGAGTGATGGGACCCTATGGGTCTGGAGGATCAGAAAATTACAACTATAGGGGCGCCTGGGTGGCGCAGTCGGTTAAGCGTCCGACTTCAGCCAGGTCACGATCTCGCGGTCCGTGAGTTCGAGCCCCGCGTCAGGCTCTGGGCTGATGGCTCGGAGCCTGGAGCCTGTTTCCGATTCTGTGTCTCCCTCTCTCTCTGCCCCTCCCCCGTTCATGCTCTGTCTCTCTCTGTCCCAAAAATAAAAAATGTTGAAAAAAAAAAAATTAAAAAAAAAAAAAAAAGAAAATTACAACTATAAATGTTACACAAGGTAGAAGAAGATGAAAAACCGATTGTAGGGATGTAAGCATATGTAGGAAGAGCCATAAGACAGAGCCCAGCAAGCTTTTCCAAGCAATCATAGGTGCTAGGTCAACAAGGAGTTCCCCGAGGAATTTCAAGGTCAAAGCAGAAAGAAGACACAATTCAGAGGCACCTGGGTGGTTGAGTTGGTTAATCGTCCAATTCGTGATTTCGGCTCAGGTCATGATCTCGGGGTCATGGGATTGAGCCTCTTGTCAGGCTCCATGCTAAGTGTGGAACATGCTTAAGATTCTCTCTCTCTCTCTCTCTCTCCTTCTCTCTCTCTCTCTGTCTCTCTCTGTCTCTCTCTCTCTCTCTCCCCCTCCCTCCACCTGCTCCCCACCCCCTCTAAAATTAAAAAAAAAATAAAGAAGAGACAATTTATTTTTTCTTTTAATGTTTATTTTTGAGACAGAGCATGAGTGGGGGAGTGGCAGAGAGAGAGGGAAACACAGAATCCAAAGCAGGCTCCAGGCTCTGAGCTGTCAGCACAGAGCCTGATGCGGGCCTCGAACCCACGAACCCGTGAGATCATGACCTGAGCCGAAGTTGGACGCTCAACCGACTGAGCCACCCAGGCGCCCCAAGAAGAAACAGTTTCAAGCCTCTCTTGGGAACATATTTGTACTACCTGGTTCTCCCAGCAGGGTAGGGACACCTCAACACAGAGATAAAGGACACACATTTCTCCAAAGATTAGTGATAAGACAGCCTGTAAATCATCTCTGGGAAGTTTAACCCAATGGCAGTTGGGGACACGCACAAAAAGCACCTTGGGTTAACCTGAAAGCCTGAGTCACAAGTCAGGCTGTGCTTCTGACATCATCTTTCCCCCAACGTGGGATAACTCAAGGTCCATGGTCAGCCAAAATGTCACCGTAACTTTGAGTCGGTCAGGAAAGACTCATCTCACACTGATTTTGTAGGCAGAGAAATAAGTTGGGAAATGAGAAGACATTTCGTGCTCATTCCTGTATTCATTCTGTGGTCATGCTGGTCTTCTCTTTCGAACGAGGCCGTAAAGTTCTCAGGGAAGATTTATGATGCAGGCTTACTTTTCTTCTTGTGTTATGTAGAGTTCTCCAGAGAAACAGAACCAAGACCATTGTGTGTGTGTGTGTGTGTGTGTGTGTGTGTGTGTCTGTGTGTGTGTGTCTGTGTGTGTATGGCAGGGTGTGGAGAAGGAGATTTATTTTAAAAAATTGGCTCACACAATTGTGGAGGCTTGTCAAGTCCAAAATCTGCAGGGGAGGCCAGCAGGTTGGAGAGCCAGAGAACTGCACTTCGTGTCCAAAGGCTGTCTGCTGGCAGAATTTCCTCTTTCTTCCAGGACCGTGGTCTTTTTCTATTAAGGCCTTCAACTGATTAGACGAGGCCCACTCTCATTATGGAGGCTCATCTACTTTGCTCGAAGTCTACTGATTTCTTTTTTTTTAATTTTTTAATGTTTATGTGTGTGTGTGTGTGTGTGTGTTTGTGTCTGTATGAAAGAGAAAGAGAGAGAGAGAGAGAGAGAGAGAGAGAGCAGGGAACAGAGCAGAGAGGGCAGAGACAGAGGGAGACACAGAATCCCAAGCAGGCTCCAGGCTCTGAGCTGTCAGCACAGAGCCTGACGCGGGGCTTGAACCCACAAACCATGAGATCATGACCTGAGCTGAAGAAGGACACTTAATTCACTGGGTCACCCAGGCACCCCCCCCCCCCAAAGTCTACTGATTTCAATGTTAATCTCACCTAAAAATACCTTCATGGAAACATCTAGGGTAGTGTTTGACCAAATATTGTTATTGTGGCCCAGCCAAGTTAACACATTAACCATCACAGTTTTTAATTAACTTTATTAAGGCATAATTTACATACAATGCAACCATTTTAAATGTACAATTTGGGGAGTTTTGACACATGTATGCACCCATGTCACTACCACCATGATCAAGATAGAAAACATTCCCATCACCCCATAGAAAGTTCTCCTTTGTCCCTTGCCAATCAATTCCTGCCCCTCCCTTTCTTTATTGTCACACAAAACAAAATAGTAACTTTATTTTTTTTAATGTTTTGTTTATTTTTGAGGGAGAGAGAGAGAGAGAGACAGATCACGAGTAGGGGAGGGGCAGGGAGAGAGGGAGACACAGAATCTGAGGCAGACTTCAACCTCTAATCTGTCAGCACAGACCCTGACACGGGGCTTGAACCCACGAACTGCGAGATCATGACCTGAGCCAAGTCGGAAGCTTAGCTGCCTGGGCCTCTGGAGGCGCCCCCAAAATAGTAACTTTAATTTGTGGTCACACAACCGTCACTTCTGGTTTGTTAAGTTTACATGTCTTCTTTCAGTTTTTAATAAATATTTATTTTTGAGAGAGAAAGAAAGAGAGAGGGGGGAGAGAGGCAGAGAGAGAGGATCTGAAGCGGGCTCTGAGTGGTCAGCCCAGAGCCCGACACGGGGCTCGAACTCCCAAACTGCAAGATCGTGACCCAAGCCGAAGTTGGATGCTTAAATGACTGAGCCACGCAGGTGCTCCTTCTTTCAGTTCTACTGAGATATAACTGACATAAAACTCTGTGGAAGTTTAAAATGTACAGCCTCATGACTTGATTTACATAGGCTATGAAGTGATTACATAGTTTAGTTAACACCTATCGCCTTATATAGACACCAAAAAAAGACAAAACTGGGTTTTTCCTTGTGATGAGAACTACTCCCTTGCAAAGTGCCCTTCTCATCACCTCATTCAGAAGCACATGACTTACCACTGATGATATTAATCTTGATCCCTTGGTTAAGGGTGGCTCCTGTCCACTTTCTCCACTGTAAACTTACCATTTTCCCCTTTCCGTGCTCTGTCCTTTGGAAGAGAGTCGCTAATTTCAGTCCAACCTCAAGAGGAGATAGGAGAGGGGGGGCGCTCCCGGGTGGCTCAGTCAGTTAAGCGTCTGACATGGCTCAGGTCATGATCTCACGGCTCTTGAGTTCGAGCCCTGCGTCGGGCTCTGTGCTGACGGCTCGGAGCCTGGAGCCTGTTTCCGATTCTGTGTCTCCTTCTCTCTCTGCCCTTCCCCCGTTCATGCTCTGTCTCCCTCTGTCTCAAAAATAAGTAAACGCTAAAAAAAATTAAAATTCTTCTCTAAGGAAGATTTGCCTCTTTCCCCCTTGTTATTTACTTGTTCAATCACCTATTTGCATCACTATGGACTCATATATTTGCTTCATACTCTGGATTGTAATCTAATACTGTATTATTTATTTTGTTGTTCAAATTGTTCCACTCGTGTCCACAGGGAGCTCATTCAGGCTGGCTCTTGTGTCCTTTGCAATGACCCCATCGTTTTGTTTCTTGAGCACTTCCTCGACTTCTGGCACTAGAAGATTCTCCAGCCTCTTCTTCTATTAACTCTGCCTCAGCCCTACGATCTGCTTTTTTTCAAGGAGACTTCATTCCTTTTAGCAAAAGAATGGTATTTAGAAGCAACTCCTGGGGGGTGCCTGAGTGGCTCAGTTGGTTGAGTGTCCAACTCTTGATTTTGGCTCAGGTCATGATTCCTGGGTCATGGGCTTGAGCCCTTCATAAGACTCATGCTGTGCGTGGAGCCTGCCTGGGATTCTCTCTCACTCTCTCTCTCTCTCTCCTTCTGCCTTCTCCCCTGCTCGTGCTCTCTGTCTAAAATAAAGTTAAAAATTAAAAAAAAAAAGTAGTGGGTGCCCAGATGGCTCGGTCAGTTAAGTGTCCAAGTTTGGCTCAGGTCATGATCTTGCGGTTTGTGAGTTCGAGCCCCGCGTCAGGCTCTGTGCTGACGGTTCAGAGCTGGGAGCCTGCTTCAGATTCTGTGTCTCCCTCTTCTCCCTGTCCCTTCCCTGCTCATGCTCTGTCTCTCTCTCGCTCTCTGTCAAAAATAAGTAAGCGTTAAAAAAAATTAAAAAACAGGGGCGCCTGGGTGGCGCAGTCGGTTAAGCGTCCGACTTCAGCCAGGTCACGATCTCGCGGTCCGTGAGTTCGAGCCCCGCGTCAGGCTCTGGGCCGATGGCTCGGAGCCTGGAGCCTATTTCCGATTCTGTGTCTCCTTCTCTCTCTGCCCCTCCCCCGTTCATGCTCTGTCTCTCTCTGTCCCAAAAAAATAAATAAAAAACGTTGAAAAAAAAAATTAAAAAAAAAAAAAATTAAAAAACAAAAAGGAAGCAGCTTCTGGCTGCTCCAGGTATGCTGACTTAAAAAAAAAAAAAAAACAGCTCTATTGGGATATAATTCTTCTACCATATCATACAATTTACATGCTGACTTTTTAAAACCTCTCCTTATGCCTGTATCAGTGTTCAGCACACAGAACATAGTGGAGATCTGTGACCGACCCACGGGATCACTCTCCACAAAGGACGCCTGAGTCCCCATTCCGGCTTTGCCTTTTCCTAAGTTGATTGACACAGAGCAAGTGAGTTGCTTAATCTCCTTGGGCCCCAGATGGCACCTTTCCACTCAACATCTGTTGGCCGCATCACCTTCCTCCAGGAAGTATGCCCAGATTACCTTAAACGGCTGGGTTAGGGAGCCTTCTCAGTGTCCCAGAGTTCTCCATTTACCATTCATCTGCCACTGTCTCCACTGCACCAGCTTCGTGTATTTCTCATTCTGTGTCACCCCCTGGGATCTCAGCTGTAAGAGCATGGGCTCTGCAGTTGGCCTACCTCGGTCAAGTGATGGGTCTGTCTGCCAGTCACCAGCTGTGTTAAGTTGCTTAGCCTCTCTGGGCCTCAGTCTAGCCGTGTGTAAAACGGAACGACAGCAGCTTCCTCACGGATGTGCTGGGACAATGAAGTGAGTTGGGCCACGTAAGTCACTTTGGACGGTGGCCAGCACGCGGGAGGTTCTCCATAAATGTTGTGTTGCTATTGCTGCAGCTGCTACTGTCGTGATCCTAACCTCCGCATGCCTGGGGACTGCTGCGATGGACAGGTGAGTTCATCTCAGCAGTATGACCTTGAACTGGCTATTTGCTCGACACCCAACGTCCTCAACTCCCACAATGATCGCTTGTACTTAGGTTTTTTTTCTTAGTCCTTTTGGGCTGCCATAACAAAGTACCATAGATATTTCTCTCCCACGGTTCTGGAGGCTGGGAAGTCCAAGATCAAGGTGCTGGCAGCTTTAGTGTGTGGTGGGGGCCGCTTCACGGTTTATAGATGGCGGTCTTCTTGCTGTGTCTTCCCATGGCAGAAGAGACAAGGGATCTATCTCCCTGGGGTTTCATAATTTTATAAGGGCACTGAGCTCATTCGGGAGGGCTCCAGCTCAGGACCCAGTCACTCCCAAAGGCCCCATCTCCTCATGCTTTCGCATTGTGGGTCAGGATTTCAACATGTGAATTTGGGGGAGCCACATTCAGTGTAGAGCAGATTTCTTAACACTATTATTAACTTCCTACTTTTTTTCTTTTAATTTTTTTAGTGTTTATTTTATTTTTGAGAGAGAGAGAGTGCGAGCAGAGGAGGGGCAGAGAGAGAAGGAGGCACATAATCTGAAGCAGGTTCCAGGCTCTGAACTGTCAGCACAGAGTCCGACGTGGGGCTCGAACCCATGAACCATGAGATCGTGACCTGAGCTGAAGTCGGACACTTAACCAACTGAGCCACCCAGGTGCCCCAACCTTCTTCTTTTCAAGTCTGCCACTGAGCCCAGACCTACTCTGGCGGTTGCCAATTCCCGCCAGGAGAGGAGTGCCAGCCCCTGACCCCCTTCCCACCATGCGCACAAGGTACTTAAGGAAAGAGGGTGAGGGACAGAACTTCAGTATTCAAGAAGCAAGTCAGGCTACCTACCAGGGGCAGAGTGCATCCAAGACTGGGAAACAAAGACATCTCCCTAGACTCCTCAGTGTGGCCGAAGGGGATCGGAAACTCTACCCTCACCCAAAAGGTGTTCTTCACCTTTCCCCAGGGCAAGCTCCATGCATGAGTCAGAATAGAGTTCTCAGATTTTAAAAAAATATTTATTTTTGAGCATGCGAGCAGGGGACAGGCAGAAAGAGAGAAGGAGACCAAATCCTAAGCAGGCTCCAGGCTCTGAGCTGTCAGCACAGAGCCCGACGCGGAGCTCAAACCCATGAACCGCAAGATCGTGACCTGAGCCGAGGTCAGACGCTTAATCGACTGAGCCCCCCAGGCGTCTTTAGAGTTCTCAGATTTTGAAACAACTGTCTTTATGTTCCCAGGAGCAGCCCTGGCCATTGGTGCAGATCCTGGCAGTGATGGAGCAGACCCCAACTAACCAATTCTGCTGGGCTTGTTTGTACTCTTCTTTAAGCCCCGTGCTGGTGATTTCTGACAGAACCAAAGTGTTGCTGAAGACAAACACACACACAAAACCCCCAGAGAGCTCAACTGTTTGGCTGAGTACTATTTTCTTTCCCTCCATCTTGGTCCTAAGGGTTTTTTGGTGGTGGTGGTTTTTTCTTCCCATGGAAGGGGTGACTGTTCCATCTGCTTGTGGCTTTATCTCTTTCTGTCACAGTCACAGTGAGTGTAGCGGGGAATGGATGGGAAATGTCTGGCAAATCATCATGAGCCATCCACCCGCCAGTAAGTATATATTGGTGACTAATATCAAAATCCCTGCAAAAAAAAAAAAAATCCCTGCAATACAAATTGAAAAACTTTTTTAGGTTTATTTATTTATTTTTAAATTTTTTTTCGTTAAAAAACATTTTTTTAATGTTTATTTATTTTTAGGAGACAGAAACAGAGCACGAGTCGGGGAGAGACAGAGGGAGGGAGACACAGAATCCGAAGCAGTCTTCAAGCTCCGAGCTGTCAGCACAGAGCCCAACGTGGGGCTTGAACTCACAAACCACGAGATCATGACCTGAGCCAAAGTCGGACGCCCAACCGACTGAGCCACCCAGGCACCCCTGTTTATTTATTTTTTTGACAGAGAAAGAGAGAGAGAGAACAAGCTGAGGAGGGCAGAGAGAAAGGGAGAGAGAACCCCAAGCAGGCTCCGCACTGTTAGCAGACAGCCAAATGCGGGGCTTGATCTCACGAACCGTGAGATCGTGACCTGAGCTGAAATCAGGAGTTGGACGTTGAACCGACTGAGCCACCCAGGCGCCCCACCCCGTGATACAAATTGAGTAAGCATCGTAGCAAGCACCATGAGGAAGGATTTGAGACCAAGGCACGTTGTCTTACGGGCTTTCTAGAAGAAACAGTGGAGCGAAGTGAGCGGCAAACACATGGTACAGAGCAGTCCAAGCTCTTTGGGGGTCACTTCATGGCTGAAAGGCATACATCTTGCTGGTGGGGAGAAGGTGAATCCCAGGAACCATGCTTGATGTGACACATCATAGGGATGTGTATATGTGTGTGTGTTCTACTACAGGAGTTTTACATGACAAAGAAAATAAAGAAACAGTAGGTATTCCTGAAATCCCACCAAGCGGAAATCTATAGTGGGTATGAACATTTCAGCTATGTTTCTTGCATTCTTTCATGTATTTTCACAATTCTACACTTGAGGCCTTACCGTCCACACAATTACCGCCCTGCTAGTATCCAGTCAATACCGTATCCTCAACACTTCCCATGTCATTTATGTCCCCGAGAAGCATACTTCCCTTGATGATTACGTAACATTCCACACCACGCAGAGACCAGGAGTTTCTCAAACTGTGATCCAAGGACCCCCTCGGGCTCCCTAAAGTACATTCAGAGAGTCTGTGAGGGTCTCCCTTTTCCAAGCACATGTGAAGGAAGACTTCCTTTATTTATTTCAACCCAAACAACACGCTGCAATGGACTGAATGCCAACACAGATACGAGAATCCAGCTCTCGGCTATCAAGCAGATATGAAAAAGATATGCAGAATGTAAATCGATGCCACTCACGCATTTTTTTTTTGTTTTGGAAACTATGCATTTCGTACAAATATGTTATATCAGACAGTAATCGGGTTATTGTTATTTTCGGTGAATTAATATTCAAACAATCCTCAATTTTAATTTCTAATATAGTAAAGATAGACAGAGTCACATGGGCAAAAGCTACTCGAAGTTCTTCATGTTTAGGAAGGTAAAAGTTTGGGAGCACCTGGGTGGCTCAGTCGGTTGGGCGTTCGACTTCGGCTCAGGTCATAATCTCGCAGTTTGTGGGTTCGAGCCCCACATCGGGCTCTGTGCTGACAGCTCGGAGCCCGGAGCCTGCTTTGGATTCTGTGCCTCCTTCTCTCTCTGCCCTTCCCCCACTCACTCTGTGTCTGTCTCTCAAAAATAAATAAACATTAACAAAATTTTTTAAAGAATGTAAAAGTTTGAAGAGCACCGCAAGGGACACAGGATGGCTTTTAAGAGGCCAACACAACTGACTTAAATGGACTCTTGAAACTTGATAGCTGTGTGACTACAGGCTAGTCGCTTGACATTTATGTTCTCTTAACTGTAGATTTGGAATAATGGCACCCATCTCACAGGGGCTTTATAGGCATTAAGTGAGTTTATACACAGCAAACAAAATGTGCTCATTAAACAGATGTTGCAGATGGCTTTGTGATCATGATAAATGTCCCGTCATTTACACAACCACCCACCTCTTACCCATACATCCACATCCATATTTTTGATTAACCTCCTTTGGATAAATTCTTAGAATCGAAAATTCTTGGCATGAAGACTTTTTACTTGGTTCTAAAAGATATATATTTATATATATATATATATATAACATTCCACCCAAGAAAAATAGAAAACACATTTTCCTCAAGTACACACAGAAGAATCCCCCAGTTAAATCACATAAAAAGAGACATAACAAATATTATAAATTTAGGAAGACTGAAACCATACCAAGTACATTTTCCAACCACAAAAACTAAAGACCGACAATAAAACAGAGCTGGAAAATTGACAATGTAAATATTAAATATTTAATATGTAAATATTAAGCAGCACACTATTGCACAAGCAACAGGTCAAATAAGAAACCAAACCGTAAATCAAAATATGCCTCAAAACAAAAGAAAAAGAAAACACAATATTCCAAGCAGATGTTAAGCGAAATTTATGCCATCAGTGCTTGTGTTAAGAAAAACAGTTCAGGGGCGCCTGGGTGGCTCAGTTCATTAAGGGTCTGAGTCCTGATTTTGGCTCAGGTCATGATCTCACTGCTCCTGAGTTTGAGCCCCGAGTCCGGCTCCGTGCTGATAGTGTAGAGCCTGCTTGGGATTCTCTTTCTCCCTTTCTCTGCCCCTCCCTTGCTCTCTCTCTCTCTCTCAAAATAAATAAATGAGCATTATAAAAAAAAAAAAAAAGCAACTGACTTAATGATCATGTGACCCTATTTTGTAGTCTGTGAGCCTCAGCCGACTCAGGAAAGACATCTGAAATCTGCCTTCTGGATTCCCCACCTACCAAAGCAGGTGAGAAGCTCTCAGAAACAGGCTGGCTGAGTGACACCACATCACTAATATCACTCTCAATGCTCCAGATGTCCTGCTCTTGTTGTCTGGAGGCAAAGACCCTGCATCCTGATTTCTGTCCCATCAGGGAAGTCCCTCTGCCATTTTATTCCCAGCACTGACCTCAGTCTCAGCCAGTAGGAACAGGTGGCCTGGCTCTTCTTAGATCCAGCTCCTCGAGAGTGACCTTTTCCTCTCAGGGGGTTTTCTCTGCTGTTCATGGGAATCTTGCCCTCCTTCCCTGCGGGGAGCCAGAGAAGGCCACCCAGCCCTCCAGAACTCAGTCACTTTTATAGCTATCGGCAAGGACTATGCTTAGGCCATAAACAAATTTGGAGGACCAAGCTTTACTGTCAGTCTATACTTCCAGTTTGGAAGAAAAGAAACGGATTCTTGCCCATGGGGGAGAGAGGAAGGAAGTCCTATAAGCATTACTTAGCAAATGGTTTTCTTCCTCTGTTCATGAGCTCACATTTCTTTTTTTTATGTTTATTTTTGAGGCGGGGGGGGGGGGGCAGAGAGAAAGGGAGACACAGAATCCGAAGCAGGCTCCATGCTCCGAGCTGTCAGCACAGAGCCTGATGTGGAGCTCAAACTCACAAATTGTGAGATCATGACCTGAGCTGAAGCCAGACGCCTAACTCGTGAACTGCGAGATCATGACCTGAGCCGAAGTCAGACGCTTAACTGACTGAGCCACCCAGGTGCCCCTTTGAGTTCACATTTCTAAGCACCGTGAGCTGGCATTGACACTGTCTTCTGATTACATCACCACATGGGAAAGCTGGAGGGAGCGGGTAGACAATGGCAAGGTCTTTGGAACCAGCCAGCAGCACGATAGCCCGTGAAAGGCCTGGAACCGTCCATGCAGGGAGAAATGGGGGTGGTGATGGCTAAGATATTAAGCAAAACCCTGCAGGAATAATGATAACAAACAGTAAGACAACAGCTAACATGGAGTGTGTACCTTGTTTTCTTAGGCACTTTGCCTGTACTGACTCATTAATTTTCACAACAACTCTTTCAGAAGGAGAAGCTGAGGCAGATGAAATCATGACCATTTGCTCAAGGTCTCATAAGTAATAAGCAGCAGTGGGATATAAATTCAGACATTCAAAGGCCACTACTCTTGATCATGAAGCTTCCCAGCCTCTTAATTATAATTATTAAACACCACAGGGCTAACAGTTTCCATTAAAGTATTTAATTTAATGCTCACAACAACTCCGTGCGTAAGCTGCTTATTGTAGGTTTCATTTTACAAATGAGTTCTGAAGCACAGAGAGGTTGAGTAATTTGTTCAAGGTCACACAGCTTGGATGCAGTGAGAACAGAATTTAACCTCGGGTTCATGTATTCAGGGCTCAAGCTCTTACTTAGGTCTCTGCTCTATGAGCCTCTGCTCAGTTCACTTAAAGAAGGTCTCTGGAAGGCCAGTTCGATCCAGTAACCACTTGAGATTCTTTTCTTTTTTGATTAAAACTTTTTTATTAAAAAATTTTTTAATTAATTTAGTTTTATATTTTAACTTTTTGTTATTTACTTATTTTTATTTATTTTATGTTTTTATTTTATTATTTTTTTTTTAATTTTTTTTTTCAACGTTTTTTATTTATTTTTGGGACAGAGAGAGACAGAGCATGAACGGGGGAGGGGCAGAGAGAGAGAGGGAGACACAGAATCGGAAACAGGCTCCAGGCTCCGGGCCATCAGCCCAGAGCCTGACGCGGGGCTCGAACTCACGGACCGCGAGATCGTGACCTGGCTGAAGTCGGACGCTTAACCGATTGCGCCACCCAGGCGCCCCTATTTTTTTATTTTTTAAATGCTTATTTATTTTTGAGAGACAGCACAGAGCCCAACGCTGTGGGCTGGAACCCAGGAACCGTGAGATCATGACCTGAGCCGAAGTCAGGCACTTAACCGACTGAGCCACCCAGGTGCCCCTGATTGCAATTTTAATAAGGTGGTCAAGGAAGACCTCGCTGAGAAGGTGACATTTGAGGGAAAAGATAAAAGAGGACAGAGAACCGTGGGACTCTCTGGGAGGGCAGGGAACAGTGTCCTGACATGGGCGTATTCCTGAACTTCAGAAGGGAAAGGAAGGAGGCCAGCTCCATCCCATCCCTGCTACTGGGATGCGCCCTTGCTCCCTGGAACAAATCCAGGCACCTGAGTCTGTTTCTGGAGGTGACTGCCGAGGAGATGGCCTCTGTGCTCTGGTCAGGCGGACAAGTTTCCCCGATCTTAGCAGCCCGTTGTCACCCCTGCGTTACTGCCGCTTCTTCCCTCGAAGATTCGTTGCTTTCTGATCTCCATCGGTGCAAAGCTTTCTATGCCCAGCACAAGACAGGTTCTTCTAGAAGCCTTCCAAAATTCACCTCACCCCCAATCGGTGCACTAAACATAAAGTTCACTCCATTTTGAGCCCCTACTGTGTTGGCCAGCACCTGTCCACTTTGTTATCTGGATAGCATTCTCTAGGTGTTCCGAGTGGGTATCTCTTCTCTTTCCGGTCCCTTCAGGAAAGGAATCAATCATCTGCATGCTCCCATAACGCTTAAGAGCGTTATATATTCAATCAGTGTTTGACAAGCTTTGGATTGAATGGAGGAACGGACGGATAGACGGGTGACTGGAAATTGAATGTTCGTGTCCTTCCCACACCACTCGTATGTTGAAACCTAACCTCCTGTGTGACAGTTTTTAGGAAAGGGGCCCTGAGTGTTTTCTGAACACAATCAAAATTAATTTCTCCTGAAAAACATAAAGTGTGGGGCACCTGGGTGGCTCAGTCGGTTAAGCGGCCGACTTCGGCTCAGGTCATGATCTCGCGGTCCGTGAGTTCGAGCCCCGCGTCGGGCTCTGTGCTGACAGCTCAGAGCCTGGAGCCTGCTTCCGATTCTGTGTCTCCCTCTCTCTGACCCTCCCCCATTCATGCTCTGTCTCTCTCCATCTCAAAAATAAATAAACGTTAAAAAAATTTCTTTTTTAAAAACATAAAGTGCTCCGAGTAGGAAGCTGGAAATTGTGACTCTTCCCCCCAAAGGCCTAATCAATGTCTTTGTCCTCTTTATCTTCACAATCTGTTGTCAATACACCTGCCAATGGGGACAGACTCTGAGTTCCACAGGGAAGGGTCTCCAAAATTAGCTCATACATTTACCTCAAAGAATAAGCATGTTGAGAAATATGGAGAGTTTTTTTGTTAATGTCTATTTATTTTTGAGAGAGAGAGCAAACAAGCATGGAAGGGGCAGAGACAGAGAGAGAGACAGACAGACAGACAATCCCAAGCAGGCACCTCGTATCAGTGCAGAACCTGACGTGGGGCTGGATCTCACAAACCTCAAGATCATGACCTGAGCCGAAATCAAGAGCTGGAGGCTTAAACCAATGAAGCCACTCAGGCTCCCCTAAAGATTTTGTTTCTTTTTTAACCAAAAAAAAATTTTTTTTATTTTGAGAGAGAGAGATAGAGAGCAAGCGGGGAAGGGGCAGAGAGAGAGGGAGAGACAGAATCACAAGCAGGCTGTGCACTGTCAGCATAGAGCCTGATGTGGGGTTCGAACTCACAGACCAGGAGATCATGGCCTGAGCCCAAGTCAAGAGTCAGGCGCTCAACCAGCTGGGCCACCCAGCTGCCCTGGCCTAAAGATTTTATTTTTAAGTGACCTCGACACCCAACGTGGGGCTCGAACTCACAACTCTTGAGATCAAGAGTTGCACGCTCCACCGACCGAGTCAGGCATCCCTGGAAAGGCATGAAGCTTTGTGCCTTTAATCACGTGCTGCTTACATCAGCCACTTCCAGCTATATCACACTGCAAACCATCAAGGACACACCATTGAAGCCAAGAGGTTGTTTCCAAAGCAGAATAATGCCCGCAGCTAAAATCTGTTTTCCTGTGCCAATTTTTTTCAGTCTTTGAATTAGGAGACACATAAGCGTTTATTTGACCAAATAGCACAGGCATCTAAAATATCCCAATAAATACCATCCCTCTATTGAGGGCATATAATTTCTGAACGACGCATTACCCAACATGTGCCAGCACTAGCAAAGTTCCAGAATGGTCTGGCCTTGGATAATGTACTTTTCAAAAATAGGAGGACTACCCGGCAGTGTTAGCTTTCCCGGGAGAAGTCCTGGCTCACACAAAATGCTGTGCCATCACAATGCCAGGGTTCTTGACCTTCTCTGGGACGAGGGCCTCCCTGCAAATCTGTTGAAAACCATGGAATCTCTCCAGTCAAGGACACGCATACAGGCCACCTTGCATAAAATCCTGAGTGTGTCTGGCACGCCCCCGTGGGTCCTTCGCCAAGAGTACAGGAATTTGAGGTTATAAAAATGTGATGACAGGGCGCCTGAGTGGCTCAGTCAGTTATGCGTCCGACCTCAGCTCAGGACATGATCTCACGGTCCGTGGGTTCGAGCCTCTCACTGGGCTCTGAGCTGACGGTGTGGAGCCCGCTTGGGATTCTCTCTCTCTTGTCCCTCTCTCTCTCTCTCTTCCCCTTCCCGACACACGTGCTCTCTCTCTTTCAAAAAGAAATAAACATGAAAAACAATTTTGCAAATTACAAGTGTGATGACAGTATTACACCTGGATAATGGGACCGTAACATAGTCTAACCACTTGGCAAAACTGTTTGGCAATGTTTACTAAAGCTGAATGTTGTGCGTAGCTTACGGCCCATTTCTTGATGCCCAGGAAAATGTTCTCCAAACAACACACGAGAATGTTAAATGTCCTTGGATCGTAGTATGGATGACTAAATTGAATTATAGTCCCACAGTGGAACACCATAAAGCAACGGGAATGATCTACAATGACCCATGGTAACAAATACGAATTTCACAACATAAATGCACAAAAGAAGCCAAGCCA
This sequence comes from Neofelis nebulosa, assembly GCF_028018385.1. Lineage (NCBI taxonomy): Eukaryota > Metazoa > Chordata > Mammalia > Carnivora > Felidae > Neofelis > Neofelis nebulosa. The sequence continues at coordinate 38,799,792 of NC_080800.1, forward strand.
AAGATGACAGGCTGGAAGATTCCGTTTGTATAAAGTTCTAAAACAGGCGAAATTAATCTCCCGAAGTAACAGAAGTCGTGATAGTGGTTATCCCTGGGGATAGGATAGTGTCAGCATGGGAGCATGCGGAAGCTTCTGGGGGCTGATCATGTTCTGTTTCTTGGTCTGGGTGCTTCATGGCTGTGTTCGCTTTGGGGACATTCATCCAGCTGTACCTTTATGGAGGTCTCCTTTTCTGTAGACATGTTGACCACCAGTAAAAATTGACATACTCTGAATAGACTAAAAACCATTGAATTGTGCACTTTAAGCGGGACAACTGCATACTTTGTGAATTCTATTTTAATGAAGTGGCTTTAAAAAAACTGATGGTTGATGTAACGTCTGAACTCAGGGTGAGGAAGGTTAGCACCCAGAAAAGGAGCCTTAGAATGTCTTAAGAAGCATAGATTAGCTGACCCCATTAAGTACATTCACAATGTTGTGCAACTATTGCCACTATCCATTTTCATCATCCCAAACAGAAACTTCATACCCACTGAATACTATCTCCTCATTTCCCCCTCCCATCACATCCTGGATGGAGGTTCATCCACCTTGCACCTGCCGAGCTGCTCCCCTTCAACTGTGGAGATCCTTCTGCCACGCCACAGAGTGATTTCCTGGGTGTTCTGAGTGACCTGACCTCAATAGAGCTGTGTTGGAGGGACGAGGAAAGTCCAGGGTTCCCCCTACTTCTCCGCCATCTTAACTCCTCTCCATTCCTGGTAACCTCTATTTTACTTTCTGTCTTTATGAATTTGCCTATTCTAAAATTTTTTTTTAATGTTTTTATTTATTTTTGAGACAGAGAGAGACAGAGCATGAGCCGGGGAGGGACAGAGAGAGAGGGAGACACAGAATCCGAAGCAGGCTCTGGGCTCTGAGCTGTCAGCACAGAGCCCAACGCGGGGCTCCAACTCATGGACCGTGAGATCATGACCTGAGCTGATGTCAGTTGCTTAACCGACTGAGCCACCCAGGCGCCCTGAATTTGCCTATTCTAGATAACTCTTTTTTTTTTTTATTAAAAAAAAATTTTTTTTTACGTTTATTTATTTTTGAGACAGAGAGAGACAAAGCATGAACGGGGGAGGGTCAGAGAGAGAGGGAGACACAGAATCTGAAACAGGCTCCAGGCTCTGAGCTGTCAGCACAGAGCCCGACGCGGGGCTCGAACTCACGGACCGCGAGATCATGACCTGAGCCGAAGTCGGCCGCTTAACCGACTGAACCACCCAGGCGCCCCTATTCTAGATAACTCTTTAAGTGGATTTTGTATCTTATTTCACTTAGCATGTTTTCCAGTGTTGCAGCGTGTATCAGAATTTCATTCCTTTTTAAGGAATAATGTTTAAGCGTCATAATTTTAAGTGCTGCTGACGCTTGGGCAATGTCTTCTTTCATTCAGCAAAAATGTATTAACCACGAGGTATGAAACAGCCACCATGTAATGCTCTGAAGATACAAAAATGAAGTAAGACACAGTCCCAGCCTCTCGGAGTTCCAAAGTCTAGTTGGGGAGAGGCAGGTTCACGGAAGCAGAGAATGACTGCACCATGGTTATAACGTCCCTTGATGAAACCTGGAGTCTTTGGAGGAAAGGGGGCTATTTCACCGAGAGTGCGGTTAGCATCTATCTTATCTGAGACACTCCTACACGTCTCTGCCCAGAGCCAACCCGTTAGCCAGGTGACAAGGTCTACGGAAGCCCCAATAAGTAAAGCTTGGCCTAGAATTCCTCAAGAGGAGAGGGGTCTATCCAGTGGTCAATGTGGCGGATGCTGTGATAAGCTTGCCCACATCCCCATTTGGAAGTAAGGGAGTTATTTCTTCGGCTGCTTGCATTATTCCTGGCAGGCAGCCCTTGGTTCTTAGCCTCCTTCAGACACTACCCCAGCTGCAAAAAAACTTACTTTGTCCAAGGTTAGGCCGCCTTCTCTGGGCAGCTCACTTCCAATGACTGACTGATAGGAGGGTATAAAGTTCTTGTCCATCCTTCTGCCCCACTCAGGACAGCTCTGAGGGGTCGCCCCATCTTCAGAATCCCTTGTGGGGTTGGCTGAGGCTTCCATTGAAACTGCATCACAGTTTGGCTTCTCCCTCTGCTGGCTCTTTCCCTCCTATCCACAGCTGTTGATTCCCAGAGTACCTCAGAAAAATATTATCCCTTCCTGCGTGCTAATCTCTGTCTCAGACCCTGCTTCCTGGGGAACTTCCTGCAACAGCCCTTCACTGGAAGGGGCACAACAGACTGTAGCAAGGTCTAAAGAATCTCAGTCTCGGGGCTCTGAGGTGGCCTCAGACGCCTATCCTTCTCCTTAGCTCCTAAAGCTTCATGTTGCCTCAGTGTCTTTGGAATTTCCACGTCTGTGTCGAAGCACGCCTATTAGATGTGATTTTCTCCTGTTAATCTGTCTCGTGTCTCTTTGATTCCTGGTCCAGAGAGAAGGACCTTGAAGGTCGGAGGAAATTATTCCTCCCCAACACACTTCTCTATAATGTGGACGTAAACAGAACCAATGTCACGGTGTCACTGCCAGCGATGAGTGAGATGATGTATATGCATCTCCACGAAGAGATTTCCACGCAGAGTAAGTGTGTCAATACTGACTAATATCATCGCTACCGTCCCTACACTCTTCCTTCCGTGAAAGGTATCGCCAGATGTCATATCTTGAGCTTCCCACGAAGGGAGGTTCTCCAGGCCCTGCAGGGGAATCCCACTGTGTGAGCGACAGAAGACTTGGTGGGAGGAAACATGAAGCTTCTTGCTCTCACAGCGTCCCTTGTCATGCTGGAATTTACCAGCAGAAAAACCAGTCTCCGACTGCTCACCCCAGCACCCTCTTGTCAGGACAGGTGCTCATCAGTCACCTTCTCTATCAAGCCGTCTCTGAACCTCCAGGACCAGACACTGAACCCCAGCCTCAGAGAGCGGCTCAGCTAATCCCCAACAAATGCACCCCTTTCCTAGCTCAACTATAGCCTCCCTGGGGTCACAGGTGCCAGACGACAGGTGCATCCCTGGTCTTTCAAAGATATGATCCAAATGCTTTTGATGTCCCTAAACTGTGTAGAGTGATGAGATGATGAAAAAGCTCTTAGTAACCTGGATATAGACACAGTACAATATAAAAGGACAGAGAAACAGAGGGAGGTATGGAGACAGAAAGAGAGAGAGAGAGGTAAGAGAGCGAGGAAAGAAAGAAAAGAGAGAAGAAAAAAAAGAAAGGAAGGAGGGAAGAAAGGAGGGAAGGAGAAAGAAAGAGAAATAAGGACTTCTAAAAACAAAGGATTTTTCTCAAAAGGAGTCATTCTTCAGATGTCAATTATCATCTTTGGGTTACCAGACTATCATTTTGAAATCTGAGGATCTGTGATGACCGAAGTCTGGAAAAATTGCATCTAAACAGCAAATTACTGGGGCGCCTGGGTGGCTCAGGCAGCTAAGTGTCAAACTCTTGGTTTCAGCTCAGGTCATGATCTCACGGTTTGTGAGTTCCAGCCCTGCATCAGGCTCAGAGTTGATAGCGCAGAACCTGCTTGGGATTCTCTCTCTCCCCCCTCTCTCTGCCCCTCCCTTGCTTGCACTCCCTCTAAATAAACTTAAAAAAATAAAATAGCAAATTATCAAAAACAATTCCCTCCTAAAGACTTTCTCTACCATATAAGACACAAATCCAATGGTGAAAATACCTGATGTTTATAAAGTCATTACATATATTATCGTATTCACTTTCGATGACCACACTGGGAGGTAGAAACTAATAGTTCCATTTAATAGATAGGAATTGAACATTCTAGGAATCCGTAAATTACATGGCCATGATCCATGGTGGATCTACTGAAAGCCCAGGACTCTGACAGAAGCCTGTGACTCCGGACTTAGTCTGTATTTCTCTACAGAGAGGTTGTCACAAGATGGAAATTCAGATGCTCGATTGTACCCACAATTTGCTCTCTGTACACTCCATTGAGTAACTCACTCAGTTCCAGAGTCAGGCTCTGATCAATACTGGCAAAGATACCAACTTTTCACTCCATGAATTGTTTGAGGAACATGTTTACTTTCTCTAATGGTAGAAACCAAAATGATGATTTACTTCGCTGAGTCAGAAAATTCCCCCCAAAAGAAGCTCAATGCTTCGATATAAGAACTCTACTTTGAAATAAATCAAAAGAGACTTATGCATAGATAAAAGGGTTTCCTTGGCCCCCAAAGGAGCTTTGCTGCTATGAACATTAATCCCTTGTAGTGAAACTGTGTTGACTTAAGGGACGATCCCTTGTCGAGACAGTGAGAAGGGTGCTGGGCAGACCCCAGTTAGAGGAACATCTGGGGTCTAGTAAAGAAATGATGTGGCAAGAGAAATCTGGAGCGAGATTCAGACGAAGGAAGAGGCAAGTATGGGAAAGAGGCGACTTGTGAATTTTACATGGATGACACCCTGGAGACACTTTAAGGAATTCAAACTTTATGAATTGCACTGAGATGAAAGGATTATCCCAGTTATTTGAGACAATTATTTTCAGGAAGAAAGAGTTTTCAAAGAAATTCATTTAAGTGGTACTTTTTTGGATTGACATCCATATTCTAAAAAAAAAGAAAAGCATTGCAAAGGAGAAGTCATGAGCTATAAGAAAATGGGTAAGAGAAATAAGGATGATGGGAGAAAGCATCATAATTACCATCACCACCACCGCCATCATCATGTCTAACACTCCCTTTTAAAAATTTTTAAAAATGCACTTATTTATTTTGAGAGAGAGACAGAGAGCGCAAGCGGGGGAGGGGCAGAGAGAGAGGGAGAGAGAAAATCCCAAGCAGGCTCTGAAATGTCAGCACAGAGACTGACGCAAGGCTCGAACTCATGAACCTTGAGATCATGAACTGAGCTGAAACCGTGAGTCGGACGCTTCACTGACTGAACCACCCAGGGGCCCCTATCATGGCTAACGCTGCCTGAACACTTGCTATGTGCTGGGGACTCTTTCAAGATTTTACAAAGTTAATTCATCTCTCTCTCTCAACAACCATATGAAGAAGGGGTTATTGTTATCCTCATTTTTTTTTTTTTTTAGATTAAGAAACAAAGGTACAGCGTTGTTAAGACACTTGCCTCCAATCACACAGCTAAGTAGTGAGTTGGAAAATTGAATCCAGGCCTCTGGGTTCTAGGTCTATGATCTCAGTCTCTATGTTATCATGGATGGACTGGCTGTTTTATCTTTTGACTTTCCCCCCCCCCCCCAAATACACTTGATTAAATAAATAAATAAATAAATAAATATTTTAAAGTTTGATAAGTTTGATATTTTAAGTTTAAAAGTTGATAACATATGTGTGTGTGTGTGTGTGTATTTAAGTTTATTTATTTTGAGAAAGAGAGAGAGAGAATCAGAGAGAGAGAGAGAGAGAGAGAGAGAATCCCAAGCAGGTTCTGTGACATCAGCGCAGAGCCTGATGCAGGGCTCGATCCCATGAACCGTGAGATCATGGCCTGAGCTGAAATCCAAAGTCAGATGCTTAACCAACAGAGCCACTCAAGTGCCCCCATGACATATATATATGGCTAGAGGAGCTCTGATATGATAATTCCAACATACCTTGGAGCTGTTGGAAGATATTAGTAAAAACTACTAGAGCAAAGCCTATCTCTTTCATAGCTGGGAGAAATGCTTTTTAAGATATATTAGAATTCACGGCTAATGTTGAGTTTGTAAGCGTTTACCTCTTTCTCTTCCCTGAAATTCTTTTCAACTATCTCGCTTTTTCCATGCTCAAGCCTATGTATTTATGCTCAGGAAGTCTGTCACTGTACAAGTATTTTGTCCTTCTCTCATCTGTGTCATTTAGACTCCCTCAAAATTAATCTACTGACCTAGAAAGTTCCTATAATACCTCCGACGCCATGCCTATTCATAACTTCAATTTTAGAATGCTGTTCCAGGATACTGTTTCATATGATTACTTCACACTCCAAGGCAGGCCACAGGGTGATAGCCACCTTACGCTGACCTGCAGTTAGTTTAAACGATGGCCGTGGCAATCAGAAATGCAGAGTGGCCTAAACACACTTTCAAAATGTTCCTCTTCAAAATTGCTGAATGTCTGCTGAAAACCCTTAAGTTTCCCAAGTACACATCCAACAGAATAGAACTGAATAGAATAACATTCAATAGAACGTTATGAGCTTCCGAGCAGGATCCCAAGGATCCTTTCACCACCAATTAATGAGATGAAATAATGGAACTAATTGTGATGACAACTTAAGCCTTCGCGACCTGTGCTGCACTTCACTTTTATGAGAAGCTCTAGGTCGAATAAGCCATGTATTCTTAAAAATCACGATGACACATGGCATTTGTATTTAAAAAATTTCTTTAAAATATTTTTATTTATTTTTGAGACAGAGAGAGACAGAGCATGAGCCGGGGAGGGGCAGGGAGAGAGGGAGACACAGAATCCGAAGCGGGCTCCAGGCTCCGAGCTGTCAGCCCAGAGCCCGACGTGGGGCTCGAGCTCACGGACCGTGAGATCGAGATCGTGACCTGAGCCGAAGTCGGACGCTTAACCGGCGGAGCCACCCAGGCGCCCCATGGCATTTTTATTTTAGAGGGTTCTTGGTTAAAGGCATGAATGAAGAAAGAGAATCAACTCTTCACAAGGAAGGATGTATATTCATCTTTGGTCTCTGCCCCTCAAAAAGAGCAGAACGGTGGCTGGAGTGAATTGACATCTATGAAGAAGAAATACACACATACCCACGAGTTCATGTGTGTGCAAATGTGCACATACACACGTGCGCGCAGACACACACACATCCTGTCTTTACTTGCTCCTGAGCAAACTTAATACCTTCCAATGGCTTTTCATATCGCCTAGAGTATACGCCAATGTTCTCATAATTGTCTATACACCTCTCTGACCTTCCCGTGTCGTGCTGGTATCCACACATATTGGCTCGGGAGAACTGGCTGTCCTCATCCCCCAGCTCTTCGTTCAGTGACAAGTCAGTGGGTTACCATGAACTGTGGTGTGAAGTATGGACACCATGCAAACCCTACAATGAGAGTTAAGTTTTTGTTGAGATGTTACCTCCTCCTGGACTACTCTATTTGAAACAGGATCCCACTGTCTCACACTGCTCCCGAAGCCTCTCATTCTCCGTAGCACTCATGACCTTCTGATGACATGTATAATTGAAAATCTGCCTATAAATAACTTTCGACTCCAAAAACTTAACTACTAATGGCCTACTGTCTACTGGAAGCCTTACAGGTCACATGAACAGTCGATTAACACATACTTTGTACATTTTATGTATCATACACCATATTTTTATGATACAGTAAGCTAGGGAAAAGAAAATGTTAGTAAGAAATATCATAAGGAAGAGAAATACATTTCCACGTATATAAGCGGACCCATGCAATTCAAACCCATGTTGTTCAAAGGTCAACTGTATGTATACTTTTTTCAAATGTGGCTGAGCGGATGTTTTATTACACATTGCTTTTTTTTTTTTTACATTTATTTATTTTTGAGAGACAGAGAGAGACAGCGTGAGCAGGGGAGGGGCAGAGAGAGAGGGAGACACAGAATCCGAAGCAGGTTCCAGGTTCCGAGCCGTCAGCACAGAGCCTGACACGGAGCTCGAACTCACGGACCAAGAGATCATGACCTGAGCCGAAGTCGGACGCTTACCCGACTGAGCCACCCAGGCGCCCCGTGTTACACGTTGCTTTTAATGTATATGAGAGATTTAACACGGGGCGCCTGGGTGGCGCAGTCGGTTAAGCGTCCGACTTCAGCCAGGTCACGATCTCGCGGTCCGTGAGTTCCAGCCCCGCGTCAGGCTCTGGGCTGATGGCTCGGAGCCTGGAGCCTGTTTCCGATTCTGTGTCTCCCTCTCTCTCTGCCCCTCCCCCGTTCATGCTCTGTCTCTCTCTGTCCCAAAAATAAAATAAAAAAAAAAAAAACAAAAAAAACAAAAAAAAAAAAACGTTGAGAGATTTAACAGATCTGGCTAAAAAGTTCAAACCCTTTGTCAAAATTATTCAATCTTAACATGGGAAAAGTAACAGATTTTAAAACCCCAAGCTTTTTGCATAATTCTGATTAACTGAATTTTAACTCTAAAACACATTTGAAAGTCAGCTCACATACCTATTAGAATTGAGAGTGTAAAACTAAATTAACATTTTTTAATACTTAAAAAAATGTTTATTTATTTTGAGAGAGAGCACGAGCAGGGGTGGGGCAGAGAGACAGGGAGAAAGAATCCCAAGCTGGCTCTGTGATGCCAGTGCAGAGCCCAATGTGGGGCTTGAACTCACGAACCGTAAGATGGCCTGAGCCAAAATCGAGAGTCAGGTGGTTAATCGACTGAGCCATGCAGGAGCCCCAACAAAATTAACATTTTTAAGCTTTCAGACAACGCAATACATGAATTTTTATACCTCTGAATTAACTTCATGCTAAGCACATCCATCTTTTTTATTTTGCACTACACCGTATGTCTTAATTGGGCCTGCTAACTGAACGTGAAACACAATATAAAATCAAGCATGGCAAATTCGAATTCTATTTTAGGTATATCACTTGTTCCTTCTATATAGTTTGTTTGTTTATAGCCTGTCTTCCCCAGCGGACACGTAAGCTCCACGAGGACAAAGATTTTTCCGTGTTGTTTGCCTCTGTGTTTGTAAGTTTTTGTGACTTGGCTGTGTGGACAAAGAAAATAGTCTTCAGCTGTGGAATTTTGACGGGAGCTGGTGTTGAGATGGTAGGGCACTCATCTTCCTATAGGACCACATTACTTGTGACTTAAATGGTTCCGTTTTGCCCTACGCGCAATACAAATCAAGGTCTGTTCAACTGTGCTCTAAAAGGGACAGGCTTGGGGCGCCTGGGTGGCTCAGTCTACTAAGCCTCTGTCTTCGGCTCAGGTCATGATCTCTTGGTCCGTGAGTTCGAGCCCCGTGTCAGGCTCTGTGCTAACAGCTCAGAGCCTGGAGCCTGCTTCGGATTCTGTGTCTCCCTCTCTCTCTGCCCCTCCCCTGCTCGCGCTCTGTCTCTCTCTCTCAAAAATAATAAACATTAAAAACATTTTTTAAATAAATAAAAGGGACAGACTCGCAGAGGCGCAAAGACCCTTTCTTTCAATCATGCATGCAAAAAACATTTATCTAAAGCTTACTATGTGCTAGGTTCCAATCCGAGTGCTAGAGATATGGCAGTGGACAAAATAGAAAAAAAAAAAAATTTCTGCCCAAATGGAGCTTACAACTTACCAGGAGAAAGCAGATAAAAAACATATACATATATAATGTGATGTTAAGCATTTGTTTGTTTTTTGAAGTTTTTAAATGTTTATTTATTTTGAGAGAGCAAGAGAGAGAGAGCAGGGGAGGGGCAGAGAGAGAGAGGGAAAAAGAGAGAATCCCAAGCAGGCTCAGCACTGTCAGTGCAGAGCCGGACACAGGGCTTGAACCCACAAACTGTGAGATCATGACCTGAGCCGAAATCCAAAGTCGGATGCTCAAATGACTGAGCCACCCAGGCGCCCCGATGTTAAGCATTTGCAAATGCTATGGGAAAACAATGAAGTAGAAAAGGAACAAATTAGGGATAAAGAATACCAGGTGGGGTGCGAGAGGCAATTCCTTAGGATAGAGTTATCAGGGGAGGCCTCTCTGAAGAGGAGGTGTTGAGTTGAGAGAGGAAAAAGGGCATCCCCAGGGGAGGAAACAGCAGGCGTGTTTTGGTTATCCGTTGCTGCATAAAGAAGTAACCCCACGGCTTCAGGGCTTAAAACGTTAATCCAATATTATCACTCACGGGTCTGTGGGTTGACTGGGCTCAGCTGGGCGGTTCTTGCTTGAACTCACACGTGGGGCTGCGTCAGACAGGACCAAGAGAGAACACCAGCTTCTTAAGGCCTGAACGCCCAAACTGGAACAGCATCACTTCGGCCATATCTACTGGTCTAAGCAATGACAGAGCCCCCCCTAAGATTCAAAGGGAGGGTGCACAGAACCCACCTCTGCCTCTCTATGGGAGGAGTGTCAGAGGATCTGTGACCATCTTTGGCCTGTCTTCAGGTGCAAATGCCCTACAGCAGGAATATACTTGACTTACTAGAATCCAGAGTGGGTGGTCTAGAGTGCACTGGGTCGGGATCGTGGTAAGCACATACCCTCCAGGTGCTTGTAGGCCACGCTGACAATTTAATTTTATTCATGTTTCGAATCGTTTTTTATTGCGTTTTTCTGCGCTAGGGTTCTACAGTCAAGAAACCGTGGCTCCAGCCTGGATACATAGACAAGATGTCAGGAGAGATCTGGGAGAGATGCCTGGAACCAATAAGGGAGAAATAATGAGGCCGCTAAAATAGCAGCAGTACAAGCATCCTGGGCTGAGAAAGAGCAGTAGCAGCTTAACACAACCTGTTGTTTTTAGATGGACTCTCATTCTTTTTAATCCAAAGGGATCAATGTCATTAGGTATCATTATAATGATACCCCTTGACCGCCAAACATCTCCTGTACACAGGTCACCCTTAAATGTATAGTTTTATCTTCTCTGTTCTGCCTAAGGTTGAAGCCGTTTCTATAAAGCAACGCTTCTTGTCACTTTATTGTGATTATACTTTGCAATGGAAAAGTGAAACGAGCCCCGGATGTGTGTACGGCTGTCTACTCTCGTGTGTATTTCATGTGACACAGGGTTCCAGCAGGCTCCCCAGAATGAGCACCTTTCATATGCTTTAAGAGTTTTTGGATTAAGGGGCTCAGTTGGTTGAGTCCGGCCCTTGGTGTCGGCTCAGGTCATGATCTCGCGATTTGTGAGATTGAGCCCTGTATCAGGCTCCGAGCTGACAGTGTGGATCCTGCTTGGGATTCTCTCTCTCTCCCTCTCTCTCTGCCCCTCGCACGTTCTCTCTCTCTCTCTCTCAACATAAATAAACATTAAAAAAAATATTTTTGGATTAGGAATGAAATAAGATGACCCCACTGTCTCCCAATAGCTCTTGATTTAACCAAACCGGTCAGTTCATGTCACTGGCCTCCACGAGCTCCTACTACCACTAGGAGATCAGGGAGGTCCCAGAAGGTCAAATGAGGATTACACAAAAATCAGCAATGGGGCGTAAGACAGAAAAACGCAGCAGGAGGCAGCAAGAACCTGATTAGAAAGACGAGGAGGGTTCCGTTCTCTGCACCCGTACCCTTTTCTCGTCTCTCTGGAGATTTCCCCACCCTTATGTACGATTTCTGTGCGGGTCAGCACCTCGGCTCTCGAGCCAAGTACCCAAACTCTGGAGTGAGACCCCACTCCATCACTTACCAACTGGGGGATCTTGAGCAAATCACCCAGACGCTTTGGGTTTCCATGCCCTCATTTGTAAATAAGGGATAATCATAACCGTCAGGCTTTTCTGAGTATTAGTGAGATAATGCGTATCAAATGCTTAGAATAGTGCTTGGTATATATCGAAATCTCAAAAGATGTTGGCTCTTGTCATTATTAAATTCAGTTTTGGCCTGAATCGCCAGGGGCCATGAGACACATGTGTGTTGGGCTCAATGTGGGAGCCTAAACTATTGGTGATTATGAATTATGGATTTATTTTTCTTGGTTTGCACATGACCAGACACGGTCTGTGGCAGCTGCCCTTAACATTTGCCAACTTAAAAAAGGGGAAACAGTAAATGTCAGCAGTAAAAAGCTCCGGGCCACTCTGCAGCCCTTTTGCTGAGAGTTTTGCATGGAGCATGTGTGCTGAAAGATGAAATGAGTAAATAAATGAGTTTATGCAACGAACCACAGGCTTATCTTCTCTACAACTCAGTACTTGTGGGAATCTTCTCTCGCTGTGTTTTAAGACAATAATCATTTAGAGTACTTTGGACCAGTTCTATGGTTCCCCCTGAGTTAGTCGTAGTCAGGGACAATTTGACAATTTTTTAAGATAATGATGCTTGTATACAAAAAGTCTTTGTGCTCTCCATAAAGTGATCCCCGTAAATTTATTTAGCGATGTCCTTCGAGGTTTTGAGAAGTGTTCACAACATTGTCTACGGCAGTGTCTCTGACCACCTTGACCTCACATAGTTCCAATTTGCTCACTGTCTCATGCGTAAAGATAACAGACACACGGTACCTCCCTGTGCACCTAGGAGAGTTTTAAAATGTGATTCAAGGGGCGCCTGGGTGGCTCAGTCGGTTGAACATCCAGCTTCGGCTCAGGTCATGATCTAGCGGTCTGTGAGTTCGAGCCCCGTGTCAGGCTCTGTGCTGACAGCTCAGAGCCTGGAGCCTGCTTCGGATTCTGTGTCTCCCTCTCTCTTGGCCTCACCCCTACTCTCTCTCTCTCTCTCTCAAAAATAAATAAAACATTTTTAAAAATGTGATTCAAGGCTGGTTTGCCCCAAGGAAGCAAAATACATAGGAGGAATTTCATTCTGTTTTACTTCCAAGTTCTTTGTGATGCCAGATAAATGAAGATGCCAGAATAAGTGAAGTGAATCTGGGCCATCGTGTAGCATTTATGTGATGGGATCTAGGTGTACGTTTTGTACAGGTTTCTACAAAATTGAAGATGTATGAGAAGTGTTTGCAAAAATACACGCGGTCTGCTAACCTTTGAGGTCTGTGCTATCCAGTACAGTAGCCTCTAGCCTATGTGGTTACTGAGCATTTGGTATGTGGCTAGTCCAAACTGAGATGTGCTAGAAGTATAAAATACACACCCAGAGCTCAAAGGCTTAGTACAAAAAAAAAGAATGTAAAATACCTTCTTGATCACATTTTATATTGACTACATGTTGAGACAATGCTCTTTTGAATATACTGGGTTAAATAAAACATACTATTAAAAGTTAGCCTCACCTATTCCTTGCTTTACTTTCCAATATGGTTTCTAGAAAATTTAAATGACACACGTGCACATCTATTTCTATCGGACAGTGCTGTTCTAAGCTATTTTACTGAGTTTTCCCAGATTTCATGCCTATGTCAAAAAAAAAAAAGAAATAACGTGTTTTGATCCTCTGAACTTAGGTTATTTATAGATTCGTCAACTCTGACATGCCCACGGTCCCCTGAAAGTTCTAAAAGAACACCAGCATTGCTACTCAGTAAGCTGAAAGGAAGGTTGCCAAGGGGGCCTCATATGCTAGGGCTTAAAGAAATCAGAGGAGAGCTGAAGGAAACATAGAAGGCAAACAACCAGGAAAGGAGATTTTCTTCCCTCTCTTCTATTATCTATTTATTGTTTGTCTGGGCACATGAGTTTAGTTGCAGCCAAATGCTGACGGCCTAGCCTATTAATAACATGGGATACAGGTAAAGAAGACGAGAAGGTTGGGTTTAAAAGCAGGAAGAGTTATAGTTCAGTATATAAGGAGCCTATAAAAATATCTGCAGGATGAGTTTACTGGCCTGGTTCTCTTCTGCTAAGAATGTGTACAGTTTCATCCCAGCTGGCACCTGGCCATTCAAATACTTGGGAGTGAGAATCTGCACAGTGTATTAGAAAAGTTTTTCTAAAGGAAAGTAAATAGACTCAAGCCTTCCTACCGAGACAGTCTTAGTATCTTCAGTGTATCGTACCCGCCTTGTTGGCGAGAATAATGTTAATCAGTGTCTTCTGTTAACATCTTGTCTCTTTAAAGGCTCAAGGCACTAGTCAGCACAGGTACAAATATTCTTTTTTTGCAAATAGAGAAATTAAAGCACAAAGGGTCAACAATGAATGTGTGTGTGTGTGTGCGTGTGTGTATCAGACAGGGAAAATTCTGCAGCCCAGTAATACCAGGATAAGAGCCTTTGTGGTTCTGCATTCAAACAGCTGCTTTGGGATCTAGACCGTCTGAACTCAAAGGGTTGAAGCTCAGTCACTAAGCCCAGCTGGAAGCAGTTTGGTCATTGTTAATAGATATATAACCCGGGAGACCACTGCTGGGCAGATGAGAGTCACAGAGCCCAATTTCCTCTCATAGTCCATAAGCTCTCAAAAGTAGAGTCTGTGTCTAATTACATTTTTAAAAATAAAAACGAGAGGAGCTCTTTATAAAAAAGTTCCAGCAGTACTAAAAAATACAAAGAAGAATGGAGCAAATTATCTCAAATCACATCATCCAGGTTAACAAAATAGCTGTAACATTTGGTGCATGACATTCCAGACCCTTTTATAAGCATCTACAAGATAGAAAGATGGATGGGTGGATGGATGGATGGATGGATAAATGCACAAGTGGATGACTGACGGAGAAAGGAAACAAAAAGGGAAGGAACGGAAGAAGGAAAGAAAAAGGGAGGAAGGAAAGGAGGAAGGGGCAAAGAAAGAAATGCAAATATTTGAGAATCAAATCGTATTGTGTTTTCCATTTTTAATGACCTAAATGTACTCAAATTTAATGGAAGAAACACAAACTCAAGTGAGCTGAAGGAAATACTAAATTTCAAATAAATCTTGCATAACCCTAAGAAATAGGAGTTCCTGAAAGAGCCCTGTAGCAGAAAATGAAAAGATCATAAAAACCATTAGGCAATTTGAGTCTGTGTTTCTTTATTGACTACAAGTTTAATTTTGGTACACACCGATTCCATGCTATGAACTAAGATGTCACTAGCACTCCATTTGCTTATACTTCTTACCTTCTCACCTTCCCCACATTCTGATTCTATAGATTATATCATTTTTTATAATATAAAGTTTTTTTGAAAAATACAGTCTGTAGTACATTCTGTACTCTAACCACAATTCTCCTAATTCTTTAAATTTAAGTCTTTATTTAAATGTATTTACTGTTTGGCAACAATTTCACCAAAGTTTACCCATTCCTGAGTTCTTTGGATCCCCATTTGATGATACCTTAAAGTGGAGTGTTCTTATGACTTTTTTTTTTAGAGAGAGGGAAAGAGAGAGAGAGCATACATGTGCACTCACATGAGTGGGGGAGGGGCAGAAAGAGAGAGGGAAAGAAGAATCTCAAGCAGGCTCCATGCCCAGTGAGGAGACCAATGGGGGGACTTGATCTTACGGCCATGAGATCACAACCTGAGCCGAAATCAAGAGCTGGACGCTCAACCAATTAAGCCACGCAGGTGCCCCATGACCAAATTTCAAATATGGTGCCACTGGGTTAAACAGGTGATGGAAATTAAGGAGTGCATTTGTCTGATGACACAAGGTGATGTACAGAACTGCTGAATCACTATATTGTACACCTGAAACTAATGTAATGCTGTAAGAGTATATTAACTGAGATTAAAATAAAAACTACCTACCTACCTACCTACCTACCCACCTACCTACCCACCTACCTACCCACCTAGGGTGCCACTGGATTAAGAGGTAGAGAAAGTGGAAAGGCATTGGTAAAACTGTTGTCTGGATAATCTGAAAGGCAGACCAAGTACTTACCAGTCTTGGGGCTCTAAGGGAAATTGTTGAAGCGTTTGTGATCATTGGCTTTTACTTGTAATATGTACGTTTTCAGCAACAGTTGAACTCTGGGATTCAGCAGCCAGGATTAGAAGCATTTCCTTTTACACTGACAGGGAAATCTTTGATCTCACCACTCTCATACTGACTGTAGCCCAAACTGTCTCAAATTCAATTATTTAGCCCAGTGCCTCGCATGCTAGTAACAATTTGAATATAGATGCCTAATTAATTGGAACTGATTGGCACAATATCCACCATATTACAGAGTGTTCTTGCAACAGAATATTATGTATCTGTTTAAAATGGGATCTACAGGGGCGCCTGGGTGGCTCAGTTGGTTAAGCATCCAACTGCAGCTCAGGTCTTGATCTCACGGTTTGTGAGATAGAGCCCCGTGTCAGGCTCTGTGCTGACAGCTTGGAGCCTGGAGCCTGCTTCGGATTCTGTGTCTCCCTCTCTCTCTGCCCCTGCCCCTTTCACAGTCTGTCTGTCTCTCTCTCAAAAACAAATAAACATTTTAAAAATTAAAAAAAAATAAAATGGGATCTATAAAGAACTTTTTTTTTTAACAAAGAACTTTTAACGACATTGGAGAGTATTCGTGAAATATTTATGAGTGAAAAAGCAGACCTAAAAACTCTCCTTTTAAAAAAATTTTTTTAGTATTTATTTTTGAAGGATAGAGAGAGAGAGAGAGACAGAGCATGAGCAAAGGAAAGGCAGAGAGAGAGGGAGACACAGAATCCGAAGCAGGCTCCAGGCTCTGAGCTGTCAGCACAGGGCCCAATGTGGGGCTCGAACTCATGAACTGCAAGATCATGACCTGAGCCGAAGTCGGACGCTTAACCGACTGAGCAAGCCAGGTGCTCCAGACCTAAAAACTTTCTTAATGTGAAAGTATGAAAATAGGTATCCAAGAATGTTAAATATAAGCAAAATATGCTCTGTGTGTGTATGTATGTGTGTGTGTAATCTTGAAGCACAAATAATGGAACGCTATTCATCTTACTTTCCAACAGGGTTTGTGAGAAAGTATAATCAGGAAAGTGAGGAAGAAACAGGGCTTGGGAAGGAACCAGTGGAGTAACTGTAGTCAACTGCAGAAATTTTTAAGGAAAGGAAAATGTTGAATTGGATTTTTCTAAGATGCGAGAGTGTACATTTGGAAGGAAGGCAGGCGGGCAAGCCAGGGGCTGGGGCTCAGAAGGAAACGACGGAAAGCTTCTCATCCAGGGGACGGCAAACTCCTTATGGTGTATTTCTGGCACCCCAAGACCTTGGTTCATGCTCTGAACCCATCGCTTTCTGCCATATGCAATTAATCGCTTTAGCCTTTATGTTCTTACCTGTGAAATGGGGCCAAAACTTTGAGTTCACAACCAAATAACTTCTGGTTATTTGGGACTCACCAATTAGATGGCATGTGTAAAATCACGTACTTGGTAGGAGCCAGACGTCCATATCCCAGTAGTGTTACCATTGTTATTATTTGCTGGTTGTAGCAAAGGCCACGAGAAAGGCAAGTGGACTCAGAATCTGCATCTAAGTCTCTCCGCAGGCTACTGCTGAGGGTGTGGCAAGGCAGGCCAACATCGTTTAGGCCATTTTGTACGTCCTGTCACTCCCTCGGTACGTGCAGGCTGCTAACTCTCTTTGACCTGTGACAAGGTTGCCCTTATTTGCCACCGTTCTTTGGCAAGATGCGACCCTTTCCTTGCATCTTCCTTGGACTACTTGGCCACACCCCACGATGACACAGTACAGGGGCTGTAAAATGTGGCACAAGAGTTAAGCTGCAGGCCTATTCCTTTAGTGAATTTCACCACCGTAACTGAATTTTTTTAAAATTTTTTAAAATGTTTATTTATTTTTAAGACAGAGAGACACAGAGCATGAAAGGGGGAGGGGCAGAGAGGGAGGGAGACACAGATTCGGAAGCAGGCTCCGGGCTCTGAGCTGTCGGCACAGAGCCCGACGCGGGGCTTGAACTCACAGACCGACCGTGAAATCATGACCTGAGCCGAAGTTGGATGCTTAAGCGACTGAGCCACCCAGGCACCCCACTGTAACTGAATTCTATACATTCTCTGCCCTCCACCTTCAGCAGGTTAGATCTAAAAGTAACTCTGTGCTACCCACAACTCTAGCCCCTCTTAAGTTTATCCGAATGTGCATATGTATATGTTTGTACGTAGAGAATACGTTTACTGATTTTATCATAAATTCAGTTCCAAATGGAAACCTTGAGGCCCTAAAATAAATTCATCTCCTATCTCAAAATAGTGCTCCAAATGCAGCCATTGAAAGCATAATTTTCGGCGAATTATTACATGCCAAAAAGCCGCTGTATTTTCTTTTTTTTATTTAAAAATTTTTTTTAATGTTTTATTTATTTATGAGAGAGAGACAGAGTATGAGCAGGGGAGGGGCAGAGAGAGAGGGAGACACAAAATCCAAAGCAGGCTCCAGGATCTGAGCTGTCAGCACAGTGCCCGATGCGGGGCTCAAACTCGTGAACCACAAGATCCTCACCTGAGCTGAAGTCGGACGCTTAACTGACTGAGCCACCCGGGCGCCCCCACCGTATTTTCTAAATAACACAAATGGGCACTATGGTTTCTTGAACAACTTAAAATAAGCTTCAGAATGATCACTAGACAAATGGGTTCCACTTGCTGAAGAGGAAATGACTATTCTCCACATTGAAAAAAAAATCTCCCACGATGATTAAGAGATATTTGTCTCCAGCAAAAAAAGAAATGTCTTGGCATATAGGTAGGAGGGGAAAAGAAGGTTCCCAAAGCCCATCTCGGCTAGGGCAGACTCTCGGAGCCAGTGAGCTCTGTGTGGCATGTGTGAAGTTCATGTGAAATGGGCAGCTGTTCCTGTGTGAAATACAAGAGTTTGTCTAACCTGTTCCCGGGGGCTTCTGTCATCATAAGAGAAGCGAGTGCACTCTGGACTTTGATCCAGGCTTCCCTGGATTAATAGGACTGGAGATAAAGGTGTGGAGAAGGGAATATTAAGAGCCTGAAGAAGACCCAACACTTCTTATTTGCTGATTTCTGAGAGATGCTGAGGTCCTGCACGACAGGATAGTTTCTGTCTGCCAAATGCAATGTTAATTTGAATATTTTATTTCTCAATATTTGGGCTCTCATTCTTTCTATTTATTTATTAAAATTTTTTTTCAATGTTTATTTATTTTTGACAGAGAGACAGAGAGAAAGAGAGAGAGGGAGGGAGAATCAGTGGGTGAGGGGCAGAGACAGAGAGAGACACACACACACACACACACACACACACACACACACACAGAATCCGAAGCAGGCTCCAGGCTCTGGGCTGTCAGCACAGAGCCTGACGCAGGGCTCAAACTCATGGACCGTGAGATCATGACCTGAGCCGAAGTCGGACGCTCAACCGACTGAGCTACCCAGGCGCCCCTCTCATTCTTTTTTTAAAGTTGAGTTATTTATTTTGAGTGAGAGAGAGAAGAGAGGGAGGGAGGAAGGAGTGGGGGAGGGTCAGAGAGAGAAGACAGAGAATCCTAAGCAGGCTCCGCGCTGTCAGTGCAGAGCCCAGCATGGGTCTCGATCCCATGAACGGTGAGATCATGACCTGAGCCAATATCAAGAGTCAGAAGCTTAACCGACTGAGCCACCCAGGGGCCCCTGGGCTCTCCTTCCGTTGCTGTTCCCCAAAACCGATAGGCATTTCAGCACCTGTGATCTCTTTGGAGAAATTCACAGAACAGGTCTTGTTGATAGAGATCCAGTCTCTGTTCTCTTTTATGTGCTTCTTGCGCGTGGTATTTTCCAGTGGATTTCTGGGTTCCCAATAAACAGGTGCTGAGCCAAATGGTGCAATATATTTGAGAGGGGTCTCATTCGCAGGCCTCGAGCACTGAGGCTGACCCCAGACATACACACAAGGGATGTTAACAATGAGCTTGGCTTCTGCCTGCTGGGAAGCAGACTAAGACCAGAGGATCTTCCCCCCCCACCTCAGTTTCTCCAGATGGCTGAGGTTTGGAAAGGATTATCAGTGTGGAGTTGGGCTAAAGCAGTTTCATGTTTGACTAGACTCTGGTTCCAAAGTTCAGACTTACAGAAGTTTCTGAAACAGAGAAACTGTATTTGCTGATAACCTAAGCTGTACGAGACTTTTCTCCACTTTTTTTAAGAGAAGAGCCCAAGAGAACAAAAAGATGAATGAGAACCACCACACATGCACGCACACAAACACACACACACAATGAAAGAGAAAGGGGTATAAATCAAAATATTGTGAAGATCCTTCTTAAGTTTTTATTTTTTGTCTTTTTTTTTTAAATTATGAGATAGTCCCCAAAAGGGAACAAGTTTTACAAGTCACTTTCAAGGTATCTAAACAGTTGCCTTCTAAACTATACTAGCAGACATTAGCATGACCAGGGGTGCCTGGGTGGCTCAGTCTAAGGTTAAGCGGCCAACTTCGGCTCGGGTCATGATCTCACGGTTCATGAGTTCAAGCCCCGCGTTGGGCTCTGTGCTGGCAGGTCAGATCCTGGAGCCTGCTTCAGATTCTGTGCCTCCCTCTCCCTCTCTGCCCCTCCCCTGCTTGTGCTCTCTCTCTCTCTCTCTCTCTCAAAAATAAACACTAAAAAATATTTAACAAACGAAATTAGCATGCAAAACAGATTAAAAATTTCAGTACTGTTAAGCACTAACCGCCACATTACAGATTTTGGAAGTGAGGAAAACACCTTCTAAATTATAAAGACATGAGCTGAAGTGATCACTTTTCCCACTGATAATTAAATCCCAACATAGCTTGAGATCACATCTTTTATTCACGAGCAAGGCTTTAGAAAACCACATTTTAGCCACATAAGACAGATCTATTGTAGTACTAAAAATGAATGCCACTCAGTAGTAATAAACATTTCTGACAGATCGGAGGCAGACAGGACAGAGGCTGCATATCACAGCAAACCAAGAGCATGTGGATGCTGGGTATGGGGCATGGCATGAACATACCCCATCTATCAGCAGACTATTTCTTCCACAGATACCAGGGAACTGGTGATACTGGGAGCCATCATTTCTTGAGAAAGACACCCTTCCTTTGGAGAGCTAGCCCATTGGGAGATGCTGGACCCTCCTGCTTTTTTTTTTTAAGTTAATTTATTTATTTTGAGAGAGGACAGAGAGAAAGAAAGAGAGAGAGAGAGAGAGAAAATGCACGTGGGGGAGGGGAAGAGAGCGAGGGAGAGAGAGAGAATCCCAATCAGGCCACATGCTGCCAGTGCAGAGCCTGATGGGGGGCTCTAACTCATGAACCATGAGATCATGACCCGCGCCAGAATCAAGAGTTGGACACTAAACCAACTGAGCCACCCAGGTGTCCCTGGACCCTCCTGCTTTTATGAGTAGCTCCATTTCACCAGTTTCTTTATGTTTGTTTGTTTCACTGATTGTTTGTTTTTGAGAAAGAGAGTGCGTGAGTGGGGAGAGGGAGAGAGAGAGAATCTTAAGCAGGTTCCATGCTTAGTTCGAAGTCCGACTCAAGGTTTCATCCCACGATCCTGGGATCATGATCTGAGCCGAAATCAAGAGGCAGACCCTCAACTGACTGAGCCACTCAGGTGTCCCTCGCCAGTTTCAATTTGAAACTGCTGGTTGCAACATAGTCAAATTCCTTAGCCGAATGGTATTAAAGCTGCCCATAAAACTGTTTTCCATTAACGTCCATGTAAAAAATCTGAAAAGCAGATTCCTCGAGCAGGCGGATTTGAATAGCAGGATCTGACAATATGGTAAGTAGCATACTTAATACTCTCAGGCTTTGGGTTAAGAAACACACATGGGTCCGCTGATGAAACAAGGCATAAATGTACTATATATATGCATGAACCATACTTTGCACTTGGGAACAGTAGTTATTGAAATAGGCAAGAGAGAGTAACATCCAAACGCCTACAGTACTGCCTACCAGGACAGAGGAGACAAATTTCTGAACGATATTCTTTGGCATGTAGTAGGAGATAGAACACTAGAGTTGTTATCAGTGATTCCAGAAATGGATGTAGCCATCCAAAATGCTTTCACAGGTTAAAAATAAGAAAAATGAGGGGAGCTTGGGTGGCTCAGTCGATTGAGCACCCGACTTCGGCTCAGGTCATGATCTCGCGGTTGATGAGTTCGAGCCCCGCATGGGGCTCTGTGCTGACAGCTCAGAGCCTGGAGCCTGTTTCGGATTCTGTGTCTCGCACTCTGTCTCTGTCCCTCCCCTGCTCATGCTCTGTCTCTCTCTGTCTTAAAAAGAAATATAAACATTAAGCAAAAAAAAAAAAAAAAATGACATGCTAGCAGAGACATGGAGGTGGTGATGGTGGAGGACAAATATTTAGTTTTGGGAGGACTTCTTACGTATCAGGTCTTTATCATTTATTATAATGCAGCTCCTCACTGGATATGATCACAGGAGGTCAAATTAGCACCTCTATCAACACTGAAAAAGACCTTCATGTAGCCTCATTAGCGTTTCAATTGTCCTGGCAGTGAGAATTAATTACAGAGTAAGTCAGTATGTCAAATACATATACATATATGCATATGTATGCAATATTTTTAAGTGTACTGATATTTCTCATTTCTTCCAGTAGAGGTCAGAAAATAGCAATACAGGAATATGAAAATCTATGAACCGAAGAATACTTAGCATGATTTTCTCTAGATAGGATCATGGAAGGGTTTTCCTTTACCCGCCTTTTCTAATTATATTTGTACTTTTGTGATAATTAAAACGCAATGGCATTTATTTGAAATTTCATAAGGAGCACTGTCGGCATATGTATTTACCCTGTATCAAGTCAGGGATACTGGTTAATTATTTTTTTTTTTTCTTAGCTGCACATAGATTATTTGAAATCGTCTAAGAAAGCAGCACGTCTGGCCATAGCCCTGAAAAATTATTTCAGTGTAACATCGTTTCCTTTGTCTGGAAAAACCTAAAAGAGATCCTAGTGTTCTGGGAAGTCAAAGAAATCAGTCAGCGTGACCTACATTTAAAAGCAAGGAACCCGGGGCGCCTGGGTGGCTCAGTCGGTTGAGCATCCGACTTTGGCTCGGGTCATGATCTCACAGTCCGTGAGTTCGAGCCCTGCGTCGGGCTCTGTGCTGACAGCTCAGAGCCTGGAGCCTGCTTCGGATTCTGTGTTTCCCTCTCTCTCTGCCCCTCCCCTGCTCATGCTCTCTCTCTGTCTCAAAAATAAAAAACCTTTAAAAAAATAAAAATAAAAATAAAAGCAAGGAACCCAATGAAAGATCTTTGCTAAGCTTGTGGATTGATGCTCAACAAATCGCACTATCACCATGCTACATTTTCATTTCTAATTCATGTGTCCCTTCTTCCGCTAGACACAGATGGAAAGCAAGGCGAAAAGGCTTATAAAACAAAATCTGAAGGTCAACCAAACACTTATGTAAAAATTAAGGAAATCTTTTACCCGCATGTAGATGTTTATTTCCCCTTTTATTAAATAACTCATAACGTACAGTCTGTTATTTGTCCTTCTTGATATTATCACTCACAAAGAATATCAGGGTGTCAACATTGTGAATATAAATCAAAACTGCCTGCTGCTAGTTTCTTCTGTCTTCTAAAGGGAGGATTTCTACCACGGAGGAGTATGTCTCTGTATTCTCACTTCCACCTACAAAGGCAAGTATGGAAGAGAGGAAAAGCTGAAGTTCAAAACCTCTAACAGTTCTTCTATGGGACTCCAGGATGGGGCCCAAAACAGGTGACTCTGTTGGTCAGAGAACAACAGTGACTTTTTGGACAAAGACAATGATGCTGGGAAAACAAGGATCAGGGAGATATGAGAGGAGTCTGGAGACATCACCATGGTGGGTGACTTGGATGCACAGAGAAGTGTGGCCGGTAAGAAATCCCCAGGGGCTCACTGGTCTAATAGCTTATTAGAGTAAGAATGTCCAATATTCGATTCTTAGCTGTTTGTTTCTGCAGTTAAACCTCCCACCCCCAGAGCTCAAAACTTCAGTCAAGTGTGTCCAACACAAATGCTCGGGGTGGTCTGAAGAAAATCAAGATGAAGAGGTGAATCTGAACACAGGCTGGCATAAAGAGAAGGGAAGAGAAAGAGTCACAGGCCATAAGATGTGAATGAGCAGAGGCATCATGGAAGCAAGAACCATGAGCCACAAATGATCATGGGAATGGGAGACCCAGTCAACTCACAGAAATTTTGGGGAGATCAGTGGAGGTTCCCCACAATAGATGGAATTTGGGATTTGAGCCACTTTTATGTAAATCTCCAAAGAACAGTAACCTTTAATGATATGTAGAATACAATGACATATTTCAAAATATTACGTTAGGCATACTACAAATACTCTTTACAACATGAAGTCTAGGGCAGCCTTTATAAAACTGTACTCAGGTTTTTGTATCACATGAAAGAACCCAGATATTTAAATAGAGGCACTTAATAAATTGACTGCATTTTTTTCTCTCTTGGTTTTGTGAAACTTTTTGCCAAATGGGCAATGCCGCTTTGTCAACAACCTTCCCAAATAGGTTAGAATTCTCATCTTAATTCTCCTTTGGTGGCAGCGAAAACATTTTCACAATGGTTAAAATACACTTATAAAGTACACATACATCATTGAGGACTACAGTAGATTCTCTGAGTGAAGGATCTGGAATTCATATATGGAAAGACCCATAGAGAAGTCTTCAAACCTTTCAAAGGCTGGCCCAGGCCTACCTTTACATGGTGGATGAGATGTTCCACTTCATTCACTTTGTAGGTCTCCAATCCCAGCTCCTTGGCTAATCTTAAGATTCGATTCTGAGTTGGCCCAACATAAGATCCTCCGAGGTCCACGTATTTAACCTCTTGGTTCTGTTTTCCCAGGGAAAAAAACCAGAAATAAATATTTGCGGAAATGTTCTTCCTAGATTAAAAAAAAAAAAAAAAAAAAAAAAAAGAGCTCTGAAATCAACAAATGGGTATTTCACAGACCTTGAGGTGTATCCGTGGAAAATGGGATTCTATTTTCAACTGTACTTCATTCATGTGACTTACCTGTCCTTAAACCATTCTGCAATTTAAAGCAAACTGGATTGAACTTTACTTTTTTTTTTTTTAAGGTTTATTTATTCTTGAGGGAGAGAGAGACAGAGTGTGAGTGGGGGAAGGGGAGAGAGAGAGAGAGAGAGAGAGAGAGAGAGAGAGAGAGAGAGAGAGACAAAGAATCCAAAGCAGGTTCCAGGCTCTGGGCTGGCAGCACGGAGCCCGACATGGGGCTCAAACTCATGAGCCATGAGATTATGACCTGAGTCGAAGTCGGACGCTTAACCAACTGAGCCACCCAGGTGCCCCTGGATTGAATTTTAAATAGGCAGGAGACTTCTGAATGCCATCACTCACAATATATACCACCTCATGGTTTGTTTTCTAGGGCCTTGAATTTGTAAGCTATGAATCGTTGATGCATTTCTCTTTACTTGGTACTTCAGGCTAATTTTGAGCCACTTAATGCTAGAGAAAAACGAAGAAAGGAAATGATCACTTCTGTGGTTAATCCAGACATTTGAAAGATAGCATCAGGGAATATTTTGGCCATAATGTGAACCTTTGAAATTGCTCTCCTATGTTCATAAACAAGTTTTCCATATGGTTACAAATCAGCTTCGTTTCCAATGACGAAGGACCAATCTTTGAAGAAGAAGAAGTAACCACAAAAGCTCCCTATGTCTGAACATGTCCAGGCATAACCAGATACCTATCAGCCGGGGACACCATAGAAGGTGTTTCTTGTTTTCTTTTGTTGTCTAGCTCCCCCTGTCCCCGAAGATAACATAACTTTCACAAAGGCGGGAATCTTTAGTTTATTTACTGATGTATTCCAAACACCTCCTTATTGGTGCAATAATTTATGGGGCATCGTGAGGTAAGAAAAGAGACAGAAGCACATGTGGAAAAGGTAGCAAATTGAGAGGCTGTGGAGAATGTTTCTTTTAGTAAGAGTCAAATGAAATTCAAGACTTCTAGAAAAGAAAAAAAAAGACACAGTAACTCCGCTTCCGTCCTACATTTCTCCATCCCACCCTTAATGTCTTACTTACCCTGATGGTGTAAGTCCTGCCTCCTACTCGGTCCCGGGCTTCCAGAACAACCACATTCAGGCCAGAGTCATGCAGAAGCTTGGCTGCCGCCATACCTGGGAGAAAATACAATCACCATCAAAGACCTCACAGGGATTCCGGGTAAGTGCCTCATGTTAACGTTGATGAGAAAAGCCCACGATGGCTCACACACATGGCCTACCGTTACGTGCACCTTACAGGTGGCTGGGGTTTCTCAATAGAGGCCCAGATTCCAAGAATGGGAAACCTACTGGTCTTTCTAGCAAGAACAAAAGGGATTTCGTTTTCGGTAAATGTCTCAAATCTTAAAAACATCCTCGGTCACTGTATCAAAATGTCTATCTTTAAGGACTAAATCGCACGATTATGTGTCTGACAGTACAAACGGAAACACAAGGCCACACTTAAAAGCACAAGCCCCAGTCAACACCAGACCAAATGTAGCCATTGACTTATTTCTCTTTTTTTTTCTTTTAATTTTAATTTTAGAAAGAGAGAGAGAGAGAGACAGACGGACAGACAGCAAGTGGCGGAGAGGGGCAGAGGAAGAGAGAGAGAATGCGAAGCAGCCCCTATGAGGGGCTCGATCCCATGACCCCGGGATCATGACCTGAGCCCAAATCAAGAGTCGGACACGCAACCGACTGAGCCACCCAGGCCTCCCTAGGTGCAGTTTTTGACCTCGGAGATCTTAAAATCGTGCATCTTTAAAACCACCTTACATAGCTCAGTAAGATCGTTCTCAGACAGGAGAGCTCTAGAGCCCTTACCATGATGACTGAATTTCCTCAGTTCTAATTACCTTAATCATTTGCTTTCTGAGAACAAACAAAATCGAGGAAATGCCAAGACGCTGTGCGTTACAGAGAAATGAAACTGGCTTCTATCTTGTCTTTCAAAAATAATAGTTCTGGGATTTTTAGACCCCACTGGGTGCAAAGTAGAAGAGAGAGAGAGAGAGAAAGATTCCTATAAAAAGAGCTAATACTCATATCATACTCCCTACCATTTGAGACCCTGTTCTAAGTGTTTTTATATATTAATTCAGTGAATTCTCACAAAAACCCATTGAGAAAAGGCACTGTTGATCTTTCCATTTCATGGCCAAAGACACTGAAACACACAAGGTCTCACGTTGAGCCAGCAAAGCCAAGCCAGGCAATTTCACTCCCGGGTCAGGATTCATAACCACACGCACTGTTTTCCACGGAGCCTCCCGGCCATCGTCTCCAGAGATGGCATCTTCCCATTTCTGCGCCGGGGGGAAATTACATTTCAAAAGATATTTTTTACTTTATTTGGATCAACACATTTTAAAAACACACTTGTATCTTGTGGTCCGATAAGAATCCATAAAACATAAAATATGAGCCCACCCGTAAAAGCCATAAAGAAAAGTCGGGGCTCTGTTCATTGTCTATCAGCTACCCTAAAAGAGGAAACCCATTTTTTTTTTTTTTTTTTAGAAAAAAAGGCTGATCTGATCTGACATTTCATTATTGGAGTTAATCTGTCTTCCATGCCCTGTCCTTGGAGGCAGGAGGCTTTCAGCTGGTGGCAGAGTTAGGGTCCCAAAGTCCCCAACCACCCACGCAGTGCATACGGGATTGCACACCCTCATTTAGAAATATAAGGCTTGGATTTTTAACCCCAGTGCTAATTCGACCTCCATGAGGAAAAAAAAGGAGAAAACATTTCTATTTAGATAGAATGCAATTTCAAAATTGCAGACGATTCAATGCCATTTCTCTTATCAAGCATCAGTTCAACAAATGAAATATGAAATAACACGCAGCCATAGTAACCGCTGTTATCAGGGAATCCAGACAGACCCGCTGAGCACGCCCGGGCTTAAACAAAAGGGTTCAGAATGAAATACAACATCACTCACACATGCTAGCATTTTCTGTTCCACAAAAGGCACTGTCTTTTGGTCTGTGCAGTTACCCAACAGTATCTGATGCTAAACACGAACAGTTATTAAAACAAGCCAGGGTCTTATCAAACCATTCGATAGACAGTTCTCTGTGCTTGTGTGCCTTAAAAAGTCATACCCAGAAACTTACAAAAATATCTTTAAACAGGGCAATACGAGGGTATGTGGTTGGAAATAGCCCACAATTTGCTTAATATTCACCGTGGGGGGAGTGCGGGGGTGTTCAATTGCTTACCGGACATCAAGTGGCAAAAATGGATTTGGAAAATAATTGGTCCGATTATGGGTGGCTTAAAGAAGTCACTGTGGTTTAGGAGAAGGGACTTTCAGAAGACTTAAGAAACGGAGGATTTGGGAGTCTGGTCAGGAGGCGATTAAGATTAAGAAGTAGCTCTCCAGGGGGCGCCTGGGTGGCTCTCAGTCGGTTAAGCATCCCACATTGGCTCAGGTCATGATCTCATGGTCCGTGAGTTTGAGCCCTGCGTCAGGCTCTGTGCTGACAGCTCGGAGCCTGGAACCTGCTTCGGATTCTGTGTCTCTCTCCGCCACTCCCCAGGTCACGCTCTGTCTTTCTCTCAATAAATAAATAAACGCTGACAAAATTAAGAGTACAAAGCAATTATAAGCTCGCTCTTAAATGGGTTACAAAAGTTAAATATCCATGTATAAGAAAAACTGGCACTTTAAGATTCTTATATTTAGATGGAGAGCAGAATGCTTTAAGATATTTCATGTGACTCACTGTAATGGAGTTACTGTATTTTTCATTTTTCCTCTTTGGTTCAAGGATAGTAGTTAAGAGTTCAGGTTTGGGGCTGAAGTCTGACGCTGCTGTTTACTGATTGTGTAATCAACGGCAAGTCAGTGAATGTCTTTAAACCTCCATTTTTTTCTTAAAAAAATTTTTTTTTCAGCACTGCGAAGATCAGATGAGCTTTGCTTATAAAGTGCCTCACACGGAATAAAACGAATGCTGTGTTTTATGACAGTGCCTGTTATTTTCTGTTTAAAAAGAAACTGCTGTAGTTTTTTAACGTGTCAGGAAATGATTGCTTAAGTGTTTAAACAGCGCCCATGACACTGTCTGGTGTTTTAGGGCAAATGTATTTCTGCTACTTTCTGATTTGGGCTTTTTTTTTTTCTTTTTTGCCCCTAGTATTGCATTTTAAAATCCCCAGACCTCCCAGAGAATGCACCATCCCTCATATTTTTGTTCTATGGCAAAATGCGTTTCAAGTTCCCCCAAATCGGCAGAGACATGAACTCTTGAGAAAGAGTCCTGTCGTAGGCTGGACAGCTCTGTAGAGTTCATTGCTTGGCTTATTAATTCTTCCATCGGCTAAACTATCAGTCCTTTCCCCAGTCATCAGGGAGGAGTCCCTGGGAGTACTTCTTTTTTTTTTTTTTTTAATTTTTTTTAATATTTATTTTTGAGAGAGAGAGAAAGAGAGAGCATGAGCCAGGGAGGGGCAGAGAGAGAGGGAGACACAAAATCCGAAGCAGGCTCCAGGCTCCGAGCTGTCAGCACAGAGCCCGACTCAGGGCTTGAACCCACGGACCGTGAGATCATGACCCGAGCCGAAGTCCGACGCTTAACCGGCTGAGCCACCCAGGCAGGCACCCCTGCTTTGTGCTTTTAAAAAGTTAATTAAACCAGAACTTAATGCGCAGTATCAATTAATATTTCACAAACGGATTATCGCTGGCATATTCAGCAGCAGCTCCTCTGTGCCCTGCACAGGCTCCTGATAAGATCATCTCATTTGTAGACTCCAGATGGTGCAGGGTCCACAGTGTTTGGGCTCAAAGAGGCTTCCTTGGATGAATGACGAATAGCACAGCACAATGATGGACTGATGCCTAATTCCATGAAATTATAAAAACACTGTGTCTTTCTTCTCAGGTAATTTACTTGGAAAAGGTTTCACCAAAGTGGTGACTGCCTCGACCATTTGCATACTTCGGTTTGGATTAGGCGTGCAAATGATTTTAAATATCTAAGTATCAGTGGTGTGCAGCATTATTAGCATTCAATGCTTCCAGGTTTTTTATGTGTCACGGAAAAACAACCCAGAAGTTGGATGATGTGAGGACATGGTAAAATATGCAGTGCTGGTAACAGAAGGGGTGCTTCAAGGCGTTTTAGGAGCAGAGAAGGGGTTAGGATGCAGAAGGAAGAGAAAAATCACAATCACCTCTTGCCCCATGCTTTGCTTTGTCAATCTGGCTCACGTCCTTCGTATCAAAACCTGACACTTAACAAAACTTTTTCAGAGTTTTAAAACACAATGTTAATTGGGGCGCCTGGGTGGCTTAGTTGGTTAAGCATCTGACTTCTTGATTTCGGCTCAGGTCATGATCTCACGGTTCGTGAGTTCGAGCCCCCCATCGGGCTCTGTGCTGACAGTGCGGAGCCTGCTTGGGATTCTCTCTCTCCCTCTCTCTCTGCCCCCCGCCTCGCTCATGTGCACGCTCTCTCTCTCGCTTTCAGAATAAATAAGACAAACATTTAAAAAATGTTTATTAATAAAATGCAAAGTTAATTGTTTTGAAAACATTATGAAACATCAATACTTCAATACCATGGGAGGACTTTTTCTCAGTTTAAAGGCACTCCCCCACCAGAAAAAGTATCACGCTAACCAAAACTGACAAAAAACTGTCAAAAAAATTCACTGTACCTCAAAGCATCTCTAACCTTATAACCTTGGTAAAAGATACAAGCATTTCCCCAGGAGGGATGAAAGGCAAAAATATGAAAATAGCCTTCAACACCTCTGTCACTTCCGACAAAGAAAAGGCTTTATGAGAAAATTCTGGAAACAACCAAGTGACCTTCGGATCAAAGAAGTGAGATTCTTTAATGTCTCTAAAGAGAATGCCTTTTAGCTATTTAACGCAAATACACACACACACACACACACACACACACAAGGTCTGGCTTAAGGAGAAAAATATCCCCTTTGTGAAATAAATTCATTAAAGGAAAATGGTATTTGTAGGTGGAATTCAGTTGTTAATTGCTGAACTTTTCAACACAGAGACCCAGGTAAAGATACCACAAAACAGCCAACATTTTGAGCACTGAGTGTATGCCAGCTTCTACTCTTAAGTGTTTTACATGGAAGAATTTGTTTATCCTCTCAACAACTCTATGAAGTGGGTAGATGTAGAAAGTGAAGCACAGAGAGGCCCAGTAACATGCCCGAGGTCTCACAGCTACCAAGGGACTGAGTCAACATTCAAACGCAGGCGCTCTGACTTCAGATAACGAACATGCCCATCAGCCTTCCTCATACTAAACCGTGAAACACTGAAAGCCTTCCATTAAGCATCACAGGCCACTGCCAGCACATTCCATGCCTTAGTGTAAATTACAAGAAGAGGCAGGCGCCTGGCAGGTAAATTTCAAAATGGTGTCCTTCCTTTCCGGTGAAATGCAGCCCCCACCGGTACAAGTGGCTTGGGCCGGCAAAAGGTGGGCTGGATCGCATCCCCTCTTTGACTGCATCAGCCGGGCGAGCTTGTGCAGGGCACTGCCTGAAGAGACTGCGCTGTGGCCTTGAAACTCAGAAAACTTATTTCCTGAATGATAAGAATTTAATTATCTGTTCTTTGTCTCCCCCGTGCCCGTACACGGTTGGCCCTTACGTGATTGTTGAATGGATTCATTTACTACCCTTCCACAAAGATGACATTTAATTACTTAGGCAATAAATAAATACATAAATGGATAAATGGCGGCGATGGCATCTGTGTAAACAGGGTGTATTTAATATGGTATAAGACACCAAAATATTTGCACACGCTGAAACTGATTTGCTCTGGTGACACCGGAAATGGTAAAGGACACCTTGGACTTTTTCAAAGGGAAGGAGCTGGAAAGAAAGCCAGCCAACTGATCATATTAGCCACCTTACATTTGTACAGCATTGCAGATTTCTGTATTCACACCCATTCAGTCCTTAACAATGACCTGTGAGGCTGGCATTATTGTTCCTATTTTTTGCTCAGCCTCATACAACCAGCTACGGCAGAGGTAGATCTAAAATCCAGTTCTGTTTCTCGGCCCGATGTATTTCTCACTAGTCCCACTACTTCCTATAACATA
The DNA here is from genome assembly GCF_028018385.1 of Neofelis nebulosa. Lineage (NCBI taxonomy): Eukaryota > Metazoa > Chordata > Mammalia > Carnivora > Felidae > Neofelis > Neofelis nebulosa. The sequence continues at coordinate 38,831,503 of NC_080800.1, forward strand.
CAGGGCCTATGTTTTAAAAATTCTGTTTTTTTTAACATGGCCTATGTTGAAAAATTTCTCTAGGGATGCCAAATTTTAAAATTAGAATCTATCTTTATTAGTTTTCTCGGAAGGGCTACATGGATAAAAATCACCTGCAGCTTGTCATGCCCAAAGCCCTGAGACCCTATCATTACAGGACGATCTGAAAGCTTCTAGATCAATGCAGTGCCCTCAAGGTCACCTCCACTGAACTATTCCTTAAGAAGTGCTTTGACCAAATAGCTCCTTCTCCTTAAGTACAGACCGACTTGTCTTTCCTGACAATGCACCACTCGCCACTTTTTGGAAAAGAGAGACCAAGCTACCGAAAGTCTACCGTCATTCTCATCACTAAGAAGCAAAGTCTAGATTTAAGCTATTCACGTCTTGCTCGCGAATGCGAAACAGATTCCAAGCTTTCTTGGAAGCCCTTTGCTCTGTTTTCCCTAAGACCGTCAAAACATATCAGAAAAACAAATGGCAATAGTTTGTAAAATAAAAGAGACCTTTACCGAAGCCTCAGACCATAGGATGATTTATGCTCTTGAAAAGGATAAAAGACACCAAGCATTCCTGAGTTGCCATAGAAACCTTTCTCCAGATGATACTAGAATAAGATTGCTTCCAGGGCTTTTGAGAATATGTCTAAAGCCATAAAAATGGTTTCTTCATCATGCTTTATATATATATAAATGATTACAATTTCCTAAAATGTCAGCAATCACGGTAAGTCTTATTTCAGAACCAAGCTTTTGTTTTTACCCTTTGTTGTTGGAAAAGAGTGGGAGAGCTTTTGTAATATTGTAATTGGGGCAGACAAACTTTATTTTCACGTTACCTCAATATGGAGTCCAATGAAAAAAACAATGCAAACCCAGAAGTTACAGCTTTGTCGCAGTTTCTTTAAATGAAGAATGTGACACACGAACTTGTTACAGAAAAATAAATGTTTCATTCACTGGCCTCAAATCCTTTTGGAAATTCCATGGAATGTGTATAAATAAGGAGACGAAGAGTACATTTCTGTGATGAGCACTGAGTCATGTGCAGAATTGTTCAATCATGATAAGGTACGTCTGAAACTAATAGAACCCCATATATTAATTATACTGGAATTCAAATCAATCGATCAATCGATAGTAACCAGTCAATAATTATAGAATCTTTACTACATTATAATAGTTGCTGGGGTATCTGGGTGGCTCAGTCAGTTAAGCGTCAGGCTCTTGATCTCGGCTCAGGTCATGATCTCACAGTTAGTGAGATCGAGCCCCGTGTCAGGCTCTACGCTGACAACACTGAGACTGCTTGGGATTCTCTCTCTCCCTCTCTCTTTGCCCCTCCCTGGCTCTCTTGCTCTCTCAAAATAAATAAATAAACTTAAAAAAATAGGTTATAATAACTGGGATCCCAACAATCATTATTACCAAGAACATAATTCTCAGATGAAGAAGACATTAGCAGAAAACAAAGAGTTAAATTTGCTTAGCCTCAAATGTTGAAAAGATTAGTGCTATAGAAATAATAATTACTACTAGAAATCCTAGACATCGGTCGAAGAGCAATTTTCCTGAGATACATCCAATCATTAGGAGAGAAATTAAATACTAAAAAACCCTGTTTTGGAAGTATCATAGGATGGTTAACCATAGGATGCCATGATAGTTTCCTCGACTGTACTTTGAGGATGAAATACCTCATTGCTGTGACACAGGCCCTCTTATGGATTCCCAGCATGAGTTTTAGAATCACAAACATTTTTTCAGGTAGGATATAAAATTGGAGCGCTATCATTCCCCCTTAGGCTCACACACACCCTAGATCTTAGTCTCTGAAAGAGCTGGGTGTTACAAATGCCCTGAAGAGGGCCAGAGGCCTGCTGTAGATTGCCTTGAATATTTCTCCATGTAAACATCTTTTTTCACCAAAAATGAAATGACGAATTTTAGGAATTCTGGAAGGAGAGGATAAAATGTGGGCACAGCCAAGGAAAAGAAATCTGGGTGAGATGTAACAAGTAACCAGAAGAAATGGAATTACAAAGGACTCATTCATCTATGCCAAAGCCTGCCCCTCCCTCCATCTTCTGGGAGCCTAGTGTGGAGCTCATCCCAGGAGCTTTACTTTGTCCTCCCCTGAAACACTTCTGTGAGCCAAAGCCCAAGGCAGTCAACAGTGTGCAATGACCAGAGTAGAAGGAAAATGTCACCGGATTCAAGGACAAGGGCAGAACACCGCCATTTTGTAGAAAAAGCTCTATAGCTAATAGGCCACAGTCTGGCTATTTGACCTTGGAGGCCCTGACCTTCAGGGCCTCACTTTCTTCATCTGTGATTAATTTTGGCCCTTCCCATTCTGTGACAATCTAAATGAGACAGGACAATGCTTTTAAATAAAGCTGAGATTTCATAACCCCCAAAGCATCTAGCCCAAAGACTGCCCTGTGCCAAATGAAATTTGGGTGACATCAATAGGTGTTAGTAAAAGAATGCTGATTTTTGTGGGACAAGGAAGTGCTGATTGAAACGAAGCTGGCTTGTGCTCACTTTGGCAGGCACATATACTAACATGGGAATAATACAGAGAAGATTAGCAACACCGCTGGGCAAATTTGTGAACAAAGCTGGTTAAGGATAGGTGTGCTGAGGTCTTTGGGACAAAAGGTCCTGATGCCTGTGCTTACTCTAAAATACATCAGAAAATATGAGGGATTGATAGATGGACGAGAGATGGATAGATGGGTACAATGGAATAAAGCAAATATAGCAAAAATGTTAATTACAGAATCTAGATGGTTGGTAGGTACATGAGTCTCAACTGTATAATTCTCTGAAAATTTTCGTAACCAGAACATTCTGGAAAAAAGTTAAAGTGAGTAGTCAAAAGGAGCAAACTTTCAGTCATAAAATAAATAAATAATGGGAATGTAATGTACAGCATAGTGATTCTAGTCACTAATACTGTATTAATAGTTGAAACTTGCTAAGAGAGTAGATCTTAAGAGTTCTCATCACAAGAACAAAGTTTTTGTAATTATATGTGATGGATGTTAACTACACTTGTTGTGGTGATCATTTTGTAATATATACAAATAGTGAATCATTAGGTCATACACCTGAAGCTAATATATGTTAATTACATCTCAATTTTTTATTAAAAAAATTGTCCATGAAATCAAAATTATGGAGATGGTTATTTGTAATTTAAAATGTGTGGATTTAGGGGCGCCTGGGTGGCTCAGTCGGTTCAGTGGCCGACTTCGGCTCAGGTCATGATCTCACAGTTCATGAGTTCGAGCCCTGCATTGGGCTCTGTGCTGACAGCTCGGAGCCTGGAGCCTGCTTCGGATTCTGTGTCTCCCTCTCTCTCTGCCCCTACCCTGCTCACACTCTGTCTCTCTCTCCGTCAAAAATAAACATTAAAAAAATTTGAAATGTGTGGATTTTCTTAGAATATGTATATATATATTATATAATTATATATATTAGAATATATATAATATATATTTTTTAGAGACACAGTGCAAGTGGGGGAGGAGCAGAGGGGAAGGGAAGGAGGGAGAATCTTAAGCAGTCTCTATTCCCAGTGCGAGCTCGATGTGAGGCTCGATCTCACAACTGTGAGATCATGGCCTGAGCTGAAATCAAGAGTTAGAGGCTTAAGTGACTGAACCACCCAGGCACTCCAGATCAATCGCTCTATCTATCTATAGATATAGATATAGATATAGATATAGATATAGATATAGATACAGACATATAATGTTTATTTGGAGAGAGAGAGAGAGAGAGAGAGAGAGACCATGTGTATGAGTGAGAGGAGGAGCAGAGAGACAGGGAGAGAGAGAGAATCCCAAGCCGACTCCACACTGTCAGCTCACAGCCCGATGCAGGGCTCGATCCCACCAGCTGTGAGATCATGACCGGAGCCGAAATCATGAGTCAGACACTCAACCAGCTGAGCCACCCAGGTGCCCTTATATTTTCAACTGCAAAATACTGAAGGTTTACCCAACTTAAAGGTGAGTGAAATATTGTTCAAGTACAAATGCTGAAACGTTTGCTGACCTTTTGTATATCAATAATTGGTTGTTAGTAATATGCTACCAAGCTGTTATAAAATAAAATAAAAATGAATACACACACACACACACACACACACACACACACACACACAAAGTTAAGCCAATCTCTGTTCAGCTGAACTTGTCAGAGACTTTAATGTACTACATGCTCATCTTTATAATTTATTGGGGAACAGGGGGTGGAAGGGATTTTCGAGAAGGGAAGAAACGTCTCCTGACATATTTTGGGAAATATTACCTAAAGCAATTAGTTCACTCGGTCAGTGCGACCACAAGTGGTGGTAGTTTTGTCACAGAATCCTCCCCTCTTCCCTCAACAAATCAAACATTCTCAACCACACCACTGTCCTCCTTAGGCTGCATGTTATCAACGGGTTGATGTCTAAGCAGGACTTGCTTCTAGAAAAGAACCAAGCTTAACAAGAGAGGCACCATGGGGATGGGAGGACAGTGACTGTAATGGATCTGGAAAGAGGGCTTCCTTGGGAGGCAGGAAGTGTCCTTGGTTCAGCTGAGTTATTGAAAAGTGGAACATGGAGAAGGAAAAAGACAGCATCTTACCAAGAGAGGAGACAGAAGGTTCCTTCTTTCTTCTAGTCCTACATGCAGTGCAGTCGGACTGCCCAGGAGAAGGCAGGCCAAGGAGAGAAGGGAAGTCCAGGAATCTGGAAAGCCTGGGGGCAGGGCCACAGCTAGAGTCTCAGAAAATGGGGAAAGTGGGCGGCCACCTCTCTGGTGTTGTAAGTTAGCCAAGGGACAACCAGACGAGTGAATTTGGGTAGCATGGTGTTAGTGTTTTAAGTGTTATTTATTTTGAGAGAGAGAGAGTGTGCACGCAAGTGGGGGAGAGACAGAAAAAGAGAGAATCCCAAAGAGATCTGCACTGTCGGCACAGGGCCCCCTGTGTGAGGCTCGAACTCACGAATAATGAGATCGTGACCTGAGCCGAAGTCAGACGCTTAACCGACTGAGCCACCCAGGCACGCCTCAACTATTTTAATTTTCATTAAAGACCCTGTTGAAATCATAGTGTTTGAAAAACTCAAGTATAGCAGCTTTTACATGAAGCTTTGTGTTCTTTCACTGTATTTTCTCTTCTGTGTTCCATTTTACAAAAATTTTAATTATGTGGCGTGTCTTTCTTTTAAAATAGAAAGTAGTGGATCCAGAGCCTTCCCCTACCCCCAGCATCCCACCATCAGTATTGACTAGAAAGTGCCTTCCAGCATGTTGAAACAGGTTGCCCATTCTGTGACCATCTCAACACAAAATTGGAACTCTACGCGCAGCTGATAGCCCAAAAGCACTTTCCCCAAACGTGGCACCTCTCACTCTGGCATCCGCCTTCCGGAGTAAGAAAAAGTACTTGCTGATGTGGCTGCAAAGAATTTTCTTCCACTTTCCTAGATGCTCTGGTAAACCACTTCTACCTCACACCTCGTGAGTGCTAGCCTCTGGAAGTTACATTGCCTGGGTTTGTTTCTCAGTTATGGATACTGAGGTTCTGGCAAGACCTTGCCTTACTTTTCCTTCCAAGTCAGGGACTGGAAATCCAGGAACAATGGGGAGCAGGGGAGAGCAGGTAAAGGGTGTGAAGTGGGAAGGTGAAAAACAACAGCCAGGGCCAACGGCTGTGGAGAGCCGAAGACTGTGGCTCGAATAAAAGCACCTACATTTGAAAAACCCTGGAGAGCCATCCCCAGATTGTGGAAGACTTGGCCTGTGGGCTACCAGTTTAGAACCTCTGCTGTAAGTTACTTTCTGGGCCTCGTCTCGTTAACAGGGATGGGGCTCCAGCGCAGGGCGCCATTTTTCCCGGGTCCTCACTGATACCTCAGCTCTTAGCATGGCTTCAAAGATGGCGGCTCTCCCTATTCCAAAGCAGGCCTCTTCATCAACCCACTCAGAATATCTCTAGTTTTCATCATATTCAGCATGTAAGGAAAAATGACAAACCGGAAACCAACGAGTGATCAAATCCTAGCCATTTTCCCGGTTTTTTTTTTTTTTTTTCTGATTTATTACTTAGGCCCAGTCATCTACCGAGATGTCCAGTCTAAAACCGGGGCTCCTTCTGTGAGTTTTCCTGGTCCCTCATCCCATCCTATCCTCAATGCCCCACAGAGCCTTTTCCTGTTACTTGAAACCAACAGATCAGAGATAGGTTGAAATCTCTTCGGGTCTGGCCCAAACCCAGCTTGTGGCTTGATAAAAGATTTAACAGAAAGCCCGAATAAGCTGGCAATGTTTGTGTAAACAAGGCCTCAAATGGAACTCAGATGAAATTACTTCCATGTTTATTAGATTCAATTCTTCTCAGGGAAAATTATACTCGAAATTCCCGTGGGAAGTCCTGGATTCAATTGTCAAAGTTAGTATCGGAAGAGGGCCTGCCACACAGAAATTAACACTAGGGCAAACATTTGCAGAAAAACAAAATATCTATTGCTATTTGGGAAAATGATTTCAGACGCGTCTGTAGCCGGGATCCAGCTTCCCCACTGATTTTCGGACATCTGCTCAGTTACCCCAAATCAAAAACAAATTCAGGCACTTTGAGCCAGAATATCCAGATTTCATGCTGTCTTGATTAATTCCTCATGTTAAATTGCTTTGTTATTACCCCAAAAAGGAAATTTTAACCTTTCTACAAAATTAAACATGTCTCGTGGTCTGGGTCTGCTAGGAGTTAGGTGATCAAATTTACCCCCTTCTTCGAATCTCAACTTCCTAACGTGTAAAAGAGTAAAAATATTTATTCCTTAACTCACTGAGCAGTCGTGAAAGGTGATTCAGGCAAAATTTATGTGTTCAGTCAGCACATTGCCTGTTGCATGGTAAATACCCAACAGTATCTCTTCACTGAATGGATGAGTCCAACATCTTTAGAACTATTTGGCTTTGTACTGTTAAAAACTGAGAAAAAACTGAGGGTTGATGGGGGGGTGGGAGGGAGGGGAGGGTGGGTGATGGGTATTGAGGAGGGCACCTTTTGGGATGAGCACTGGGTGTTGTATGGAAACCAATTTGACAATAAACTTCATATATTGAAATAAATAAATAAATAAATAAATAAATAAATAAGAAGTATTTGGCTTTGAAATTGGAAGAATTAAGTTCCACCCCTTTGGTCTCTTAGGCACCGTACAGTCTTGGGCAAGGAACTTCTGAACTCCTCCCAACTCCGGTTTGTAAAACGGGGATGATACCTTGCAGGTGGAGTTGATGCAAAGATTATGTGCACAAAATTACTTGCATATACTGGGGCTGCTGTTACCTGGTGACAGGCAGGCTGGGCTTGGAAATTAATTCTGCCTCTACTTCTCCTTCACTTCCACCTCCCTACAAATACTGACAACTTCATGATTTTTGTACCGCCTCATCAAGTTTTGATTCAGTATAGATGATTTATCTATAGGCTATGTCTTTTAATTTTTTAATGTGTTACTTATTTTTAAAAATTTTTTTTTATGTTTATTTATTTTTGAGAGAGACAGATCGTGAGCAGGGGAGGGGCAGAGAGAGAGAGGAAGACACAGAATCCAAAGCAGGCTCCAGGCTCTGAGCTGTCAGCACAGAGTCTGACGCGGGGCTTGAACCCACAGACTGAGAGACCATGACCTGAGCCAAAGTCGGATGCTCAACCGACTGAGCCACCCAGGCGCCCCTTTTTAAAAAAATTTTTTTTAATGTTTATTTATTTTTGAGAGAGAGAGAGAGAGAGAGAGAGACAGATCGTGAGCAGGGGAGGGGCAGAGAGAATGTGTTACTTATTTTTGAGACGGAGCGTGAGCAGGGGAGGGGCAGAGAGAGAGGGAGACACAGAATCCGAAGCAGGCTCCAGGCTCTGAGCTGTCAGCACAGAGCCCAACGTGGGGCTCGAACTCACAAACTGTGAGATCATGACCTGAGTTGAAGCCAAACGCTCAACCGACTGAGTCACCCCGGAGCCCCTATCTATAAGGCCATATCTTTAAATCTTAGCATAACCTCCTAGGTTTTAATATTTTTTCAAATTGTACATTGCACACCAAAAAAAAATTACGTGATATAGTTCTATTTTTTTTAAGTTTTATCTATTTATCTTGAGACAGAGAGAGAGCATGAGCGGAGGCTGTAGAGAGAGAGAGAATCACAAGCAGGTTCCACACTGTTGGTGCAAAGTCCGACGTGTGGCTTGAACTCAGAAACCCTGAGATCATAACTCGAGCTGAAATCAGGAGTTGGACACTAACTGACTGAGCCACCCAGGCACCCCCCCAAAATGACCTGGTTTTAAACTACTTTTTTTCCCACCTATAAAAAGGAATTGGATAAATTATATCATGAGCTACATGAATGCCCACCGACCCTAGCAGAGAAGAGGTAAAGCAATTTTTTTCTCTGTTGATAACATTTTCATCACGGACTTGGAACAATCTAAGCAGTATCTTTTGATTGATCATCACCAGAAATAATATTTTAACATCTCTTTGCTCACATTAAGACCATTGTATTTGACAGATATCCTGTCATTAAACGAATGACATGTCATTCGAATGAATGAATTCGAACGAATTCATGTCATTAAACGAACAATACTTTTGAACTTCACTGTGTGCTTTCTCGCTGTCCAAAATGGCTATTTCGTACCTTTTCGTAAACTTCCTACACGACACTACCCATCCCAGCCCTTTGCAGCTGGTGACTCTGCATCTTTTATCGGGAAAATGAAAGAACACATTCATCTTCTCACAATAAATGCAGATACACCTTCACCTGTGCCTGTATGCCCTGCTTTACGTCTGAGGACTTAGAGGACTTCCTTACGGAAGCCACCCCTCCCCGCTCGTTTGGATCCTATTCCCTCCAGGGTTTGATCTGCTCATCATGTACTTCTCTCCTGCATCACCAATTGCTGCCTCTCTCCCAGGTCAGGGTCATCAGTACGCAAACCTGCTCTGGGAGCTCTCATTTCCAAAAAACCTAAATATGGCCCAACATCTTCTGCCTATAACCGCCCCTCCTCCTGCCGTGCATCCCTTTGTAACACTTCCTTTTCCGTTTTTTAAGGTTTTGTTTATTTATTTTGAGCGCAGAGGGAGAGGAAAAGCGAGAATCCCAAGCAGGCTCCTGGCTGTCCGTGCAGAGCCTGACGTGGGGCTCGATCTCACAAACTGTGAGATCATGACCTGAGCAGGAATCAAGAGTCCGATGCTTAACCGACTGGGCCACCCAGGCGCCCCCTAGTAACACTTCTTCCAAGAGTTATCTACACACATCGCCTCTCTTTCTCCACCTTGCTCCAGGCAGGGTTTCATCCCTACCATTCTGCCTAGACGGTTCTTGTCAGGGACACCAGTGATTTTCACGCTGCCAAATCCAACTGGTCAAGTCTTTGTCCTTAAACTACTTATTCTCTTAGCAGCTTTTGCTCTTGCCTTCCTGTCTTCACTCTGCTTCTGGGCCACACACTTCCTTGGGTTTCTCCCTCTCCGTCTCATTGTTCCTTCTCAGATGTTTTGCTGGATCCTTCTCCTCTTCCTAACCTCTAAATGTTGGAGAGCCCCAGGACTCTGTTCTTGGACCTATTTTTTTTTTTTCATCATTCCCAGGTGATCTCACCTAATCCCATAGCCTTGAAGCTCCAAGTCTGATATATACATTACCGACTCAATAGTGCCTTCTGTTATGTAATTATCATCTTGAACTTAACAGAGCTCTTGAGTCCCTTCCCCCAAAACAGTTCTTTTCCAGTATTTTCCATTTCAGTAATGGTACCACAAATGACCCAGTTGTTCAGGCCAAAATTCAGGAATCATGCTTGATTCTTTTTTTCCCCTGACCACCTCACCCTCCAGTCACTCCATCAGTGGGTCAATTCTACCTGAATACAACTGTTTCTTTGAACCACTCCTACCACCACGTTGGTCTAAGATGACACCATTTCTCCTGTAATGTTTCCATTTACAAAGCACAGAATAATTTTTTTAAGTTTATTTACTTATTTTGAGGGAGGGGGGCAGAGAAAGGGAGAGGATCCCAAGCAGGATTGGTACCATCAGCGTGGAGTTGACGTGGGGCTCGACCCCACGAACTGTGAGATCGAGACCTGAGCCGAAATCAAGAGTTGGACGCTCAACCAACTCAGCCACCGGGCACCCCCAGAATATCTTTTAAAACAAAATCAAGGGGCTCCTGGGTGGCGCAGTCGGTTAAGCGGCCGACTTCAGCCAGGTCACGATCTCGCGGTCCGTGAGTTCGAGCCCCGCATCGGGCTCTGTGCTGACAGCTCGGAGCCTGAAGCCTGTTTCCGATTCTGTGTCTCCCTCTCTCTCTGCCCCTCCCCCGTTCATGCTCTGTCTCTCTCTGTCCCAAAAATAAATAAAAAACGTTGAAAAAAAAATTAAAAAAAAAAATAAAACAAAATCAAATTCGTGGCACCTCCTTGTTTCAAATCCCCCAGTGACTTACATTGTAAAGAGGTGAGCCCACCATTACTTAATTTATAAGGCCCCATATGACCTCATCTTCCGCTTACCTATCTTGTCTTACTACCCCTTGCTCATTCCAATCCAGCCATCGTGATTTGCTTCCTGTTTTTTGAACGTGTCAAACTCGTTCCTAACATAGGGGCTTTGCACCAACTGTTCCCATCTCCAATAATACTCTTCCCCCTGATACTTACATGTTCAACATCTTATATCTCAGCTTATACTTCATCTCTAAGGAAGAGGCATTCCGGGACTGTGCTCCATCACCCCATCTGTTTTATTCTTCATGGACTACTTACTACTGGAAGTACTTTGAATATATGTAAGTAAGTAGGTAGGTGTTTATTTGGTTGACTCATTGGTTATTTATTGTGTGTCCCTCCTCACTAGATTATTTCTTTTGTTCCCTGTTTTATCCCCAGGACCTGGCCGAATACTTGGCATGTAGATGTTCTCAATAAATATTTGTTGCTGGGGTGCCTGGGTGGCTCAGCTGGTTAAGCAACCAACTTGGGTTCATGCCATGATCTCGTGTTCATGAGTTCATGCCCCACATCGGGCGGTCTGCTGTCGGCTCGGAGCCACTTCAGGTCCTCCGTCTCCCTCTCTGTGCCCTCCCCTGCTTGTGCTCTCTCTCCGTCTCTCAAAAATAAATGAACATTTAAAAAAATAACTATTTATTGTTGGCATGAAAGAACTCAGATGAATCAATTAGCTCATCTGTGAAGGATGAAGAGGGGTTCATTTTGCAAAGAACTTATTCTGGTGGCTTCCTCAGAATGCATTTCTACACAAAAAGTGCTGTATCAAAAAACTTATTTCAATGTCCATGTGCTCATTTGATCACAGGTGTCCTTCAAATTTCTCAGCCCCCAATTTTCTGATCCAAATATCTTCCAAAACATTTTTTAATGTTTTTTATGAGAGAGAGAGAGAGAGAGAGAGAGAGAGAGAGAAAGAGAGAGAACAAGCAGGGGAGGGGCAGAGAGATAGGGAGATACAGAATCTAAGGCAGGCTGCAGGCTGTGAGCTGTCAGCACAGAGCCCAAGGCAGGGCTGGGACCTGCCGACCATGAGATCATGTCCTGAGCCAAAGTTGGACGCTCAATGGACCGAGCCACCCAGGCGCCCCCCCCCCATATCTTTTAAATTACAAATATAACACAAAATTTTTGCGAGGAAAAAAAATGCCAATATGGAAAAAAAAATGCCAAGGATTCAAAGAGGTCCCGAAATATTGACAATACGCCGCACCCCCTCTGCCCCACATCTAAAGTCTCTAGAGTTTTCTTTAATCAATAACACCATCCGGGCACTTGGTCGGAAAATTAAACTGTTTCTTCTGCCAGTGGTCAGCTGAGCATCTGATATTTTAAAGAGGTATTTTAAGGGTATTTTAATTCATTCTTAATTCCTCAGGAGCATTTAAATCCTGTGCCTGCACCATTAGATTATGGAACAGAAAGATACTTCGGGCTATGATGTATTAGTTACTCACCGAAATTTCTCCTGTGTTAAATTTCTCCTATGTCATGCTATAGCTGAAATATTTGGGTGGGCATGTGTATGCGTGTGTGTGTGTGTGTGTGTGTGTGTGTGTGTGTGTGTCTGTGTATGTTTAAGTACCTTAAACAAACCCTTTGTACTTAAGCTTTGGGCATAGCCCAAAACTGTGATATCAGTCAGCATTCCACCTTGAAAGGTAAAGCCACCTCTAATGGAAGAGGCCAATTCCATCTTGTTGAAAGGAAGTGTAAGCCACACCTGGACATCCTACAGTCCTGGACCAATTCCTCTTAAACAAAGGAGCAAATGGAACTAAAAGTGCCAATGTCACCACTTGTACCCACGGTAGCAAAAAATACATTTAAAAGCCTTTAGTGGGCAACATTTTTTTAAAAATCTCTTTTTCTTAATGTTTATTTATTTTTGAGAGAGAGGGAGAGGGCAGGGGAGAGGCAGAGAGAGAGGGAGACACAGAATCCGAAGCAGGCTCCAGGCTCCGAGCTGTCAGCACAGAGCCCGACGTGGGGCTCGAACCCATGAAGCGTGAGATCGTGACCTGAGCTGAAGTTGGACACTTAACGGACTGAGCCACCCAGGTGCCCCTAGTGACAACATTTTAAATCTGGAAAATCATGCTGTCATGTCATGTTCTTCTGTGCCCCTTGGTCCCTCTGAGTTTCTGTTTGATTCCACGAGTCTTCACTTTTGGGACTCCTTTATTCTGTATATATCTTTGTGACAGTCTCCATGTACTTTAAAAAAATTTTTTTTAATGTTTATTCATTTATTTTGAGAGAGAGAGAGAGAGAGATCACTCATGCGGGCGAGAGCAGGAGAGGGGCAGAGAGAGACAGGGAGAGGGAATCCCAAGCAGGCTCCGCACTGTCAGCGCAGAGCCCGATGCGGGGCCTGAACCCACAAACCACGAGATCACAACCTGAGCCGAAGTCAAGAGTCGGACGCCTAAGCGACTGAGCCACCCAGGCTCCCCTCCATGCGCTTTCTTGGCTCTGGGTCTCACTATGTCCATCTGTGTCCCCCACCTCCCCAATTCCTCTTCTCTCTCTCAGCTGACCCAAATACAAAGCCAATAGTTAGTTCTTTATTTTCCCAAATGTTGACTGGGCCAAAAATACAGGGATTTGGAGGTCACCTTAGTACAGGTGAGTTCTGAAACCACTGAGCTCCCCTGGAGTTCTGTAAAAGTAGACTCACAATACGAACTTTATGTAGAAGAATACCACAAGAAAAACACGTTCAAGGAAGTTTCCTTATTGGATTAGGCCATTTTAATTGCGGTATCAGAATCATCCTGTGGCAAACGGCCACACACCTGGGTGTGAAATCTGTGCACCAAAAGTGGTCGAGAGGCTCACGGAGGACTCCGTGCATCAGAAAGGCATCATGGGTCTCCTAACAGAGCACTTCAACATCTTGGCTAAGATGTTTCTAGTATTAGCTGCCTATTGGTTCAGAAACAGAAACATACACACACCGGGTGATTCAGAAAGAAGAATGGATCCCACCCCCTATTCTGGCTGCAAGAAGAATGTTCAACTTGGCTAGTAATTAAAAATGAGAAACGCCCATTTTCACTTCTCAGTTTGAGAAACTGAGAAATAGCATTTTTATGCTCAGTCTGAGAAAGATTGAAAAAAAAAAAAGAGAGAGAGAGAGAGAGAGAGGATATTAAATGTTGCCAGCTGTGATGAAACAAATCTGGTTGAAATGTGCATTGTTAAAACATTTGAGAAAAACGCTGTGGCAGTATCTGGCAAAAACTTTCTATTGTCCATATCTTTAATTATTTTTTAATGTTTATTTATTTCGAGTGAGAGAGAGAGAGAGAGACAGAGGGCAAGTATGGGAGGGGCAGAGAGAGAGGGAGAGACAGAATCTGAAGAACTTTCCAGGCTCCGAGCTGTCAGCACAGAGCCCGACACAGGGCTCGAACTCAGGGACCGCGAGATCGTGACCTGAGTCGAAGTTGGAGGCTTAACTGACTGAGCCACCCAGGCGTCCCTCTACTGTCCATATCTTTATTTTTTTTTAAATTTTGTTTTAACGTTTATTTATTTTTGAGACAGAGAGAGACAGAGCATGAACGGGGGAGGGTCAGAGAGAGAGGGAGACACAGAATCCAAAACGGGCTCCAGACTCCTAGTGGTCAGCACAGAGCCTGACGCGGGGCTCGAACTCATGGACCGCGAGATCATGACCCGAGCGGAAGTCGGCCGCCCAACCGACTGAGCCACCCAGACGCCCCGTGTCCGTCTTTAAATCAGAAATGATTGCTCTATGATGCAATTCTAAGAAATGATACCAAATATGGAAAACTTATTATTCCTCAAGATTCAGGGCAGTGTCATTTGCAATAGCACACATATCCATAATGTCCAATAATCTAGTATTAAGTAAGCTATAGCACAGCTATTTGATATTAATTAAATTATGTGCAGAAAGACTGCAATATTGTGAAAAATGCTTGTGTTTTAATATCAGGTGAAAGATATTAAATAGTGTCTACAACATAAATGTGTGGCACAGGTGTGCGCATGCAGACACACACACACACACACACACACACACTCAAAGAAAACAAATACAGAAAAAAGTCTGGGAGAAAATATACCCAAATATTAACAGTGGTTGTTTTTGGACGGTAGGACTTAAAAATTAAATTTTAAAGATAATCCATCCAGAATTAGTATAAAAAAATAACTTATTTGGTCATGATATCATGTGAGTCGTTTCACTTACTAGACTATTTCCAGGATTTGCTGTATAAATGACTGACTTTTGTTACAAGTTTATAAAATTTAGAGACGTAAAATTAAGCAGAGCCACATAACTGCATAAATTATCTATAAAGCACAGTCTTCTTCGTATCGCCACTGACCTTTTTTTTTTTTTTTCAGAAAAAAAAATTCCAGGCAAGTTCACTGATAGAAATGCTTTCTGAGGAGTCAACTGTATATCAAATCAAATCAAATCAAAATGAAAGCAATTACGTGACATTTTATGAAATTTACTTCAGTTACAACCTAAGGATCAGGTTGGGGAAGGGAGAGAAAGATGTACGGTATTTTTTCAAGGCTTGGGAGCTGTTTCCCTTAATTGTTTTTTCTTTCAATACCACCAATATATCATTATTAGATTACCCTGTAAAATTTGGAACTTAATAACATTATTTATATGGTGCCTTCTAAACTGCTGTATACAGAGCAATTACTGTTCACCAGTTAAGGGACTGAATTTGGCATCACGAACTGAAACTCCAGGTTCATGGGCCAACTAACATGCCCCCTGAAATTCATGGGAAAGCTGCAGAAAGGAAAATACTTACTGTATGTTAAATGTAATACCTAAATGTACACAAGATCTATTCATGTAAATATCACACTTTATATATAAGCATATACTTAAATAAACAGGAAAGGATTTTCTTTGGCAGAGGTTTTCATGTTGGGGCATTTTTCCCAAAAGATCTGTTCCCATCCCAACCATCTGGGGAAAGCCAGGCCCCTCCTGTCTCCTTCCAGTCTTCTTGATTCATAAGTCAACGGCTCCTCTTTCCAGAAGGCAATACCAAATAATTACTTTCCAGGAGCACCCACACTAAGTGGTAT
The DNA here is from genome assembly GCF_028018385.1 of Neofelis nebulosa. Classification (NCBI taxonomy): domain Eukaryota; kingdom Metazoa; phylum Chordata; class Mammalia; order Carnivora; family Felidae; genus Neofelis; species Neofelis nebulosa. The sequence goes on from NC_080800.1 coordinate 38,847,216, forward strand.
CCAGAAAAAAAAAATCACTGAGGATCACATTTTAAAATTTTCAGATGATTCTCAAAAGGTCAAACACAGAGTAACCATATGACTCAGCAATTCCACTCCTAGGCATACACCCAAGAGAAGTGAAAACTTATGTCCACACAAAAAATTACACGCGAATGTTCAGAGTGGCATAATTCACAATAGCCAAAAAGTGGAAACAGCCCAAATGCCTATCAACTAGTGAACAGATCAACAAAATGTGCTCTATCCATACAAGGGAATATTATTTTGCCATAAATAGGAATGAAGTACTGGTGCATGCTACGACATGCGTGAACCTTGGAAACATGCTGACTGAAAAGAAACCAGACACCAAAGGTCATATATGGTATGGTTCCATTTATATGAAATGTCCAGAACAGGCAAGTATCTAGAGACAGGGAGTATATTAGTGGTTGTCAGGGGTTGGGGCAGGGGGGGTTTGGCGGTGGTGGTGATGGTGTTTGGAAATAGTGAATGACTGCTAATGGGTGTGGAGTTTTCTTTTGGGGAGACAAAAATATTCGAAAGCTGCATTGGAGTCATGATTATACAACCTCGTGAATATGTTACAAAGCATTAAATTGTATACTTTAAATGAATGTATGGTACGTGGATTGTGTGTGTGTGTGTGTGTGTGTGTGTGTGTCTGTGTGTATTTTTTTTAGAGCAGGGAGAGGGGCAGAGTGAGAGGGAGAGAGAGACGCCTAAGCAGGCTCCATGCCAGGCTCGATCTCACGACCTCAAGATCATGACCTGAGCCAAAATCAAGAGTCAGATGCTTAACTGACTGAGCCACCCAGGCACCCTTCAATAAAGCTGTTACTTAAGAAATTTAAAATGATAAACTAATAATGAAGCAACAGAAAGAGAAATTACGAAAGCAATCCTATGTACAATTGCACCCAAAATAATAAAATGTCCAGGAATAAATTTAACCAAAGAGGTGAAGGAACTGTACTTTGAAAGGTATAAAACACTGATGAAAGAAATTGAAGATGACATAAATAAGTGGAAATGTGTTCCATGACACAAACAAATAGAATGATAACCCATGCTCTTGGATTGAAGAACAAATACTGTTAAAATGTCCATACTACCCAAAGCAATCTACAGATATAATGCAATCCCTATCAGAATACCAACAGCATTTTTCATGGAACTAGAAAAAATCATCCTAAAATTTGTATAGAACCATAAAAGACTCCAAACAGCAAAAACACTCTTGAAAAAAAAAAAAAAAAAGCATGGAAAAATCTGGAAGCATCACATGGAAGCATCACAATTCCAGATTTTAGATTATATTATAGAGCTGTAGTAATCAAGACAGTATGGTACTGGCACAAAACAGACACATAGATCAATGGAACAGGATAGAGAGCCCACAAAAAAACCCTATGATTATATGGTCACTTCATCTTTGACAAAAGAAGCAAGAATATACAATGGGGAGAAGACAGTCTCTTCAACTAATGAGCAAATGGTATTGGGAAAACTGGTCAACTACATGCAAAAGAATGAAACTGGACAACTTTCATACACCATATGCAAAAATACACTCAAAATGGATTAAGGACCTAAATGTGAGACCTGAAACCATAAAAATCCTAGAAGAGAGAACAGGCAGTAAATTCTCTGACATGGGCTGTAGCAATGTTTTTCTAATCATGTCTCCTGAGGCAAGGGAGACAAAAGCAAAACTAAACTATCGGGACTACATCAAGATAAAAAGCTTCTGCACGGTGAAGGAAACAATCAACAAAACTAAAAGGCAACCTATGGGATGGGAGAAGATATTTGCTGATGACATATCCGATAAAGGGTGAGTATCTAAAGTATATAAACAACTGATACAATTCAATACCCCCCAAACAAATAATCCAATTTAAAAACGGGCAGAGGACATGAATAGACACTTCTCCAAAGAAGACATCCAGATGGCCAACAGGCACATGAAAAGATGATCAACATCACTCCTCATCAGGGAAATGCACATCAAAACCACAATGAGATACCACCTCACGCCGGTCAGAGTGGCTACAATCAACACGAGGAACGAGTGTCGGTGAGGACGTGGAGAGAAAGGAACCCTCGTGCACTGTTGGTGGGAATGCACACCGGTACAGCCACTGTGGACAACAGTACGGAGGCTCCTCAAAAAGTTAAAAATAAAACTACCCTACAATGTGGTAATTGCACCGCTGAGTATTTACTCCCAAAATACAAAAACACGAATTCAAAGGGCTGTATGTACTCCTATGCTTATAGCAGCATCATTTACGATAGCTAAATTATGGGAGCAGCCCCTGTGTCCATAGATAGATGGATAAAGAAGATGTGGTGTGTGTATCTATCTATCTACGTATCTAATGGAATATTATATATATGTATGTGTATATATATATTCATATATATATATATACACATACATATGCATATATATATAATGAAATATTATTCACCCATAAAAGAGAATGATATCTTGGGGTACCTGGGTCGCTCAGTTGGTTAAGCATCCAACTCTTGGTTTCGGGTCAGGTCATGATCTCGTGGTTCCTGAGTTCAAGCCCCACATCGGGCTTTGAGCTGACAGTGTGGAGCTTGCTTGGGATTCTCTCTCTCTATCTCTCTCTCTCTCTGCCCCTCTCTCACTCATTCTCTCATTCTCTATCTCAAAATAAATAAATGAAAACTTGAAAAAAAAAAAGAATGAAGTCTTACCATTTGCTCTGACGGATGGAGCTAGAGAGTATCATGCTAAGTGAAATCAGTCAGTCAGAGAAAGACAGATATCATATGATTTCACTCACGTGTGGAATTTAAGAAACAAAACAATTAAGATGAAACTTCAGAATTCAATAAGGTCTATCATTCTTCTTATTTTTGTTTAACATTTATTTTTGAGACAGAGAGAGACAGAGCATGAACAGGGGAGGGGCAGAGAGAGAGAGGAAGACACAGAATCCGAAGCAGGCTCCAGGCTCTGAGCTGTCAGCCCAGAGCCCGACGCGGGGCTCGAACTCATGGACCGCGAGATCGTGACCCGAGCTGAAGTCGGACGCTTAACCGACTGAGCCACCCAGGCGTTATTTTGAGGTCTTTTTTTTTTAATTCAACACTGACATTTTATTTTCTGAACTTTATCATTTTTACAAAACAAAACAAAAAGCAGGTATCAAAACAGCAAAGAGGTTACAGAATTCCCCACCAGTTTATTTTGTTTTGTTTTATTTTATTTTATTTTATTTTATTTTATTTTATTTTATTTTATTATTTTTAACCAGTTTTCATGTAAGGCAGTGATTATGAAACTGGTGTTCAATGTAAATACTAAACACAGGCTGATTTCCCTCTTGGTCATATGCATTTTTTTTAAATGCTTATTTATTTATTTATTTATTTATTTATTTATTTATTTAGAAGCTGGGGAGGGGCAGAGAGAGAGAGAGAGAGAGAGAGAATCCCAAACATGCTCCGCACCATCCGTGTGGAGCCAGATGTGGGGCTTGACCTGAGCCGAAATCAAGAGTTGGACGCTTAACTGACTGAGCCACCCAGGTGCCCCTATTTTGAAGTTTTAATGAAAGATGTTGCAAGAGGTGTTGTGGATGCCCCCCCCCCCACATACCCTCTGCCTTCTCACAGACTTGAGCCAGTGACTGACTCTGTCCTACAGCTTGTTTCCAGCTTCTGTCACCTCTTAGAACGTTAGGTGCCCCAACTGCCTCATACCTCAGTGCGGGATAAACTGAACAGGAGCTTGCATTGTCTCTCCAAGGTCCCCAGGAGGACTGGGCTCTGGCCACCCACAATGGAAACAGACCTGAACATCACCCTTTCCTGACCTCCTTGCCCCCTCTACTCCTGCTTGCTGATGCTGAGATCACTCCCCAAATATATGACTTCCGCTCACATTCCATCTCAGGGTCAGCTTCTAGGGGAAGCCAAGCCACAATACACATTACTCTCTCCTCCCTTCTCAACTAATATTTGTATCTTGCTCCCCTAGAAAGATCTGAAGTGATAATGGGTCAAGTCATTAAAAGAACATTTCTGTGGCTACGTTTCACCAACACAGAGAGCTAGCTTTAGAATTAGATTTTGTTGACTCATGTTTACAAATAATGCGGAGTTTCCCTAAATTGCCATAATGGCTGTGGCCCATCTTAAGTACCAGGCTGCATGTGAAACGTGGTGGCCTCCGAAGCATCGGTCTCTGGAGCCACTGTCTCCCCTGGGGGCTCAGACCAGAGGATTCTGGGGCATTACCCTACATGTGTAAAAAGAGCAGCTCCCAGCTCAGGGCTGCAGAAACATCAACTGTGTCTCCGGCCCATGGAAACAGCAACAAGGGCTTCAGTGGAGCAGCTCAGGGACACCGGGGCTGTCAGAGACCAGCACATGGAAGGTTCCAGAGTCAGGCAAGCTTTTTGGTGAGTAGGGAACCCTCCTTTTCCTCTGGGGTTGAGTTTATGTCATGTTCCTACTCTGAGGGGCAGAAAAGCAGATGTCATTGGAACGCTGCCATGAAAATATCAAAAGCTTAAAACTGGGATACTAGGGGCGCCTGGGTGGCGCAGTCGGTTAAGCGTCCGACTTCAGCCAGGTCATGATCTCACGGTCCGTGAGTTCGAGCCCCGCGTCAGGCTCTGGGCTGATGGCTCAGAGCCTGGAGCCTGTTTCCGATTCTGTGTCTCCCTCTCTCTCTGTCCCTCCCCCGTTCATGCTCTGTCTCTCTCTGTCCCCAAAAAAATAAATAAACGTTGAAAAAAAAAAAAAAAAACTGGGATACTATATTAACTTGTTGCTGAAAGTCTGGTGGGAACGGTTAGGTCTTTGTTGAGAACAATGAGCCACATGCATTAGCAAAAAACCAACTAACAAACAAAAACCTCGTGATGAACGTAACAGTATATGCCCATCTCATTTTAGGTATTGTATTTTTCAATGTATGCCCTCCTCTTAGTTTCTATTTTATTTTTTTACACATTTATTTTTGAGAGAGCACACGGACACGCGCAAAAGGGGAAGGGGCAGGGAGAGGGAGGCAGGGGATCCAAAGCGGGCTCCACGCTGAGAGCAGACAGCCCAACGCGGGGCTCAAACTCACAAAACATACGATCATGACCTGAGCCAAAGTCGGATGCTCAACCGACATGAGCCAGCCGGGTGCCCCCTCCTAGTTTCTATTTTAAAAGGCTTCCATGATTGGAAACCTTGGGAACTGAATGCATTGCAGAATTTCAATTACTTTCAGATTTTTTAAAGGGACAAAACGGTATAGAGGCATGTATTATGTAACAGTCCTGTGCCAGCTGTCGCTGCCATCAAATGAGTGCTGAGGATGAGGGGGTCGGGCACGGGACAAGAAAACTCAGAAGAGGGGGCCCACACAGAGAGGGACAAATGCAATATAGAACCAAGGCTCTTCATGAAGCTCTCAAAGAAAGATTCAATAAACAAATTAATATCGACTGTGAAGTCCAGGAGGTACAGGCACCGTCCTAGGTGGTGAAGAAGACAGATGGGGTCCTTGCCCTCCTGGAGCTTCCGGAAGGGTGGACAGAAAAGGTGTAAAACCGAGTGCCCCGGGAGGGTAGAACAGGGGGTGGTGTGGGCAGCACGTTGTGTGCAGAAGGCTGTCAGACACGGAGATCTAAGAAAAAAAAAAAGTTTTAAAAGTAAGTTCTGGGGGCAGCTGGGTGGCTCAGTCAATTAAGCAGCCGACTCTTTTTTTTTTTTTTTTAATATTTATTTATTTTTGAGACAGAGAGAGAGACAGCATGAACGGGGGAGGAGCAGAGAGAGAGGGAGACACAGAATCGGAAGCAGGCTCCAGGCTCTGAGCCATCAGCCCAGAGCCCGACGCAGGGCTCGAACTCACGGACCGAGAGATTGCGAGATCGTGACCTGAGCTGAAGTCGGACGCTTAACCGACTGAGCCACCCAGGCGCCCCTAAGCAGCCGACTCTTGATTTCAGCTTGGGTCATGGTCTTGCGGTTCGTGGGTTTGAGCCCCAAGTCAGGCACCGAGTGGACAGTGCGGAGCCTGCTTGGGATTTCTCTCTGTCCCTCCCCCACTCGTGTTTGCTCTCTCTCTCTCTCTCAAAAGTTAATTAATTAAAAAAATAACAAACTAAGTTCTGAAAGATGGTCAAGAGTCACCAAAGTGGCAAGGGAGCGGAGCGGGGAGAAGAGCTGGAAAGAGTTTCCACATGGAGAAGTGCAAGTACTTCCTCTGGGGTTGAGTTTATGTGATGTTCCTACCCTGAAGGACAGAAAAGCAGATGTCACTGAAACGCTGCCGTGAAAATATCAAAAGCTTCAAACTGGGAAACTTTATCGAGACTCCCATATATTAACTTGTTGCTGAAAGTCTGGTGGCAACGGAAGGCCAGAGCCTGAGGTAGATTATTCGAGGATTCAACAGTCGGCCGGTGCAGAGGCAGAGCAAAGACAGTGGTGGCCGATGTCCTTTCTGAGGTAGGCAGGGGTCAGATCTCCAGTGCGTCTGGGCCAGTGTCATCATTTTGGACTTAATCCTGATGTTAATGGAAGCCACTGAAGGGTCTGAAGCAGAGGAGTAACCTCATGACACTTACATTTTAGAAAGTTTGCCCCGCCGGGAGGACATTCTGGAAGGATACATGACAGGTTATTAACCGGGGTCACCTCAAGAGGGTCAGGATGGGGTGAAGGCCAACGGATAGTTAGCTTTGTCTCTGAACAACTTCATTTGCTTCACTTCTGACAGTAAACATCTTTCCGTGGCTTGAAAACATCAAAAACATCAAAGGTTGAATTTTGTTCTCATTAAAGCCAAATTATTCTTCCTTTCGTGTAAGAATCGACACTACTTCAGGTAGATAAACCCTGAAGACGTTATGGTGAGTGAAATTAGCCGGACATGAAAGGACAAATAGTCAAATTCATGGAGGCTGAAAGCAGAATGGGGGTTGCCAGGGGCCGAGGAGAGCAAGGAATGGGAGTGACTGTTAAATGGGGACAGAGTGTCAGTTTAGGACGATGGCAAAATTCTGGGTTGCACAACAGCGTGGATGTACTTAATGTGGCTGAACTGTACACTTAAAAATGGTCCAGGGGCACCTGGGTGGCTCAGTCGGTTACATGTCCGGCTTTTGATTTCAGCTCAGGTCATGATCTCATGGTTTGTGAGTTCACGCCCCTCATCGGGCTCTGTGCTCAGAGGGCGGAGCCTGCTTGGGATTCTCTATCACCCTCTAACTCTGACCCTCTCCTGCGTGCATTCTCTCTCTCTCTCTCTCTCTCTCTCTCTCTCAAAATAAATAAATAAGTAAACATTAAATTTTTTTTTTGAAAATAGTCCAGATGGTGCATTTTATGTTCTGTATATTTTATCATAAAAAAAAAGAAAAAAAAAGGAATAGAGAGGGCTGGACCCTACGGCGGGATACAAATGAGCAGACTCTGGGAACTACATTGGTGCACGTGAGGAAGCCCAGGTCAGGGGAGGGCACGGAGACGGTGAGGTGGACTGGTCTGAGCCATATTTTGAAGCCGGAACTAACAGGGCTTTAGCGGTTAATAATGGGGAGTAGAGAAGAAAACCTCTAGTATCTAGTATCCAAAGGCAGTCCTTGAAACAAGGCAGTTGGTTGCCAACAGCTGGTTTGGGAAGTGACCTCAAGAAGCCTCGTAGGCTCTGGGGAGGTGAGACAAGGAAGAGAGGGTAGGCAATAAGGGCTGCAGAGTTGAGCAGGACGCCACGGTGGCCAACTAGGGCTCCATCCCACTTGGGGGCCTCTGGGAGACCGTAAAGAACATGCCTCAGTGGTTCCAACTGACAGGTGAGGAATCCAGGCTACTGAGCAGGCCAGTCCTAGGAACAGATGGCGGCCGGGGTGGGAGTCAAGGTGGGGTGGGGTGGGGTGGGGGGCCCCAGTGGCCGGAGAAAGGCCTCGGGCAAAGACTTGGAGCTGCCAGAAGCCACAGGTCCCCGTGTACGGGAACGGGTGCTGAGGGGCAATGGTAGGACCCTTACAGTGTCTGCTCCAAATGTCAGGGGTCTTGGCTTAAAAACTGATCTGAAGGCGGTTCTGTTTCCCGGAACAGCGAATACTGAAGGAGAAGCAGGTGGGAGCGGGTGAAGGAGTCTGAAGGAGCAGCTCGAAAGATGGGAGGGCAGCGGGAAACTGGAAGGGAGGTGGAAAGAAGTGATGCTTTCAAACGCCCGGCTAATATACAGCACGAGAAGCTGGAAAATCTTTTCTTGGATCGTGGGAACTTCTTCGGAAAACACTACTCATTCAACAGCGGTTTACAGGGACCGAAAACCCTATACCGCTCTGCACCACACAGCTAAAATGCCAAACATGCAGCAAACAGTATTCAACCAGGGGCGCCTGGATGGCTCCGTCGGTTAAGCGTCTGACTCCTGGTCTCAGGTCATGGTCTCGTGGTCCGTGAGTTCGGGCTCCGAGTTGGGCTCTGCACGGACACTGCAATTATTTTAACAGCAAGACTGAGTAAGCTCGCACTTTGCAAATGACTCGCAAACGTCACTGTTCACTGGCACTGAAGCCTTCATCCGTTGTATTTGAAAAATACTGCAAAATGATGCCAAGAATTTATATAGAGAAAGCGTGGGTTTGAACACGGGTTTAAGTTCCAAGTGCCCCCATTTTTTTTTTCTCGAAATCTCTATTGTCAAAGAAAACGTATTCCAACACCTCAGCACGCACATGTACCTTCACTGGAAACGTAACATTCGCGAATGCTTTTCATTTTAAAGGTTGGTTTTTAAACTTACTCTCAAGCCATCTTTAAACCTGCAAATTCCTTTCAAAGGAATTCATCCATAGGGAAGGGAGCCAGATTTAGAAGAAGGGCTTCCTGAAACATACCTTGAAGACAACACAGGAGGAGGAAAGAACTGTTTTGTCATTTTCATCAGCTTTTCACGGGTTTTTATTCACAAACTAAAACCCAGAAATGAAAGCATGCCTAAGTCCCAAATGGTTTTTCTTCTGCACACAAAACGGTTTTGCTTCCCTTCCTACCTCACAGTCATCTTAACCTCTTTGTACTTTTATTCCATTTCTCAGACCTGTCTGCTGGAAGCTCGATATTGTGGACCGGCAGACTGATTTATCTACAGAAAACTCATTTTCCCCTTGGACGCACTCTCCATGATATCAGAGAGAAAGGAACAAGGGAGAGAAAAACGGATCACAGGCAGTGTACTTTGGATGTGCTGGCTTTTATCAGCTGGGACCATGTGATTTCCTTTCAGCCTCTGACCACTCCGGCATGCAGCCGATTTCCGACGGCATAAAAGGCATGTATGATATTTGACTTACCCCTCAGAAGGCCAGGAATATCACACCACCTATGAGAAAAGCCTGCAAAGTTAGCGGATGACACAACACCTAGAAGCCCAAACCCGAGTTGTCTCAGCATCTGTTCTGACTCGGTTCAGATGGGAGCCCTGTAAAGGTATACAGAGGCATCTTTTACTTAAAAAAGTACATTGCTGTGTGTGCGGGAGCCAACAGTTAATAGGCACGGGAAATGTAATTTCACATCATTTCCTGTGTGTGTGCATGTGTCAAGCTGGAATTGTTTCTGGATTGTTCATTCCTGGCACCTAGCACGTAGAAGGCACTCACTTCTTGTTTTCTAAGTAAAAAACTAACCGCAGGCAGATGGAAAGAGATGGGCAGCCATCTAGCTCACAATTTCCTTTTACAGATATTTCTGTAAGTAATGTGCTAGGTCTTTTTCCAATCAGAGAACACACCCCTCAAAGTGTTAATGTCCTTGTAATACTAATAGTCTAGCTCTGTAAGGTTTGGCTTGGTGGGGCATGGAAAGAACAGGATCTCTCTCTTTCTCTCCCCCCCCTCCCCAAATCAATTGTTGAATCGCACAGAGGATCGTATCTCTGGGCATGCCGATTCAGAAGGCTGCAACTCGTTTAAATGCTATCAGTGGTCATTTCCAAGAGGACAGTCTAAAGGTTACCTGTGAAAACTCCACAATGCACTCCTTCACGATCACGATCTAGCTTTTCTAGTTCCTTTGTCAATTCCCTCTAATATGAATGTCCTTGGACCAAAGACCCCCAACCTCTAACCTCTCCACTCAAACACCACCAACCAGCTCCCTTTTTGCCTTGCCCATCTTGGGTTGTGTCGTCCAATTTCTACAATCGCTACAATTCCTTGTGAGAAAGGCCATAGGAGGCTGAATGAAATAGTAGTAGGATTATGGGAAGACTAGAGGCGCACACCGACAGAACTATTTTGCCAAGAACCCAGAATCTGAGCTGGATCCAAAATGGTAGCTTAGGATAGATGGCCAGTCCATGACCTTCTGTGTCCAGTCTTCACTGATTAGGGCTGTTTGTTTCATAATTCACCCCTTGGTTCCACTGCCACAAGTGTTTCTAATTGTTTATAGCAAATTCCAGATAAGAGGCTATGCATCTCAGCTCTAAATCAGCCCACAGAGTGGTAAGAGAATTAGATTCCCTGGAGCTTGTTTGAGCTGAGGTAGAGGTTGGCCTCCACCCTCCACCCTGTTCTGGAGGCTCAGCCCTCTCTCCAGGCGTCCACCTCCAAGTGACTAACGCTTCATGGTTAGAACATCTTGTGATGTACAGAACAAAAATACTGTTCAACTACTGTCTGTGTAGATTAAGGTTCATGGCCGGCAGCCTCTGAGACAGATTTCTACGTAGGAGCTTCATCGGGGTTCAACACGTGTCAAGGAGTAAGAGAGGCAGGAGTGGTCACAGGGAGGAGTTGAACAACAGAAGCTGAGAGGGCCTGTCCGAGTCGTCCTGATGTGAGGGTGTCCCCAAAGGAAGGGGCAAGCTCTTGGGTGAGTCGGCTCCCCTCAGTCAAGGGCAATCTCCAGAGAGGGACTCAGCAGTGCACCAGCGGGCGGCCAACCCTCTGAGCAGGTGAGGGAATCACTGCCCCGAAGGGGGCTCGAACAGCCAACCACAACATCCCCTGTGCTTCCATTTTAGGCCCTATAGTAGGAAGGGCGAAACTGCTATTTCAACGGCCTGTGTACATTAGAATGTAGATTGAAATCTCAACCACTTAAAGCTACAGTTTACGGAACAATATCTGAATTGGCCCATCAACTCTCCGGCAAATCCTGTCACTGAATGTTCCAGCGGGTTCTTTGAGGCCCCGAGGTGACGCCGTCATCCTTCTCTCCTCTGTGGCATCTGAACCAGAGGCACTTCTCTTTCTCAGCACCCATGCCCCCTCAGAGCATTCACCTGTGTGTAGCTGTACGGGACGGAAACACGCATAACCCATGTGTTCGCCCCCCCGCCACCCCAATGCTTGGCAAATGGGGCATTCGATAAGCGTTTATTGAACGAGTGAGCGCATCGAGGAAATGAGCAAACGTGCCTTCTTTTTCTCCCCTGCAGAAACAAGATAGGGCACCACGTTCGATGAAATGAGGGGCTCATTTGCGTGTACGCCTTTGTGCGCGCTTATCTTCAGTATTTAACAAGGGCTGTTTGATTTTGACTAACTGGCATAGCACAAAAGGGCTATTCTGAGACCGTCAACTGCATCGGACAGGACTCCTAAATAAACTAAAATCCATGGCAGATGTGAAGGCAAACTAGACAGGAAATTAAAATGTAAAACATGAAACAGCTGTTTGATCAGCCGTTAAAACAGACTGCGGACAAAAGCTATATTCATGTCTTATCTAGAGGGGTAAAAATAATTAATCATAGAAAGTGATTTGTCACCGGGCTGTTTGCTTTGTGGCACTGAAACACACCAGAATGATCTAACTGAGGATGGCAAACTTCTAGACGCAGCGGATAAATGGCACCCAAAGAATTTAGAGGTACTCTAAAAAAGGTATGTTCCTAGTAAATAATGGCGGGCATAAAGCCGTAATTGCAGAAATCAGTTGCAGAGAGCAAAATTTACTTGCCACCACTGAAATTTACAAATTTTACAAAACAGAAGAGGGTTGTGATTTTACAACTTCATTAAATTACAGCTATGAGCTCGTGAAGAACCATGGCTTTCTCGGTATTGTGCCAGAGTTGGGGGGGGGGGGGGCGGATGTCGGTTGCCTGTTGAGGTAACCAAGAAGCCCATTACTACAATTCCACTCTAAAGTAAGTGTGAAATTCTCTTGGGAATGACGGTTTTGCAATAATTATTAAATGCCTTCAAAGGATTCCCAACATTTATTTCTAGAAGGTTCCAAAAGAAATCATCAGAATCATGCACAATTTGGTTTAGGTGTAATGATATTTATAACAGCTTTCTTTCAAATAGCAGAAGTTTGGAAATGCAAATCTCCAGTAATAGGAGACTGGGTAAATAAATACAATCATATGGAGAAATATAAAGTTCTCAAGATCTTATGGGAAAAGAGCACTTAAGACATGATTAAATGGTCATGTTATTATTTATTTAAAAATAAACAAATAAAGGCACCTGGGTGGCTCAGTCGGTTAAATGTCCAACTCTTTTTTGTTTTTGAAGTTTATTTATTTATATTTAGAGAGAGACAGCGCAAGTGGGGGAGGGGCAGAGAAAGAGGGAGAGAGAGAATCCCAAGTAGGCTCCACCTTGCCAGCTCAAACTCATGAAACTGTGAGATCACGGCCTGAGCCAAACTAAGACTCCAACGCTTAACCGACTAAGCCACCCAGGGGCTCCAACTGTCCAACTCTTGATTTCATCTCAGGTCATGATCGCAGGGTTTGTGAGATCACAGCTTGGAGCCTGCTTGGGATTCTCTCTCTGTTCCTCCCTTGCTTGCACATGCTCTCTCACTCTCTCTGTGTCTCTCAAAATAAACATTAAAAAAATAAAAACAGACAAATAGATCCAACAGGTGGTTTACAAAAAGAAAATACAGGTGGCATTAGTAACAGTGGTTAGTTTTTTTTGTAGAAAACAATTATGGATGATTTTCATTTTCTTTTTGTCCTTTTCTGCAATTTACAGATTTTCATAATAAACAGGTATTATTTCTACAATTCAGGTTATTAAAAAATGTTCCATGTCTCCAAAAAAGTCCTTAAACTATAAATCACCAAGAAAAAAATGTGATTTCATCTTTCCTTTGTATCAGTGGCTTATCTTCTTAAAACTTAAAAAAAATTTTTTTAGATATTTATTTATTTTTGAGAGAGAGAGACAGAGAGAGAGAGACAGAGCACGACCAGGAGAGGGGCAGAGAGAAAGAGAGAGAGAGAGCTCCAGGCTCTGAGCTGTCAGCCCTGAGCCTAACACGGTGCTCAAACTCACAAACTGTGAGAGATCATGACCTGAGCCAAAGTCAGATGCTTAACCCACTGAGCCACCCAGGCACCCCTCTCCTTAAAACTTTTGGTGGGAATTTTGGTTAGTAATTAATTTTCCTCTTAATTATTTACTTTATCTTAAATTATCTGAAAAAGGGGCTCTGTTGGATAACAAAAGCTTTCCCAAAGAACTTGTTTTAATGTAGAAAACTGGGAAACAATCCACACAAGTGAGATGGAATTAAAGACATAATTATAAAGACACAATTTAAGACAGAAACACAACTGGGATCACAAGAATAGAAAGTAGCTCGGGGCGCCTGGGTGGCTCAGTCGGTTGGGCGTCCCACTTTGGCTCAGGTCATGATCTCACAGTTCGTGAGTTCGAGCCCCGCATCGGGCTCTGTGCTGACAGCTCAGAGCCTGGAGCCTGCTTCAGATTCTGTGTCTCCCTCTCTTTCTCTGCCCCTCCCCTACTCAGGCTCTGTCTCTCTCTGTCTCAAAAATAAATTAAAAAACATAAAAGAAAGAAAGAAAGAAAGTAGCTCTAACTACAAAGCATGAGGTAGGAGTCAGAATTCAACATAAAAGGATCATTGGAGATATTTGAGAAATACACCCAAAGGGAGTGGTTATTCGGGTTGGAAGGAGAGCGAACCTCCCTGTTGTCCAATTCTGATAAATGTTGAGAGGGAGGATGTGGCCAGAGTTTAAAAATGGCCTATGGAAGAGATGATTAACATCGGATCAAGAGCTTACCCTTCTGACATAAAGTGGAAGTTAACTGGAACATGCCATTTAAGATACCATTAAACAGAGGTTATGGTGACATTACTAACATTTGAAAGGTCATTCCTACCCGAAGGTACTTTCTGACTGTGCCCTCTCTCTCATAAAACAGTATGTTTCAATTTTCTTTTTAATAACATTTATTTATTTTTGAGAGAGAGAGAGAGAGAGAGAGAGAGCGAGCTCGATCGGGGGAGGGGCAGAGAGAGAGAGGAAGACACAGAATCTGAAGCAGGCTCCAGGCTCCAGGCTCCCAGCTGTCAGCACACAGCCTGACATGGGGCTCGAACTCACGGACTTTGAGGTCATGACCTGAGCCGAAGTTGGACACTTAACTGACTGAGCCACCCAGGCACCTCCCCCCTTTTTTGTTAATTTTTTTTTCTTTTTACGAAACCGTAGGTTTCAAGGACAACTTTGACATAACAAATAGGATGAACTCTTCACTTCATGTTTCTGATTGCCCAAGATGTGTGTTTGTCACTTAGTAAGCTGGGTCAAAGCCCTGGGTAGAAAATCTCTTTGATTAAAAAAAAAAAAAAAAAAAAGGAAAAATGTAAATACAGTCATGTCCTTCGATTCTAGTTATAAAACTTCAGAGAGAAAACATGAATTACTTATTTTGTGATACTTCCTCTGGGTCAGCTCTCGGCAAAACAGAAGAAAGCCAAGTGCCCTCGAAGACCTCTTCCCTTCTTGCCTCCCCTCCCCCACTTTCTCTCACAACTAGCCTTGGGGGTCAGGATAACCCAATTCATTCTCAGCAGCTGGTCACCTTTCAACCTGTTCCAGAATTTCTACTCATTTCTTGGCTTCTCTGGCTCCTAGGGTTGCTGCCTTCCACCTGTCAGGCACATAACTGCCCCCTTTATCTTTATACACAAATTTTCAGTGGCTCCCTGTTTCCAATCACAGAAAACCCTATCTATTCACTTGGCTTTTCTTTCTTTCTTTTTTTTTTTAAGATTTTATTTATTTGAGAGAGAGAGAGAGACCACAAGAGTGCAAGCTGGGGAGAGGGGCAGTGGGAGGGAGGCAGAGAATCTTAAGCCGGCTCCACCCTCAGCCTGGAGCCTGACATGGGACTCGGTCCCACGACCCTGGGATCATGACGTGAGCGGAAATCAACAGTTGGATGCTCAACTGACTGATTTACCCGGGCGCCCCTTTAAGATTTTATTTTTAAGTCATCTCTACACCCAACCTGGGGCTTGAACTCACAATCCTGAGATCCAGAGTTGCATGCTCTACTGACTGAACCAGCCAGGTTCATCACTTGGCTTTTCAATGTCTCGCTGTTTGATTCCCTCCTTCTACTAAGTTTATTACCCACATGTCCCCATCCCTATTACTCTTGCCTTGCTGGGATTTCTACCTTCCTATAAATAGAAATATTAGCTGTTAACTGGAGCCCATGGCCCTATGATTCACCTTATTGCTGTTCTTCAGCACCTGTTCACATTCCATTTGCTTAATGGCACCTTCTGCAACCCCTTGGGTCTTCAATGATTCATTCCTTCTATCTAACTTAGCCCTTGGCTTACACAGTACAGAGCTCACTTACATATTATTTTTTAAAGTTTATTTATTTATTTTGAGAGATAGAGAGAGCAGGGGAGGGGCAGAGAGAGAGAGAATCCCAAACAGGATCCATGCTCAGCACAGAGCCCAACTTGGGGCTCGAACTCATGAACTGTGAGATCATGACCTGAGCCGAAATCAAGAGTCAGACACTCAACCAACTGAGCCACCCAGGCGTCCCTTAGCTCAGGTCTTGATTTCAGGGTCGTGAGTTCAAGCCCCGTGTTGGGCTCCAGGCTGGGCATGAAGCCTACTTAAAATAAAATGATAAAACTAAATGATCTCTTCAAGTTCATAAGATAGATCTGACCAGAGGGGCCACCTGTGTGTTTATTATCAAAAATGCAAGAAACCCTAAAGCAGCGAATTTTCTAAGCTGTCGTGTTTTAAAACACATTTTGATGGCACATATTAGCAGCCGCATCAGTAAAATCCTCTCAATGTGTGTGTGCCTTTGCACCTGTGTGAGTGTGAACAAATGTGTGAACAAGTGATGTGATGATGGGGAAAGGTTAACAGACTGGAACCAGCTGCTTCCCATGATGACATTTACACGGGAGTAGAAGACATCAAACAAGGAAACAAATGTGAAACTAAGTAACAGTGGGGGTGAGCCTAATATTAACATCTTCAGGGTACCAAGCTGGTTAGAAGCGTCCATATAGAAAGGTGTCCTGTGTTCAGAATTTCTCACGTATTTCTCTCACGTACATATTCAAAGTCATTAGAGTTTAAGCCTTTTGAATTTTGCTGCTGGCTTTCTTTTTTTTTTCATGTTTATTTTTTATTTTTTAGAGAGAGAGACAGAGTGCAAGCAGGGGAGGGGCAGAGAGAGAGGGAGACACAGAATCCGAAGCGGGCTCCAGGCTCCGAGCTGTCCGCACAGAGCCCGATACAGGGCTCGAACTCACGAACCTCAAAATCACGACTTGAGCCAAAGTCAGACGCTTAACCGACTGAGCCCCCCAGGAGCCCCGCTGCTGGCTTTCTTATATCATCTGTGTTTTCATATCATATACAAGCCAAGAAAGTAGAGCTGCAAAGCAACATCCCTATATAAGATAATAGTCCATGAATGTGTGTGTGTGTGTGTGTGTGTGTGTGTGTGTGTGTATGTGTGTGTGCGTGTGTGCATGTTACTGCCCGCACGGTCACTAACCATTTCCTCAACCCAAACTCTGACAGTGGAGTCAGCTGGCAAGGTGCCTGTTCAGACCCGTCTGTGGTTAGTGGCCATTTTGTCAGCCTGATGAAGAATAATAACCAGTATCTACCGAGTGCTTGCCAGATGCTAAGCCGTTTGCATGCATTTTCTCTTGTAATCCTCTCAACCACTTTTTGAACTGGATACCATTATTATCCTTATCTTCCAGATGAGCAAACTAAGACGTGAAAGGGTCACCAATTTCGCTTAAGGTAGCACAGCTAGTTGGTGGAACCAGGGTAGACGCGATGCTCTTAACACTATGCTCTGTGTGCCCTGTGTGACACGGAGCCTAGACCTCAACATCCAGCCAGAAGCCAAGGAAATTGCTGCCGTGGAGAATGGCCAAGCCAAGCCTTAAACCTGGAAGATACAGAAGGACTTAGAAGTTGTCATTCTAGTGGCCCCTGGCTCTGCCCACATGGCCAACCAAGCAGGCGCCTCCCATCAACGCACCCCAAGTATTAGAATCAAGCAGAAGGTACAGGGCTTTGTCATTTTCAACCCGCACAGAGCTGCCGTGAAAAGTTAAGCTCCCAACGCCTTGCCCAGCCTGTGGACGGCCCTCGAAATGCTAACTCTTGTTACTATTTATTCTTAAGAAACAACTGATCCTGTTAAATAAATAAGATTTGCATTCATTATGAATGCACTTGTTATCATCACGAAGATGGGAGTGAGGTAGCTGGGAATGAGGACCTGGTCAGAATCTGAATAACAGCCGGGCTGGGGTGCGGCTGAAATGCAGATCTGGGGCCGCCAACATTTTTCCTGAACCTGAGGTGAGCCTGAGCTCCTGAGGCCCTTCGGTGCAGGGAGTAAAGAGATGGGGTGGGTCAGGATGGGGCTGCAACCAGACGGGCCCCGACGGATGCCTGCACATATACGTAGCCTTTGTAAGGGGTGAAGAGGATGAAGTGATTACGCAGAAATGCCTGCTTCTCCTCCCACAGACCGGAAAATCCTAGGGTCTAAACAAGGATATATTTTCCAAAACGTGTAAGCTGAAGCCATGTGACTGCCAATGTACATTCTTTCTAATCCTAGCAACAACCCCCTCTTGCCAATAAACGCATTAGGAGTCTCATTTAAAACATGAGGTCGCTGGGGGCGCCTGGGTGGCTCAGACGGTTTGGCGTCCGACTTTTGGTTTCGGCTCAGGTCATGATCTCGAGGTTCAGGAGTTTGAGCCCCGTCAGACTCTGTGCTGCCATTGCAGAGCCTGGGTGGGATTCTCTCTCTCTCCCTCTCTCTCTCTGTTCCTCCCCCGTTCACATGCTCTGTCTTTGCCTCTCTCTCTCTCTCTCTCTCTCTCTCTCTCTCTCTCAAAATAAATTAAAAAACGTTAAAAAAAAAAAGATGAAGTCGCTGAAGAACAGGGAGGTGATGGAACTTTCAGGGTAACACAGTAGGGTAAGTGTAGAATGAGTCTGTTTGATACCAAACTATATATATCATTTTAACATTGCCATACTGCCTCTCTATAGCCTCTCTTTGATGGGGACAGACAGATTTCCAAGCAACTTCTACACAGTTATTATTTTTCAGAACATTCGGGTGGGTTCTAGATGAAGCTCTGCCATTAACACACAGGCCACATCTGCCGACTGTGTTCCAACTCAACTCATGATCCCTCCTGGGCCATCTGTGGCACCACCCTGCCCAGACCGGGCCCACCAGCCCGTACCGGGCTTGCTCTCCTGGCCAGGTGTTGGTCACAACTTGGAAGGCTGGCTCCCAGCTCCGCGGGATCTCGGCTAAGTGCCCACTAACCCCAGACAGCTGACTCTCCTCTCGCAAGCCTGGCAAAAACACTGTCCTTTCTGCTTCGAATTTCCCTTTTTTGGTGCTTTTTCCTGAGGATTCAGCAAGAGCCAATCCAGATTTGCAAAAGATAGTTTCCATGGTTTCACCAACCCAAACACTGAAACCGAGACTCGGGACAGAAACAAAATGCTGCTGTCCAGCTCCATGTGGGAAATGCTGTTACTCTGTCAAAACTCCAGGGATCACCTGCTCCTTCAGTGGAAGAGATTTCAGTAAGTATGTATTCATATAGCGCACACATTTCTTAAAAAAACTATTCTACAGCTGCCCTGGAAGTTTTCAAACATCAAAAAAGAAGGTTGTATATTAACCGGCTGACCCTCCCATTATCTGTGTTTATCCTAAAGGGAGTGATGAAAATTTGCTGACGGCTTTCAAAACGATTAGAGAATTAGCAGAACGCCCCAAGCTTAACAACTAACAAACTTTAAAAAGCAGAGTCAAATTCAAACACTTCTAAATGTAAACACTGGGTCCGTCACCTACTAATTCTAAAATTCTGATCTGACTGCTTCTCCTGCTGTCAGGGTGATTTGGAGGGAAATGCAAAAGATTGGTGGTTACAGTGGATGTGAGTTTCAAATCCAATCAGTTGCTACTTTGTTGGTGTAAAGTCCATTAAGCCAACAGCAAGTCCTCAGTGCCAACTGGGCCAGGCAGGGCTCTGGAGCTGGGGGCTGGGGGTTCTCTGCAGAGAAAAAGGGACACTTCCCTGGGCTCTGGAGGCTCACAGTCTAGTGGAGGGGAAAGTGAGCCATTAACACCTCAGGGAAAAGGACCAGGCGGCAGGGGAGAATAAAACGGAGTCATCTAACCCAATCTGGGGGGATTCGGAAGGGCAGCCTTGGGAGATGGTATCTCAGCTAAGCTGTGAGGTTAACTAAGTGTCTTCCAGTGTCTCGGTTTCCTCCTCTCGGTCCTCAGACAACAGAGAATGATGGACACACCTTCCTCTCCTCCACCCTCTCATCTAGTCTGTTCCAGACTTCCTCTCTCCTCTCTCTCGGCTTGGGTCATTTCATTTGCATCAGTGGCTTCAGCCCAAACTTCTCTTGCGTGCACGTATCTCTGAGCCCAACTTCCCTGAATTTCCACCTGCCAGACACCTCTCCCATGGTCCTCCCAGCACCTCTGACTCCACGTGCCCCATCCTTCTCCTAAACCTGCTCTTCCCCCTTCACCTCCCTCTTTTGGTTAGTACCATCCCTGTATTTCTGGGAATGAAAAATCCCCATTGGCGTTCACTGACCACAGAAAGAACGGCACCTTTTGCGGATGATGCGCAAAACTCCCCAAAGTTCGTGCCACCACACCTTCCCTCCCTCACCTCTCCACACGGAAGTTCTCGAGGTTTCCTAAGCCTGGCTACCGTGTTCCTTCACATGTTTGTGTTTTCATATAAGCGGTTCCTTAGCTCAAAATGCTTTCCTCATCTAGTCTCCCGCTGAATTCATAGTCCTCCTTTCCCACCTACTTCAAATGTCACCTCCTCTGTGAAGTCTG
Organism: Neofelis nebulosa; assembly: GCF_028018385.1. Taxonomy (NCBI): domain Eukaryota; kingdom Metazoa; phylum Chordata; class Mammalia; order Carnivora; family Felidae; genus Neofelis; species Neofelis nebulosa. Next base: position 38,867,426 of record NC_080800.1, read on the forward strand.
CCCAGATTTTCTCAGCAGAGTTGGAGATTCTCTCCAATCACCTTCCCTAGGACTCTGTGCATGCACCACTAAAGCATCTATCACATGCACCACTGTCTACCTTGTGTTGTCTTTGTTTGGGTATCTCCTCTCCCCTCCTGGATTGACACATCTTCAAAAGCAATGTGACCCAATTTTGCATCCCCTACCACAGCCTACTCTAATGCCTACTGTTTGAATAAGTGAGTACAATTCTTGTAGGACCTCTTGTCATGTCAGCCTTTGCAAAGCTATTTTCACATGCATTGTTGCTCTTGCCCTTCACCGTGATGCTGTCATCATCTAGCTGTGACTAGTTGGTGTTATCCTCATGCAGCAGATAAAGCAGTTGAGTAAGGCCTTGGAACCCTGTTTTCTTGCTTTTTAGAACAACGACTGTTCCATGTAATGTTCCTGAGAAGAAGGCAGATCTAGTCATCTGACCCCTGTCTTCAGAGTTTGAGGGTCAATATAAAAGTTCAGCACTGCTTGTGGAAATAGCCAAACCCTTATCTACCCTTCCTGAACGAGTCTAACATGATTTATTTGAGTGATCTTGAAGGTTTGGAGTATGAATCAGACAGGGCAAAATAAGGGGTGTGGGGGGGGAAGTAGAAAAATCTGAACCCATTAGACTTTGGGCAAAAACAGGACCTCGGGGGCCTGGCAAGAGAACTTCAGGTGCCCCTGAATAATATTTGCTACATATGCTTTGAAGTCCAAGCTCCCATAGGAGAAGAGATGTCAAAAATACTGAAAGCAAGCCAAATCAACCTACCCTTGGCCCACCTTGGCGTGCCACTGTCTTATGCGTCTGTGTACCCTGCAGCACGGGACACAGGGCCTGGCCTGAGTGAGTCCAGGAGGGCCACGCGAACACAAATGGTAGCCTGAGACTCGACCCAAAGGTGAGGAGGGCTGCAGTGGAGGGAGCAGCACAAGACCAGGATCAGCCCCCAACATCCAAGGTATTGGTTTCCTCACCAGGTACAGCAGTCGGGGCACCTCTGCCCTGCCCACTCCATGGAGAGCAAAGGCTAACCCTGCTCCTGAGACCTGGTTAGGGCCAAGGGTTGGGCAACATATCCATGGATTTGGGAAGCATCCCAATTACTTCTCAGGAACCGGGAGGCCCCGGGATTGGGGCCAAAGCGTCCCCAGGGGGCTGTCAGGCCGCTCTGGGAACACTGCTTATTCTCACTAACCCCCACCCATAGGATCCGCCTGACCCTCGTTAGAGGATGGGTTTCTCCACCCACTCCATCCCTCCCTCTGGCTTCTGTCTTTGCGCCCTGCTGCGCACACAGCCTCCCTGTGTCTGAGAGGGTAGTCTCCAACCTGCCAAACATAGGCTGGGCCAGAGAGTCAAGTTTCCCCACCCCAGCCCCACTGGACAGTTTGTTCAGCCTGTTCTGGAAGCGGGTAGTGGTGAGAAGAGCTATTTGCTCAAAAGGCCCTGCAGCCCCAGGGAGAGACCCGTGACAATCACAGAACCACAGAGAATCAGGGTCAGGACGGTATTTGTCAATCAATCGCCCCAGGGTCCAACCCCTGCTTTCTGAACCAGGAGCTAACTGTTCAAGGTCGTTTCCCCTGCTGCCAGGGTTATAGTACGCTGTGGTGCACGCCTGCTTCAAGCTGGGGTGCCGAGCGCCCAGGGCAGGTTGGAGCAGATGACTGACTTTTGCTTGGAAAAAGTGACGGACCTTTGCGCCACCCCCTAGCAGAAACCTCCCGCGCGCTAACCAGCCCCGTTTCTCTTCGCCTCGAAAATTCCCGCAAGCGCAGGCCCAGCAGCCTTCGGAGGGAGAAGTTCAAAGCCTGGCCCCGGCCGGTCCACAGACTTTCGTCCCTCCGCCCCCCTCCCCCGCCTTCTGTCCAGGACCGCACCAAATCCTTCCCCTCGTGGGAGCTTCCGTGCGCGGCACTCGGGGCCCGCGAGATCCCCGCCCGCGCACACGGACAGGCTCGAGGCTCCCGGGGTCGGCCCCCGCCCCCAAGGCCCTCGTCCGCCCGCGCCCCCCCACCCCACCCAGGCGGCCACCTGTTCGGACGCAGGAGGAAGAAGGAGGGCCGCGGCCGCGACTGACCTGAGATACCGCCCCCCACCACGATCACGTCGCATTTGTGGCTCATGGTGCTCGCCCCGCTCCGGGCCGCCCCGGTGCCCGCCGCTCCGCGGTCTGGGTCTCGGCCCCCGCCCGCCGCGCTGCCCCCGCGCACTGGCGCCGCCGCCCAGCCGCTATATCGCCCGCCTCGGGCCCCGCCGCCGAGCCCCGCCCCCCGCCCGGAGCTCCGCCGCCCAGACCTGGGGAGGGCGGGCGCGGGGGCGGAGAGATCACCTGGGGCCCGCACGGGGAGCCTGGAGGGGGGAGGGACACCTCCCCTGGGCCTTCAGCACGGCCTTTATTTCTCCATCAGCCTCCGTAGTGCGTTATTGAGCTTGGGGGGCTGGGGGGTGGGCGGTGGCCCCTTTGGGTGTCTGCCTCCAGCCCCCTGCAATTATTCCCCCAAATAGAGCAACGCAAAGAACACCGGACTTTTCGTTCGTTGAGCGTTTTCCAGGTCCCAAGCACCGCATTAAGCGCTTTGCCTGCATGATTCCGGTTAAGCCTTCTAACAACCCATTTCACAGATGAGAAAAGCGAGATAAAGTAGGTAAAAAGGCCAGCGAGGCTCCGAGACTCACTTTGCTCCACCACCCGGTATTGCCACTATCTTGGCATGTACTGGGGAGGCATTCTCCGCCCCTCTCGTCCTCCTTCCAAACACCCACCTCTCCCCCTCCCCCACTCCCTCTGCCCTTATGTCCGCAATTAGCTCCGGGAGACTAAAGCAGCAAGCGGAGTTATTTGTGGCCCTGGGATGTGGGTCTAGGGACCTTGGCTTTGCCAAAAATGGGGAGGGGGGGGGGGATTCAACAATATTACAGGTGTTTAGCCACCTTTCCCAAAGTCAAAAGAAGCAATGTGGGATGGCTTTTCAAGAACTAATTGTGTCAAGGGCTTCGGTTCAGGGCAGGGGAGCTGCGGGTTTGGTGGGGGCAGGCTCTAGGCCTGGCGAATTGTTTGAAACAAGCCTCCACCTCATCGGCTGTCCGCACAGGGCCCGCCTCAGATCCTCTGTCCCCCTCTCGCTGCCCTTCCCCCACTTGTGCTCTCCCGAAGATAAATAAATGAAAATATAATTAATTAATTAATTAATTAAACAGCCCCTGGGCCTGAACCTAGGTCCCCACTGCCCCATCCCCAAGAGAGCCCGGGCTGGCCTCCTCATCGCCAAGCCTTACCTGTCCACCTCTGTCCACAGGGCCCTGAAGCTTCGGGCTTCTTAGCTGTGGACACTCTGGCCCCTCACCTATCTTGCCAGTGAATCCCATGTCCATTGGGGTGGGGTGAGATGGGTGGAGGGGATACTTGTAGGGTCTGCCTGGGATCTCTTTGGCGTGGGTCCAAAAATACGGAGTCAGCAGGAGGCCCCGGGGCATCTGAAGCTTTGAGTTCAAGGCAGGCTGACCAACTTATCCTTTCTCGATGTCCACCTGGCAACAAGGCCGGGAGAGGAACCGTAGCGTCTTTGGAGAAAACTTACCGGCAAACAGCATTTTCCCCAGGCGAAGGTAGTCAGTGAACCTTGTGCTCCATGAGGTCAAAACCGGCTTGAGAACTCAGGAGCCTTCAGAGGATCTCTGAGGTCACCTTATCCCTGCATGCAAGGGGTCGTTCAGGCCTGCTCAGGGTCCGTCTCCTACAGGGGATACCTCCCAAGGTTCCTCTTCTCTCTCTGCACAAAGCCTCTAAGAGCAGTGCTTCTCAAACTTGAATGTGAGTATAAAGCACCCAGGTCTGGGGTGGGGCCTGAGAAGCTGCATTTCTAATAAGCAACAGGTGATGCTAGTGCTGCTGGTCCACAGGCCTTGGGCACATTCTCCTCTCCTCCAGGCCTCTACTCTCCCAACAGTTCCAGAACCAGCTCCACACTCCAGAGCCCCTGACTTGTCTCAAGGTGGTCCTAATGAGAAGCTGTCTGGTCGTTATACGTCTTCCATAAATGCTATGCTGAGCCCTGGGGAATTGATGGACAAGAACAGAGCTGCCCCTGCCCTCTGCCCTCTCGGGGTTCACACTGCATCAGAGAAGACATCTAGGAGGGGTAATCACAAGCGTAATTCTGAATGTTGCTCCGGGACACGTAGCAGGGCGAGAGAACCTAGCCCAGGCAATCGAGGAGGACCTCCAGGAGGAAATGACTTTTTCGCTGGGACTTGAAGGATGAACCGGGGTTAATCAACTATTGAGGATGAGCACACCAGGCAGAGTACAAGGCTGGAGCATTGGGAGGACTGGACACAGTCCAGTGAACAAAGAACGTCTTTGACCGCCTTTAAGACTTATTACACGTACCGCAAAAACTAATAGTGCATAATAAGAATGGAACGGGGAAAAATCAACAATGAATAAAACGATAGGAAGACCATCTAACCTTGGGTGTGTCTTCTTTTCCCAAGTAGGTAACAGATTCCTGCAGAAAGGGATCATGCGTCCTCTTTCATTCATCCATCCAAGAATGATTTATTGAACACCAACTCTGTGTCGTGTACTCATCACTGGACATACGCCCTTATAAACAAGAATCTTCCAAAAAACAAGCATGAAAATGGACAATTACAGCAAACCTAACTCATGTTGCTGGGGAGCCGCGTTCAACACTTCTACCTAAGAAGCGCACAGAAATGCCGTTTGCCCCAAGCAGTGTTTCTTTGCCTTTCCAACTTCATGATATCCGTGCTTCGTCAATTAAAAGGAACTTACTTTCCTGTCATTTTTTATTAGAAGACTGCCAAGGTAATAAAAGGTCCTTATTGCTTCTTTCTTGCCGTCCAGCTTTTCATGAATGGATATTTCAGGGAGTCTTTTGTGATGCCACAAAAGGTTTCAATAAAGAGACAGGCTGTGCAGAACAGAGTTCACCAGATATTATCTATGTTGTGCATTTCACTGGTTTTGAACACTGGAGGTTTGACCGGGGCTGGAAAATTTGTTTCAAAATGAGATTTAGAGCCTACCGTGTTTTTTCCCCCAACTTCTTTGTTAATCTTTTGAAAAACATACACTGAGGGATCGAATGATGAAAGGGTCAGTCACTGCAGCCAGGACAGTTCTTGAACAATGTTAAATTGGAATTTTAACAGTTGAGCAATTGTTAAGTGTTCTAGGACCTCTGATTCTATCCAGTGAGGTATCCATCATCAGCTTGGATCCTAATCTGAGTGTCCAGATCCCCTCCTTGGGGACAACGAGGAGGCAATAGGTGACTTTTCAATGGGCCAAGACCTCGCTTTTGGCCTCAAGGACTTGTTTAGAGGGAAGCCACATCCTCAAGCAGCCCAAGAGTTAGGGGGCACCCAGCTTCAATCGAAGCCAAAGCCCTTCACTGGACCTTGGGCTAGAAGCTGGAGATCCGAGTCAAAGTACAGAGGCAGATTTAAGATGCCAAAGGAAAGACGTGTTCCAGGGCCAGGGTGCCGGTCAGGAACCGGCCTGAGTAGAGTTGGAGGGAACAAGTCAGGCGACAGGTGGGTGTTCATGACTTGCCTTAACAGGCCAACAGCTGTGGGCATGTGCCAAGCTGGCTTATAGACACAAGGTTGAGATGGAAGAGAAATCTTCCCGCCCATAGAACCGGAGTGGGGCTCTGTCCCCTGTGGCCTGATTTCCACAGCACGGGCAGGGCAGAGGCCAAGGGAGACAGACATAGGGAGTCAGGCAGAGACCCCAAGCTCCAAGACTTCAGGAAGATAGAGGTCACACCTATAGACACGTGGCAAAGCATGTCAACAAAAACCAAACCTTATTTGCAAAGTAAGTGCTAAACCAACTGTCCTCAAAGTGATTTTTTTGCAGTGACTAGTGCCGCGACTAAGACTATCTCTCCAAATGGTAATAAGGGCTCTTAATCACTTTATCATAAGGCCTGACATACCACAACAGATGGTGTGATGCAGGCTGTATGGGACACATGGAGGAAGCGCAAACAGGCAACCGTTTGGCTCAGGAAGAAGAGACTACCAGAACGGACATTGTCCAAGAATGCCGGCGTGAAGGTTTTCACAAATTCTTTGGGGAAAAGGAAATTAGAAATTATGATTGCGGCCCCACTGGATACTAATTATGGGTTGTTGAACAGTATTACTTTTAATTAATTATTCTTACACGGATGATTCTTATTTCGTAGTGTGAGATCACCGACACAGAATCGATCCTTTGGTTACCTTTATGTAGTCCGGGGTGAAATCATCTCTCCATGTTTTCTTATAAGTAGATATTTGTGTCATGTACACTCCAGATGACGATTGCAATCAAGAGTCTGGTGATTCTAGGAATCAGATGACAAGAGGGACCCCCTGACAAATGGCTGCCACTCAGGTCACATTCCCGATGAGGACAGTTACACGGTACAAAATGATGCTAATAGCTGGGGCTTGAGTTGATTTGAGGTCTTTTCTTCAATAGAAATCCAGTTTATAGACATGATTCAAATGAAGGTGTTTAAGAACAAAATTTGTTGTGGGGCGCCTGGGTGGCTCAGTAGGTTAAGCGTCCGACTTCAGCTCAGGTCATGATCTCACGGTTTGTGGGTTCGAGCCTCGCATTGGGCTCTGTGTGGACAGCTCAGGGTCTGGAGCCTGCTTTGGATTCTGTGTCTCCCTCTCTCTGCCTTCCCCCACTTGTACTCTGTCTCTCTCTCTTTCTCTCTCTCAAAAAAGTAAATAAATGTAAAAAAAAAAAAGAACAAAATTTGTTTTTCACTATGGATGTTGGGACTCATTAAAGGTTTCAACTAGGGACAGTTATAAAAAGAAGTGAAGTAAAAAGTGGGCCAGATGCTGCAAAAACCTGAAATGTATTCTAAAAGGTAGAAAACCTGAGCAGGTCTCTGAAATAAAATAATATTGGATATAATAATTCAAATACATACTATGCCTGCATAGGAAACCCCTTCCTTCTGCAACCAACAGCACACATTTTTTTTTTTTATATTTATTTTTGAGAGAGCGCAAGCAACAGAGGGACAGAGAGAGAATGGGACAGAGGATCCGAAGTGTGCTCTGTGCTGACAGCAGAAAGTCCGACGCAGGGCTCATACTCACGAACCATGAGACCATGACCTGAGCCGAAGTCAGACGCTCAACCAAGTGAGCCACCCAGGTGCCCCAACAGCGATTTTTGACAGCCGAGATTAGAACGCAGGACTCCTGGTTATTAAAAAAACAAAACAAAACAAAACAAAACAAAACAAAACAAAACAAAAAACACATGAAAAAGCTCATGTGTTTTGTTGTCATGGCATTTTATGTGACTGGAGTCCCTGTTTGTATAATATTTGACTGGGCATGTAACATTTACTGACAAATTCCAGATAGCAGGGCATTTTCGGGCTCCAGAAAGGCAAAACTTGCTGTTGGTGTTGCAAACAGAAACTCTGACCCACTGGGATCAGAAAGAATGAATGCCATTTAGCAATAGCTTTTCATGCTTTCAGGAGCAGCTCAAAGTACATTCACCCACAATGTCTACTGTAGAGAAACAGCATAATGTTCACTGATAGCAAGATGCTAGATGAAAAAGCAATACTATTGAGGGTTAAATTTCCATGGTTAGTTATCTCAGTAATTGAGACTGGAGACAAGTTAAAGTTATTTCCTGGCATTGTCAATATACCTATGCCCTGTGTGAACGTTCAGGACTAAAAGACAGACTCACCCACCGTCTCCTCCCCCAGGGGAAAAAATTTCCCTGGGTCCTGGATTCTCTCCTGTCCTGATTTGGTATTTAGAAGCTATATTTTAAACCCCACCATTTCCTGGAAGCCTGCCCTGCCTTCAGATCACAACTGATTTAACTATGCCAAGGGTGCTAGAAGAAATCACTCACTGTCCCTACCTTGCGAGGAAGAATATTTTAACTTTCTGTCTACCTCAAAGTAATGAGACACCTGCTTGTATGAGTGCTTATTTGAGGACCAGCTGTGCGTCCAGACCTTTCTCATATGTCCTTGGAGATGTAGGGAAAATATTAGAGAACCTTTGCCTGAAACAGGGCCGTCAGATTTAGCACATAAAAAATACAGGATGCCCAATTAGCATTTGAAGGTCAATGAATTGTCTCTTTTCATATAAATGTCTCCCCTGCAACATTTGCAACATACTCATACAAAAAAAAATCATTCATTATTTATCTGCAATTCAAATTTAACTAGATGCCCCACACTTTATCTGGCAACCCTAGCCAGAAAAGATACTATGCCCTGGTTCAGGAGGAGAAATCAACACAAAGAGGTCAATTTGAGAGTAACACAGTCATCTACGAGCACGTATTAAATTGTGGAGTGCAGGGAAAGGGCAGGGTTAACAGAGATCAGAATTCCTCCAACAATGAGCTACTCAAGGAACTCCGTCTTTGGGGGGACGGTCTTCCTATGTCCTCAGCCCTTAGCATGGTGGTGGTGATGTTTAGTAGAGTCTCAATGTGTGTAATGAATGAATAAATGAATATGTTAATCAGTTTGAGGGGAACTTGAGGTGGGTCTTGAAGCTGTTACAAAGAAGAGTTTCAATAGCGGTGGTTCTCAAACTTTTTTGTGACCGAGAATGACTTCGGCAGAGCAAGAGATCCCACAGCTGCCGACTCTACTCGCTGCACTTTCCAGTAGAAAAAGAACTAGGGAAACAAATTTAAAGTCTACAGAATGGCATGCGATGCTTCTGGAAACACATCGGGAGGTCTGCCTACGACTCTCCAGGGGAACCCTGTCACCCATTGGTGACCCAAGAACTGTATTTTGAGCAATGTTCAACTAGAATGTAGGTGTGAAGTCTCTCGAGCTGGAAAAACGAAAAGTTGAGAGACTAAATCTTAGATTTTTAACATTTTGGTATGAAAGTGTTAAGAGCATATTCTCTGGCCTGGCAGACTTTGAATGCACTTTAAAAAGTCATTTAAAAGCATCTGAGCCCAAGAAGGAACAAGATTTGAACTCTAGAATTGCTTCAGGCTAGATCAGAGTTTCTCAATTTCTGCACAGTTGACATTTTGGACAGAAAAACTCTTCGTTATGGGGGCTGTTTTGTGCATTGTAGGATGCTTGGCCGTATTCCTGGTGTGATGGTCAATTTTGTGCGTCAGCTTGACGGGCCACAGAATGCCCAGATTAAGCATCTCTGAGTATATCTGTGAGAGTCTTTCCCGATGAGATTCGCATTTGAATTGGTGGATTTACTAAAGCAGGTTGCCCTCCCCAACGTGGGTGGGCATCATCCAATCCACTGGGGGCTGACATAGAACAAAAGATGGAGGAAAGAAGAATTTGCCCCTCTTGCTTCCTGACTGCCTGCTTGACTTGGGACATCTCCTCTCATCTTCTCTGGCCCTCAGACTAAAATGGGAACCATTGGCTCCTCTGGTTCTCAGGCTTTTGGAGTTGGACTGAATTACACCACTGGCTTTCCTGGGTCTCCAGCTTGCAGATGGCAGATCGTGGAACTTCTCAGCCTTCACAAGTGTGCGAGACAATTCTTCATTATATATCTCTGTCTATCTCTATCTCTATCTCTATCTCTATCTCTGTCTCTATCTCTATCATCTCTCCATCCTACTGGTTCTGTTAGTTAGGAATTGGCTTGCACACTTGTGAAGGCTGAGAAGTTCCACGACTGCCCCCTTCCCCATTTGTTTAGGACAAACAAAAATGTCTCCAGACATGGTCAAGTATCCCCTGGGAGAGAAAAATTACCCCCCTGTTGAGAACCGTTAGTCTAGATGAAAGCCCACTGTACCAGTTGAACTGGATGTCTAAGAAGCCTCTAATGTAATTCTTTTCCTCTCCAAATGAGACAAATAAGGGACAATTTGTGCAAATAAAGCCTATGCATTTGAGAAGCTTGTCTCTAAGATGAATAAAAGTGCTGCCAGACGTGAGTACTAGATGATGAAAAGGCAAATGATGAACTATATCCGTTGAGATCACATATGTTCACTTCAAAGGTCCTGACTTCAGTGATCCTGGGCCAGCCTCAGTCAGGTTCGCTCATTGAAATAGACGGACCTGACAATAAAAAGCAAGTCATTTTTGGTTAATCACAGAGATGATTACCTTTAATAAATGCTTTTACATCCACAATTGGGGCAGAAGAAAAATTGCCAGAGATAAAAGAAAAGGAGAGAGACCCTTGAAAATCTGGCATCTCCCAAGAATTGATTCCTATGGCAAAGAAAAGCAAGTGTATTTTTAAATCAGTGTATTTTTCCTGATTCAAGAAATTATTTTTTCCTATGGTGAAATTAGAAAAAAAAACATCTTTCTGATAATTTATTAACTAAAGTTTAATATGGGGTTCAAAATAAGATAAAATGAATTTATATTTTGAATGTTCACTGTTTTAGGGAATTATTGATCAAATATTAGGAAAAACTCTTCTCCTTGCTGTTTTTTTTTTTAATGTAAAGCATTGAGTGAAAGTTTTGAAGCTTTGAAAGATAAATATCAGTTAAAAGGAATTTTTTAGGCACCTGGGTGGCTCAGTTGGTTAAGCGCCCAGCTTTTGACTTCAGCTCGTGATCTCGTGGTTTGTGGGTTCAAGCCCCACATCTGGATGTGAGTTGGCAATGCAGAGCCTGCTTGGGATTCTCTCTCTCCCTGTCTGTCTGCCTCTCCCCCACTTGTGTGCTCTGTCTCTCCGGTTCTCTCTCTCAAAAAAAAGGAATTTTCAATTTTAATTTCCCACTCATGGTACATGAGTTAATAATAACATTAAATAATAATCAGATATAGGACTTCTATTTCCAGAAACATAGAAAATTCTCCTAATACAAAATAGCTAAAAACTCTACATAAAACATAACAAACATCACGTTGTATTAAATAACAGAAGCCGGAGGCACCTGGGTGGCTCAACCGGTTAGGTGTCCGACTTTAGCTCAGGTCATGATCTTACAGTTCCTGAGTTCGAGCCCTCATCGAACTCTCTGCTGTCGACCCAGAGCCTGCTTCAGATTCCCTATCCCCCTCTCTCTGCCCCTCCCTCGCTTGTGCTCGATCCCTCCCTCTCCCTCTCTCTCAAAAATAAACACTTAAAAATAAAGAAATAAATAAAAGAAGCCAGACACAAAAGTTTACATACTGTACGATACAATTTATATGAAATATCCAGAATAGGTAAATCTATAAAGACATAAAGCAGAACGATAGTTGCCAGGGGCTTGGGGGAGGGAGAAATGGGGAATTAACTGCTCATTGGGTAAAAGTTTCCCTCTTGGGGTGATGAAAATGTTTTGGAAGTAGACAGAGGTGCTGGTTGGACAACATGGTGAATGTGCTAAATGTCATTGGATTGTACATTTCAAAATGGTTCATTTCATGCTTTGTGAATGTCATCTCAGTAAAATGTATAGCGAGACATAACGAACCTTGTTTTCAATGTATAGCCAAGTTAATAAGAAAGTGATAAAAATCACGAGGGACCAAAACTTAAGAGGCAGATGGAAATACAAGTGATTCTGTATAACTACAGCTACGCTGGGGTCTTTGATGACTTTCCTAACCTCAGGAAGTGACCTTTAAAGGCAGCACAAGACAGGAGGCAGTGCTTTGGACTCACGCTGCATGAGATGTCAGAACTGAGACCCCTGAATGAAGCCCAAACACTAAAAAGAATGAGTCAATAAGAAGGCTCATTGGACACAAGCCACCTTCTTGAAAGGAAGAATAAAAAAGAACTTTGCTCGGCTTGGGATCTGGATGTGAAGAAAATAATAAAATAAAATAGCTGTTTCTTCCTGAAAAACCGTAACAGCAGGTTACGATGGATGGTAGAAATGACAGACAGGGAAGGGTAACGGTCAACGACTTAGAATTAAAGAGGATATTTATCATATTAAACTATTATGTCAAACCAAACAAGATGGTAAACATGTAAGGAGTTGAAATCAAAAGGGTTTGTTAGTGCAGCAGAAGGAAAAAGGGAAAACATAAAAACATATAAAGGTGATTGAAGACATAAAAGATCATATAAATTTTAGAGATAATCCAAGGGAAGAGTTTTTAAAAGCGCAAATCTTAGAAAGCCAAAGAGCAGAAAAGAAAAAAGAGTGCAAATTGTAGAAAAGTAATTTAAAACAGGCTAACCAGAGGAAGAGTGTTCAAAACCGACAGAACGCCAAGCTACGGTAAGTTTCAAGAGAACAGTCCCACGCCCCATGACAGAATTATTAACAATTTCTAACAGGAATGGCCATGCCCCAGGTTGGCCCCAGGGTGGGGCTTGGGCAGAGGCTGGCAATGTCAGAGGGGCAGGGCAGCAGAGTCCAAATTCCATAGGTTCTAGCCCTACCCTTTGGTTATTTACAAGATCACTTAACACCCCAGTCACCCCTTTGGTAAAAACACACAGGTAAGGACATGTGACAGTATAAGGACACTGTGCCTACCAGGGTTGGGACTTTCCGGGACATCACACAACTGAAGAATGACGCGTAGCACAGGGAACAGAGCTGGCTGGCAATACCGAGAGAGATGGGGGGAGGGGACACAGAGATCAAAGAAAAAACGGGTGCAAAGAGTTTGAGAAGGGAGCAGCAGAGGGCATGTGGGAGCCCAGAGGTAACAGATAATGCCTGTGCTCACCATGTATTATCTACCCTCCCCAAAACGGGAAAGCTAAGAACACAGCAGTGAAATGCTCAGGAAACTAAGATTATGCTAATTTGGAGACCATCACCTAATGGGAGATTATATCCTTCTGGCTTTTTGGGGTGTTATCATGTCCTTTTTTTTAACTTTTTTAGTGTTTATTATTGAGAGAGAGAGCGAGAGTGAGCATGTGCGCTCAAGCAGGGGAGGGGCAGAGAGAGAGGGAGACAGAATCGGAAGCAGGCTCCAGACACTGAACTGTCAGCACAGAGCCCGATGCGGGGCCTTGAACTCATGAGCTGTGAGATCATGACCTGAGCCGAAGTCGGACGCTTCACCAACTGAGCCACCCAGGCGCCCCTCATGTCCTTTCTTTTATAAAATAATGTCAACAATAGATAGTCGCTAGAATACCTTTACTTGGTACAATTAAAATTTAACAGCCTCCCACCAGGCAACCAATTTATTATTACTGTTATAATTAGGGAACTTCTATCAGTCTGTGGAATGAATGGCCAACTCTGAGTATTCTGAGTCTCAGAGACAAAAATAGCAGATCTTAATAAAAGAGTGCCAGCAGCTGCCGTGCGTGTGTGTGAGGGTGCACGAAAGAGAAAGAGAAAGAAATAGAGAAAGAGAGAAACAGGGAAGGCCAGTGTGGAATATGGGAGTTTTAGATAGGAGTTCTGGGAACGAGCAGGGGAGAGGCTAGGACAGGTGAGCCTGGAGAGCAGCGATGTCCCGTCTAGGCTTTGCATAAATATGGGGCTCTCCTTAGCCTGGGTTGCCATGGAAAGCACACCCTGGGACAGCTATCGCACAGACAGCTCATCCGGGGGTAGTGACTCCAGAGAATGGTATTGTGGGTTGGGAAAAGGGAAATAAGGAAGGAGGGACACAACATGGGCACCTGGGCTTCAGTCTCACTGGAACCTTCTGGGGAACTGTATGGAATGAGCCTCACAGTTGTCTGCCAGTGGTCCAGAAGAAGAGGGCATTTGTCCACTGACTCACATCCTCCACTGGCCAAGGGTTGCCCACGGGCTACTTCTCCCACACTTGTAGCTTGTGCATCTATGAGTGCTAAGAGGGTTTCTGCAGGAGTTCCTACAGTGTTGTCACAGGAACTCCGGGGACAGAAAGTGAGACGTTCAAGCTGCCGTTGAAATGAGGTGCTGTGAGTTTATACTTGTGCAGAACTGGTTGCCACTCCAATGGCCGGGGCATAAAGGTGTGCTGGGAGGAGGTGAGGCAATGCACCTGAAGGGTCTGCTACAATGCGTTTGTCCAGTAGAAGAAGAATCCAGAAGCAGTTGCCGCATCGTAAGAAACAAGTTTTCAGGTGAAGTTCTCGTGGGATGTGACGCCCTTCCCATTAGCCATTCTGGTCTCATTCTAGCCACAGCTTGGGTGGGAGGGCAGGTGTTCTAACACCTCAGGCACCTAAGCCCAGCTGAAACTACAGCTGATGTCTTAGGGCCCATCCCTTCCCAAGGTCCCTAATCTCCTCTTGGCATTTACACAATGGCTGCAGTGATCTGTTCTTTGCATAATCACTTAGTAATTCAATCTCAAGTGTTACTGCCGTGGGACTCCTTAAATTCTCCGCGACTTGGACTGGCTCCGTCCCAGCCTGGGACAGGTACGAACTGCCACGTTCGCAAGGCCCTGCTAAAATTACAGGACATTTTCACGTGGCATTTCTTGTTTGACCTTCACACCAAACTCAGAAGAATGGGTTTCAAAAGGTAAAGTGGCAGCTATCTTCGAGAGGAGGCACAGCTCCCAAGCCATAGAATGTTAGGATTTCTAGTGATGTTCTTTCTTCCGGGATGTTCTTTTTTTTTTTTTTTTTTTTTTTTAAGTTTATTTTTTTTTTATTTTGAGAGAGAGAGAGAGAGAGAGAGAGAGAAAGAGAGACAGAGAGAGAGACAATGCAAGCGGAGGAGGGATGAAGAGAGAGGGAGCGAGAGAATCCCAAGAAGGCTCTGTGCTGTTATCGCAGAGCTCAACTCGGGGGCTTGATCTCACGAACCTCGAGATCATGACTTAAGCCAAATCAACAGTCAGAGGCTCAACCAACTGAGCCACCCAGGCACCCCTGGATATTCTACTTCTTGTCCACAATAATTTGAAAACAGCTCTTAGGCCAAAAGGACTCTCTTCTTACAAACTAAAGCTGGGACACTGCAACGAGCAGCTTCTGGTATAGTTGTCAGTGTATTTCTAATGGACCACTTGATATTCTTGGTACTAAACAACTGAAATCAATTCTGTCTTTAAAACAATTTTTTTAAATGTTTATTTGAGAGAGAGAGAGAGAGAGCGCGAGAGCGAGAGCAGGGGAGAGGCAGAAAGAGAGGGAGACACAAAATACTTAGCAGGCTCCAGGCTCCGAGCCATCAGCACAGAGCCCAATGTAGGGCTCGAACCCACGAGCTGTGCGATCATGACCCAAGCTGAAGTCAGATGCTCAAGCGACCGAGCCACACAGGTGCCCCTCAATTCTATGTTAAGAAGGAAAGAAGTTGTTGGAAAGATAGAGATTGGCTCACAGAATCAGTGGGATTAGTAAAGAACCAGGCTAAGAAATAAACAGAAACCCAAGTTACAAGCCTGGCTGGGTTGTTCCAGCAACGTAAACCAATAAAGGCTTATTTCTTGCTCTATCCACAGGTCCATCTTGGCTTGACAGAGTGCCTCTGCTCAACGTAGTCGCTTGGGGCCCCAAACTGATAAGGCAGCCACCATCTCAAACCTTGCCCTGCCAGAAAAAAAAGGGGACTCCGGAGGGTCTCAATTAAATTCTCAGCCCTGAGCTAGCAATGACTACTTCCGGGCCAATTCATTAGCTGTAACAGGTCTTATGGCTGCACTCAACCCCAGGGCCATCGGGAAATGAAATTGTACCATGTACCCCAAAGGAAAGAACTGGAGATACTTGGCAAACAGCCTTCAAGACTATCACAGTCACCCAGCTGCCCGTAGGTTGTCCTTCACCATGTCATTGTGTGAATTCAATGGCAGATTCCCCAAACGCAAGAAAGGAGTTTAGATCCTGGGTAGTCAAAAGGGAGAAAGGTGTCCACTACGTGATAAACATCCAATATACTCAACTTGCAAAGGAAAATAGAAAAAAATATATAAACAGTCCTGTTCAAAGTGTCATTCCTATTTGTCCTCTGATTAGTGCGGGAAATCCGAGCTACGTGGACCCATTCACTCCTATATATATCTCCATATATTCATTTAGGCAACAAATGTTCACAGAGATCTATATGCTTCCAGGTACTTTGAACATACCAAGATGAATAAGGCATCATTTTCCAGATGTTTCTGTTCTTTTTTTTTTTTTTAAGTTTCTTTATGTATTTTGGGAGAGAGACGGAGAGAGCGTGAGCAGGGGAGGGACAGAGAGAGAGGGAGACAGAGAATCCCAAGCAGGCTCTGTGCAGTCTGCGCACAGAGCCCTATATGGGGCTCAAACTCATGAAACCGTGAGGTCATGACCTGAGACAAAATCAGGAGTTGGACGCTTAACTGACTGAGCCACCCAGGTGCCCTTCCAGAAGCTTATGTTCTAATAGTAAGGGAGACACTACATAAATAATTGCCATACAGTATGATTAGTCTTTATGCAGAAATTAATGTTAAAGGGATGGTTTGGCACAAGGGGGAGAGTAATTAACTTAATGTGGGCGGGGCACACTAGTAAGCAATGGCTGTTCTGGGAAGAAGCTATAGGAGGAAGGGGTGAGGCTCCCCAGAACCTGCCCTGGGGACAGATGAGTACTTTAGTATGTCAGGGGCATAAAAAGCAGATAGAGGCCGAAACTAGAGTCGTCGGAATTAACAAATCAAAATGCAGGACGCCCACTTACATTTGAATTTCAGGTGAACAGTGACGACTTTTTTTGGTGTAATCGGGTCCAACACAATATTTGGGACATGTTTATACCAAAAAAGATGCTAAAAATTGTTTATTATGTGAAATTCAGGTGTAACCGTGGGTCCCATATTGTATCTAGCTACCCTAGCTGGGAATGCTGTCGTAGTCATTCTTTGGGACACATTTCAAGGGTCCTGTCCTCCAGGAAGCCTTCCCTAAAACCCTGGGTTGGCCTGAACGTCTTCTTCAGGGCCCTTGTGGGCCTATGTGTGTGCCTCCATCATAGAATATAGCACATTTTTGTGACGTTCTCTTTAGAAGCGGTGTTGTGTTGTGTGTATTCCCAGCATGAAACCCGTGTGAGAAATGTCTGTTGACATTAATCAGTATCTGTACGAGTAGATCTGCAGCCTTGCAAGGAAACACCCCAAAGGTACCAGCCCAAAGAGGCTTAAAAGAAAAGATTGTCAGGTGCCTGGGTGGCTCAGTCGATTAGGCATCCGACTTCAGCTCAGGTCATGATCTCACAGTCCCTGAGTTCGAGCCCCATGTCGGGCCCTCTGCTGTCAGCAAAGAGCCCTCTTTGGATCCTCTGTCCCCCTCTCTCTATGCCCCTCCCCTGCTCATGCTTCTTCTCTCTCTCTCTGTCAAAAATAAATAAACTTAAAAAAGAAGAAGAAGAAAAGATTCTCATTACGTTCTCTGTGTCTCGGGCCATAAAAGAAATGCAAGACTCTGCGAGCTGAGCCCGCACCTCATCCCTGGTACTGAATGAATGTAAAGGGCGGTTGTAAAGTGTTCCAAGAGAGCAGATAGTACTCTCGGCAAAGCGTCGAAGTGCAAACAACATAGAAGTTTGACCTTTCAGTGTAAATATATGTTTGATAAGAAAGGTTAGAAACAAGACATTTTGCATTTTTCTGTCTCAGAGGATGGTTGAAATGATGAGAAAATGTGAAGGAATTGGTGCTTTAAGAGGAAAGCATTACTACAAACCATGGAATAGCCTTAGCAGGGAAATCTAGCTCATTTCCTTGGCATGAGGTAGGGATCGGCTCAGCAAGACGAAAATCCAGCTAAGAATCCAAAGTGTCCTTTGGTAGTCCAAAGGCTGTCATTTTAAAGAAATTTGGAAGAAATTAGGACCCAGAGAGGCTAACTAACTTGCCCAAGGTCATGGAACTCGTTAATAACTAAGCTTAAAGGTCTTCTGATCCCCAGCCTAGCACTGGTGTAATAGAAGATTTCCAAGATCATCAAGTAATCCAGTCAGGTGTTTATTAGAAGATCATTATTGTCAAAGGTTCCTTCTTTCCTTCCATCTTAACTGGGCTGAAGTCTTCCGTTTGGTTCGTCTTTCAATGAAAAGGAAAACTAAGCTTTATTCTTGTCAACCTGTGCTTTGTGTATATATATTTTTTTAATGTATATTTTTGCGAGATAGAGAGAGATAGAGCATGAGCAGGGGAGGGGCAGAGAGAGAGGGAGACGCAGAATCTGAGGCAGGCTCCAGGCTCCAAACTGTCAGCACAGAGCCCGACATGGGGCCTGAACTCACAAACTGTGGGATCATGACCTGAGCCGAAGTCAGACGCTCAACCGACTGAGCCACCCAGGTGCCCCAGTGCTTTGTATATTTAAAGCAGTATTAAGGTGACCCATTAGCTCACCTCATTCTCAGGAAAAATAAAAACAGATTTTTTAAAATGTTTATGTATTGGGGCGCCTGGGTGGCGCAGTCGGTTGAGCGTCCGACTTCAGCCAGGTCACGATCTCGCGGTCTGTGAGTTCGAGCCCCGCGTCAGGCCCTGGGCTGATGGCTCGGAGCCTGGAGCCTGTTTCCCATTCTGTGTCTCCCTCTCTCTCTGCCCCTCCCCCGTTCATGCTCTGTCTCTCTCTGTCCCAAAAATAAATAAAAAAAATAAATAAATAAAATGTTTATGTATTTATTTTGAAAGAGAGAGGGATAGAGAGCAGGTGAGGGGCAGAGAGACAGAGGGAGAGAGAGAATCTCAAGCAGGCTCTGAATCGTGTCAGCACAGAGCCCCAAGCAGGCTCAAACCCACAAACCGTGAGATCATGACCTGAGCCGAAACCAAGAGTTGGATGCTTAACCGACTGAGACACCCAGGTGCCCCAATAGAAACATTTTTTGTTTTCAATGTTTATTTATTTTTGAGAGAGAGAGAGAGAGAGAGAGAGAGAGAGAACAGGGGAGAGACTGAGACAGAGTCCAAAGCAGGCTCCAGGCTCTGAGCTGTCAGCACAGAGCCCTACGTAGGACTCAAACTCACCAACCGCGAGATCGTGACCTGGGCCAAAGTTGGATGCCTAACCGACTGAGCCACCCAAGCGCCCCTAGAAACAGTTTTTTAATGGAGTTTGTTCTCCTGGCCAAAGTGACCCTCCTTTGATCTATTACCTGGGTCTTTAGCCCCTTCTACACTTTAGAAAGCAGAGAATGGATATGCCATTTTACTATGGATCTACCCAGTTTGAGAATAAACAAAAAAACAACTTCCATCTGTGCATTTTCATGCATCCCTATACAGTTTGTGACTGCATGGCTTTCAAAGGGGGAACAAAAAATGTGCAGAAAATGGCTTTCTATTACTGACTCATGATAATGTCATCCACTCAAATCATGACATGGTTTTATTGCTATCACTAGAACGTGCACTAAGATCCCAACACCTCTGCCCCATATCTAAGCATTAATATCTCGTGTGTCCTACACCTTAAAGGGCTTCCTTGTCCAAAAACTTTGCTTAAATTCATTCTCTTTGCTATCTTTATGCTCTGCCTTAGGTGTAGTTTATTAAGAATGCAAAACCATAAGCATGCAGGCCATAAATATTACCTAGGGCAAAGTGTATTAAATTTCAAAGAAGTTAAGTTTAGAGCTCCTTCTTGTCCAATTCTCACTCAATTTTCAATATCCATTTTACTTAATCTCCCTCTCAGTTTTGTTGTACGTATTGTCCTCATTTTTAATCTACAAAACCTGTAACTGCCCTGTAATAACACAAGCTTATCTTCTTAGTGAAATTTCCTTATAGGTTTATTTAATAATCTTTAAAGGTACATGATGCTTATATTTTAACTTAAAGTGGGTAAACACGAATATCTACTCATTAGCTGTACTAGTGGGGGACAGAATAAATATTAAATTCATCTTGTTTTGTTTGAACCTCTCCCTCTTAAAAATTTTTTTTTCATGTTTATTTATTTACTTTGAGAGAGAGAGAGAGAGAGAAAGAGAGATAAAACACAAGCAGGGGAGGGGCAGACAGAGAAGGAGAGAGAGAATCCCAAGCAGTCTCTGCACTGTCAGCACAGAGCCCGATGCAGGGCTTGAACCCACAAACTGCGAGATCATGATCTGAGCCGAAACCAAGAGTTGGGGGCTTAACTGATTGAGACACCCAGGCATCCCTGAACCTCTCCCTCTTGCCTAAGAATGGCTGCCTCTCCTCCCGTAATGATTCAAATCCTCCCCATTCTTAAAGGTTTAGCTTAAAATCCCTCTCTTTCCTATGACACTTTGCCAACTAAAGCATGATTCTTAAACTCTTATAATTTAAATCATTTTCTACCTGGTTTTCTTTCTCACAACACCTGTACCTTTGCCTCATTGTACTAATACAATTTGCAATTGATATTTATTTGCTTGTTTACTTGGTATTATATGTCTCCCTTCCTCCTCCTTGGATGTCTGTCTCCACCCCCCCCATAGTGTATCCCCAACATCTTGCACAATGATTGGTATTTGTTTAATGAATAGATAAAAGCAACCTCATCATCCTAACCTGTAGTAAGCATTACTATCCACATTTCACCAAGGAAGAAGTTGATTTCCATAGCAGTTGAGTAATTTACCCAAGATCGCATGGTGTTGGCTGATAGAACCTTCCTCCAGGAAGGTTTTCTGATTTACTAGTTGTGAGGCTTTGCACAAATTTCTTACCCTGCTTTGCTTCTATTACTCATTGTAAAAATACTATCTACTTCACAGGGTTGTTGTAGGGGTTAAATGAATAAAGCCAGGCTAAGTACAGAGCCCTGGAGTTCTCTCCTGGACACACCTGACTGGTATCACTTCGTTATCCTTTGGGCAAAACTGTTCAAATCGCTACTAATCCAAAATTTTTTTCTGCAAGTACATAACTAAATGCCTTGTCAAGTACCCTGTTGAATTTAAATTCACCAGGCCTGCAAAATCCCTCAGTTACCAGTTTCATGAACACTATTAACAAAGAAACAAAACTTGACTTGTTTGTTGATCTCATTCCAACACAGTGGCCATGCCTTCCATTTGTGTACCCCAAACTATCTCTCTGATATCTGTTTGAGAGTTTTGCTGAGCAATTCCATCAAGAACATTCCTCCCTGGGTTCCAGAACCCATTTGTCCTTGCTTTCTTTTTTTAAATTTTTAAAAAAAATGTTTATTTATTTTTGGGGCGCCTCGGTGGCTCAGTCGGTGAAGCGTCCGACTTCGGCTCAGGGCATGATCTCAAGGTTCGTGAGTTCGAGCCCTGCGTGGGGCTCTGTGCTGACAGCTCAGAGCCTGGGGCCTGCTTCAGATTCTGTGTCTCCCCCTCTCTCTCTGCCCCTCCCCTGCTCGTGCTCTGTCTTTCTCTCTTTGTGTCAGAAATAAAACAGGCTCCAGACTCTGAGCTGTCAGCACAGAGCCCCACACGGGGCTCGAACTCACAGACTGCGAGATCATGACCTGAGCCGAAGTCAGACACTCAACTGACTGAGCCACCCAGGCACCCCTGTCTTTGCTTTTGAAAATGGAAATATCACTCTGACTCCAAAATAGATTCATTTAGTTTTATATTTTGTTGCCAAAATATATGATAAAATACATTGCTCATTTTACTTTTGTGTATTACTTAATTCAGTATTGAATTCTTACAATGTCTTTGGAATTGAGTAGAATGTATCCAGAACCTTAGTTTTCTAATGATCCATTTTGATTTGTCTAATAAGATAACAACCAGTATCTATTGCATGCTGATGGATGAACTAAGCCCTTTACAAGCATCATTTTCTTTAAATTTTGCAGCATTTCTGTGAGTTAACTAGTATTCTTAACCATTTTACAGCTGAGAAACTGAGTCTTAGAGATTATCTTTCATGTTTCAAGGTAGCTAAAAGCATGGAAGGAGTAATTGGCAGAGAGGAAATGGGATAAATAAACCATGAAAAGTGAAAAAATGCCAGGACTCCTAGAGGGTTTTTTTCTTAAGTTTATTTATTTATTTTGAAAGAGAGAGAAAGCATGGCTTAGGGAGGGGCAGAGACAGAGAGAGGGAGAGAGAGAAAATCCCAAGCAGGCTTCACGCTGTCCACACAGAGCCCAACACAGGGCTCAAACCCACAAACCGTGAGATTATGACCTGAGCCGAAGTTGGACGCTTAACTGACTGAGCCACCCAGGTGCCCCAGGACTCCTAGAGGTTTTAATGGCTTCTTAGTTCCTGTTTCTAGTCCTTTTCTTGACCCTTATAACCCACCCCCCAGCCTCTTAACCAAGCTCTAAGTGGTATCTTGAAAATGACTTGAAAGTTAAGTCCCAGCTGGGAAGGCTTTCTGGGGGATGTTATAGACAAAAATTCATTTTTGTAGAAAGTAGAAGTTTATGAGATGAAGGAGTGTTTTTGGAAAACTCAGTATTGTGTTGGAAGGGTATAGCAGCTCAATGGATGCAGCATAACATCCGAGATGTCTCAATGTTCACAAAAAGAAAAGAACCTGAGGGTGTGATAGAGGAGAAGGTGAAGAGACAGATGGGAGCATAATCATGTTGTATCTTGCATATTAAGGATAAGGAATTTGAAGCACATCTGAAAAAAAAGGGAAATCACTGAATAATTTTAAGCTGGAAAAGGGCTTTGTATTTCAGACTGATCATGGTAACTTCAACAACCTAATAAGATCTGGGGTACTCTAGATTGTTAAGATACTGGATTTATGAAAGGAACCGAGGAAGATGGCCACAGAATAGGAGGACCTTAAGCTCGCCTCGTCCCATGAGCACAACTAGATAACTATCAAATCATCCTAAATACCCCAGAAATTGGCCTGAAGACTGACAGAACAAACTCCACAACTAAAGGGAGAGAAGAGGGCACATCAAAGAAGGTAGGAAGTACAGAGATGCGGTTAAGGGGAGAAACACATCTTGGTTACTGTGGAATGGAGGGAGCCGTGGTCTCAGACAAGGGTGAGAGAGCCAGAGGAGCACACAGGGGAACACACAAGGAGAATGTTTCCCCAGAGCCATTAGCTTGTAAAATGAGAAGGGCTGAGTTTTGCAAGTTCTTGCAATCAGCAGGGCTTAAGACCAGGAGTTTTGAAGGTCAGCAGGCTTGGATGGGATAGATCCCAGAGGGCATGGTCCTGCTTCTGGAGAGAAGGCAGGCAAACAACCTGGGGACAGATGTAATGGAAAAAGCGATCAGAAGAGGGCCTGGGGCACAAAGTGGGGAGATTACCTGCTCTTCTCAGAACTTGTCCCTGAGAGGCAGTGTTCATGGTAATAACTCTCTGGGAACAAAGGAGCCAGCCAGCACCATTTCCCTCCGCACCCCTCAGCATAAATGCCAAGCCACCTGTGGAAAGCAGTGCAGTGCTGACACAGGATGCCTAAGTTGTTTACACCAAGTCCCAACCCCATGTGCTCCAGTGGAACTGCCCTTCTCAGTCTCACTTGCCTCAGTCCCAGTGCAGTGGGCCCTTCCCCCAGAAGACCAGCACAAACCCCTGCCCACACCACATCTTCCAGCCAGAGACATTTGCAGAGCCTCCGTTATAGTGGAGGTGGTGACAGGAATCTTTTCACAAGCAGATCAGAGCACCTTTGGTTAAAACTCACCACATTCAGGCCATTGACCAAACAGTGCCCACAGCAGGCGAGGATAGCTTCTGCAGACAACCGGCCTGAAGGATAGAGCAGCCAAAACACAACAGTAGAGCATACGCAGCATACACTGGAGACAATCCCTGAAGCACCAGGCCCTGTACACTACATGACTTCTTCTTCATAAGGCCCTTACTTCAGGAGCAGGAGACATAAATGTTTTTTCTAATACATAGAACAAGTCAGAGACTCAGACAAAGTTGGAAGACAGAAGAATTTATCCCAAATGAAAGAACAAGATGGCCAGAGGTCTAAATGAAATACCTATAAGTAACATGCCTGATGGAGAATTTAAAGAAATGATCATAAGGATAGTCACTGGGCTTAAGAAAAAAACAGAAGACATCAGTGAGAGCCTTACCACAGAGCTAAAAGAATTAAAAAAGGATCGGGGCGCCTGGGTGACTCAGTCGGTTAAGCGTCCGACTTCGGCTCAGGTCACGATCTCGCGGTATGTGAGTTCGAACCCCGCGTCGGGCTCTGTGCTGACAGCTCAGAGCCTGGAGCCTGCTTCAAATTCTGTGTCTCCCTCTCTCTCTGACCCTCCCCCGTTCATGCTCTGTCTCTCTCTGTCTCAACAATAAATAAATGTTAAAAAAAAAATTTTTTTTTAAAAAAAAGATCAATCAGCACACCTGGGCAGCTTAGTCAGTTAAGCAACTGACTTTGGCTCAGGTCATCATCTCTCGGTTTGTGGATTTGAACCCCGCATCAGGCCCTGCACTGTGTGGAGCCTGCTTGGGATTCTCTCTCCACCCCTCCTCCACCCACACTCTCTCTCTCAAAATAAATAAATAAGCTTCAAAAAAAATCAATTAGAAGTGAAGAATGTAATAAATGAGATTGGAAACAGGCTTGATACAATGAACAAAAGGCTGGAAGAAGCAGAGGAACAAATTAGTGACCTAGAAGACAAAATAATGGAAATAATGAAGCTGAACAAAAAAGAGAAAGAATTCTGCAAAACAAGAATAGACTTAGGGAACTCAGTGACTTCATCAAACATAATAACATTCATACTATAGGAGTCCCAGAAGAAGAAGAGAGAGAAAAGGGGGCAGAACATTTATCTGAAAAAATAATAGCTGAAAACTTCCCTAATCTGAGGAAGGAAAGAGACATCCAGATGCAGGAGGCACAGAGAAATCCCATCAAAATCAACAAAAGCAGGCCAACATGGAGACATATTGTATTTAAATTTGCAAAATACGGTGATAAAGAAAAAGTCTTAAAAGAAGCAAGACAAAAGAAGTCGCTGGGGCGGCTGGGTAGCTCAGTAGGTTAAGTGTCTGACTCTTGATAACAGCCCAGGTCATGATATCACGATTCATGAGGTCGAGCCCTGACAGCATGGAGCCTGCTTGGGATTCTCTTTCTTCCTCTCTCTTTGCCACTCTGTTGCTTACACACTCTCTCTTTCTCTCTCAAAATAAATAAATAAACATTTAAAAATTATACATAAAAAAAAGAAGTCCTTAATACACAAGGAAAGACCTAGCTGCAGATTTCTCAACAGACACAAGGGAGTGGCATGATATATTCAAAGTTCTGAATGAGAAAAATATGCAGCCAAGAATATTCTATCCAGCAAGACTATCATTCAGAACAGGAGAGATAAAAAGTTTCCTAGACAAACAAAAACTAAAGGAGTTCGTGGCCACTAAACCAGCCTTGCAAGAAATATTAAAGGGGACTCTTTGAGTGGAAAGAAGAGACTAAAAGCGAAAGTATAAAGGCAGAAAACCCAAAAGCAGTAAAAGTGAATATTTCTGTAAAAATCAGTCAAGGAACTCACCCCCACACACAAAGGATATAAAATATAATAACATATACCTAAAACATGAGGAGGAGTGAAGAAAAGAATGGGTTCAAATTTAAGTGACCATCAACTTAATACAGACTGCTAGATGCAGAGGAGTTTATATACAAACCTAATGGTAATCATATATCTATAACCACTAATAAATATGCAAACAACAAAGAGAAAGAAATTCAAATATATAACTAAATAAAATCAACAAAGCATGAAAGAGACAAAGACAAGAAAGGACCAGAGACAATTTCCAGAAGCAACCATGAAACAAGTAATAAAATGGTAATAAATATATATGTACTCATAATTACTTTGAATGTAAATGAACTAAACCCTCCAATCAAAAGACACGGAATGTCAGAATGGATAAAAAACAAGTCCTATGTATATGCTGCCTACAAGAGGCTCATTTCAGACCTAAAGACACATGTAGGTTAAAGGTGAGGGAGATGGAGAAACAGAGTAGCAATACTTCTATTGGACAAACTAGACTTTAAAGCAAAGACTGTAACAAGAGACAAAGAAGGGCATTTAAATTTATATATATATATATATATTTAAATGTTTATTTTTTTTTTGAGAGAGAGAGAGGGAGAGACAGAGTGTGAGCAGGGGAAGGGCAGAGACAGGTAGACACAGAATCCGAAGCAGACTCCAGGCTCTGAGCTGTCAGCCCAGAGCCCAACGCGGGGCTCGAACTCATGAACCACGAGATTATGACCTGAGCCAAAGTCGGACACTTAACTTACTGAGCCACCCAGGTGCCCCAAAGAAGGGCATTTTATAATAATAAAGGGGACAATCCAACAAGAAGATATAACAATTGTAAATATGTATGCATCAATGTGGAAGCACCCAAATAAATAAAACAATAACAAACACAAAAGAACTAATTTATAATAATACAATAATAGTAGGGAACTTTAACACTACGCTTACATCAACGGACAGATCATCTAAAGAGAAAATCAACAAGGGAACAATGCCTTTGAATGACTCAATAGACCAGATAGACTTAACAGATATATTGAGAACATTCCATTGTAAAACAGCAGAATTTACATTCTTTTCAAGTGTACATGGAACATTCCCCAGAATAGATCACATATTAGGTCACAAAACATGCCTCAACAAATACAAAAAGACTGACATCATACTATGCAACTTTTCTGACCACAACACTATGAAACTAGAAGTTAATCACAAGAAAGAGTCTGGAAAGACCACAAATAAATGGAGATTAAATAACATGCTCCTAAACAATGAATGGATCAAACAGTAAGTCAAAGAAGAAATAAAAACATACATGGAAACAAATGAAAATGAAAACTCAACGGTCCAAAATCTTTGAGATGCACCAAAATGTACTCTGAGAGGGAAGTATATAATATTGCAGGCCTACCTCAAAAAGCAAGAAAAATCTCAGATAAACCCTTACACTTAAAGGAGTAGAAAAAGCACAACCAATAAAGCCTAAAGCCAGCAGAGGAAAGGAAAACATAAAGTTTAGAGCAGAAATAAATGATATAGAAACTAAAAACCCACAATAGAATAGATCAATGAAACCAGGAACTGTTTCTTAGAAAAAATTAATAAAATTGATAAACCTCTAGCTAGATTTATAAAAAAGAAAAGAGAAAGGACCCAAATAAATAAAATCACAAATGAGAGAGGAGAAATAACAACCAACACCACAGAAACACAAACAATTATAAGAGAACATTATGAAAAACTGTATGGCAACAATTGGACAACCCAGAAGAAACAGATGAATTCCTGGAAACACATAGATTACCAAAACCAAAACAGGAAGGAATAGAAAACGTGAACAGACCAATGACCAGCAAAAAAATTGAATCAGTAATCAAAAAACTCCCAACGAGCAAAAGTCCAGAACCAGATTGCTTCGCAGGCAAATTCTACTAAACATTTAAAGAAGAATTAATACATATTCTTTTTTAACTATTCCAAAAAATAGAAAAGGAAGGAAAATTTCCAAACTCATTGGATGAAGCCAGCATTACCCTGATACCAAAACGAGATAAAGACACCACTAAGAAGGAGAACTACAGGCCAATATCCCTGATGATATGGATGCGTAAATTCTCAATAAAATACTACCAAACCAAATCCAACAATACATTAAAAAAATCATTCGCCATGATCAAGTGGGACTTATTCCTGGGTCGCAAGTGTGATTCAATATACGCAAATCAAACAACATGATACATCACATTAATAAAAGAAAGGCTTGGGTGCCTGGCTGGCTCAAGCAATTGAGTATCCGACTTCAGCTCAGGTCATGACCTCATGGTTTGTGAGTGTGAGCCCCACATTGGGCTCTGTGCTGTCAGTGCAGAGCCTGCTTCAGATCCTCTGTCACCCTCTCTCTCTGCCCCTCCCCCTGCTCATGCTTTCTCTCTCTCAAAAATGAATAAACATTTAAAAAAAAGATTTAAGGAAAGGCTTAGAACCACATGACCATTTAAATAGATGCAAAAAAAGCATTTGACAATATACCACATCAATTCATGATAAAAACCCTCAACAAAGTAGGTTTAGAGGGAACATACCTCAACATAATAAAAGCTATCTATGAAAAACTCACAGCTAATATCATCCTAAATGGAGAAAAACTGAGAGCTTTTCCTCTGCTGTCAGGAAAAAGACAGGGATGTCCACTCTCACCACTTTTATGTAACGAAGTAATCGAAGTCCTAGCTACAGCAATCAGACAACAACGACAACAACAACAACAAAAATAAAAGGCATCCAAATCAGCAAGAAACAAGTAAAACTTTCACTATTTGCAGATGACATGATATTCTATATAGAAATCCCAAAAGACTCCACCAAAAAACTGCTCGAACTGATAAACCAACTCAATAAAGTTGCAAGATACAAAATTGAAGTACAGAAACCTGCTGCATTTCTAAATTTTTTTTAACTTTTTTTTTTTTAATTTATTTTTGAGACAGAGAGAGACAGAGCATGAACAGGGGAGGGGCAGAGAGAGAGGGAGACACAGAATCAGAAGCAGGCTCCAGGCTCTGAGCCATCAGCCCAGAGCCCGACGTGGGGCTCGAACTCACGGACTGCGAGATCGTGACCTGAGCTGAAGTTGGACGCTTAACCGACTGAGCCACCCAGGTGCCCCATCTGTTGCATTTCTATACACCAATAATGAAGCAGCAGGAAGAGGAATTAAGGAATCAATCCCACTTACAATTGCACCAAATACAAGAGACCTAGGAATAAATCTAATCAAAAAGTTGAAAGACTTACACTTGGAAAAGTATAAAACACTGATGAAAGACATTGAAGATGACACAAAGAAATGGAAAGGTATTCCATGCTCATGGATTGGTAGAACAAATATTGTTAAAATGTCTATACTACCCAAAGCAGTCCATACATTTAATGCAATCCCTATCAAAATATCAACAGCATTTTTTACGGGGCTGGAACAAGCAATCTTAAAATTGGTATGGAACCATCAAAGACCCAGACTAGCCAAAGCAACCTTGAAAAAGAAAACCAAAGCTGAAGGCATCACGATTACAGACTTCAAGTTATATTACAAAGCTTTGGTCATGAAAACATTATAATACTGGCACAAAAATAGACATGTAGATCAATAGAACAGAATAGAAAACCCAGAAACGAACCCACAATTACATGGTCAATCAATCTTCAACATGGTTAAACAGAGAAGAATATCAAATGGGAAAAAGAATGTCTCTTCAACAAATGGTGTTGGGAAAACTGGACAGAAACATAAAAAAGAATGAAACTGGACCAATCTTTCGTACACAAAAATAAATTCAAAATGCGTTAAAGACCTAAATATGAGACCTGAAACCGTAAAAATCCTAGAAGAGAATAGAGGCAGTAACTCTTTTGACATCAGCTGTAGCAACTTCTTTCTAGATATGTCTCCTGAGGCAAGGGAAACAAAAGCAAAAATAAACTATTGGGGCTACATCAAAATAAAAAGCTTCTGCACAGCAAAGGAAACAATCAACAAAACTAAAGTTACTTGGAATGCCCAGAATTTGGGGCTATTTTGAGTGTTGGTGCACCTCACTTAAGAGTTAGCTTTTAAGAGGCGCCTGGGTGGTGCAGTCGGTTAAGCGTCCGACTTCAGCCAGGTCACGATCTCGCGGTCCGTGAGTTCGAGTCCCGCATCAGGCTCTGGGCTGATGGCTCGGAGCCTGGAGCCTGTTTCCGATTCTATGTCCCCCTCTCTCTCTGCCCCTCCCCCGTTCATGCTCTGTCTCTCTCTGTCCCAAAAATAAATAAAAAACGTTGAAAAAAAAATTAAAAAAAAAAAAAGAGTTAGCTTTTAAGTATACATTTCCAGTGGAAAGTACTATTTGGGGTCAGCTGAATGCGTCTTTCTTTCTTTCTTTCTTTCTTTCTTTCTTTCTTTCTTTCTTTCTTTCTTTCTTTCTTTTAATATTTATACATTTTTTATAACATTTATTCATTTTTGAGACACAGAGACAGAGTGTGAGTGGGGAAGGGGCAGAGAGAGGGGGAGACACAGAATCCGAAGCAGGCTCCAGGCTCTGGGCTGTCAGCACAGAGCCCCACGTGGGGCTTGATCCCATGGACTGTGAGGCCATGAACCGAGCTGAAGTTGGACGCTTAACTGACTGAGCCCCCAGGCGCTCCAATGCACCTTCTTTCTGACCTTTCATGCACTTGGTGGGCATAAAGACGAATGTAAATGTTGCACAAAGAAACGTGTGCATGTAGTTCCACAGTTCACTGACATGTACAGTCCAGACACATTGGAGTATTACCTTAAAGACAAATAAATTCACAAAATTAATATTTTGATTTATAAGGTCCCACATATTTAGATTCGCAGGCAAGTTAACCCCTGTAGTATGATTAGAATTCTGGATGAAGAGACATAATTAAACTGGAAGTTAACTTTCTATAAAACTGCTAGTTGCTGAGATTCAAATATCTGTTAGTTTCAGGGGCGCCTGGGTGGCTCAGTCCGAGGAGCGTATGACTCTTGATTTTGGCTCAGGTCATGATCTGACGGTCATGGGATTGAGCCCCGCGTCAGGCTTTGCGCTGACAGGGTGGAGCCTGCTTGGGATTCTCTCTCTCCCTCTCTCTCTCTCTCTCTGTCCCTCCCCTGCTCATGTATGCTCTCTCTCAAAATAAATAAATAAAAATTTAAAAAACCCAATAAATATCATATATCAGTTTCAATAGCAGCAGGTTTCCAGGATTGTTAGATTTTAAACAGTTGTGCCTGAATTCTATTTTTATCTTTCTTCGTCACATCCTTCTCTCGTTTCCGTATAAAAACGGTGACGAATAGTCCCTCCATTTCTTTGAATACCCCAGAGAATCTCACTTCCCCTTAAGAAGCCTTCTGGCTTTGTTTGTTTGTTCACTTGAGTTTGGGGGTGTGAGGAGCAGCAGCTAGTACATTGTCCTGTGGGCGTCAAACTTAAATACTTCCTGTGTGTTTCCTATGCTCCTGAGCCAGTCTGTTGATTCAAGACCTTTCTTTCAGTGAGTGCACTTTAAGTCATTCTGAATTACGTCAGTGCCCAAGATGCTTCATATCTAGGACCTCTTTATAGTAAATAGCATA
Source organism: Neofelis nebulosa (assembly GCF_028018385.1). NCBI lineage: Eukaryota > Metazoa > Chordata > Mammalia > Carnivora > Felidae > Neofelis > Neofelis nebulosa. The sequence goes on from NC_080800.1 coordinate 38,898,386, forward strand.
TGACAGGGCTTGATCCAACTGTTCTGAGAAAAAGCAGGTGTTATTTAAATTCTAGAGGGAAAACAGAGCTTGCTTATTTGATTTTTCAAGGTAATTGCTCCGACCCAAACCATCCAAAGCAATGAAAAATTTTATCTGGGACAAATTTCATTACATTGTCTTTCAGTGGCTTCAGTAACAGCCATAGAATATTTAATTCTGTTCATAACAACAACAAACATTTTTAAAATAAGTTGGCCAGAGGTTTATGCCTGAAACAAGGCAATGGGGGTAGGGGATGGTATATGAGGACATAAAACAAAGGGTGGATTTCATAGATTGAGGTTCTGATATTTTCTTGGCACTAAGATCAGAAGTTATGAACTACATGGTCCTGAAATCCTTCTTAGAGGAAAACAGTGTTTCCTTTATTTAGCTCAAGTCTCTCAAAACAAAAGACAGCTGTAGGAGTGAACTTCAAATCCCAAAAGCGTTTTAAGTATGGATATGAAGCCTGCAAAACTTTATAACATTCTTTTTAAAAATATGTTTTAAAATCATATGCCAATTCATATATGTTTTCAGATGCACGTATTTTATTAATGCCAACTTTGTGTTGCCTTTCCCATTTTTGCTTGGCTCCTCTATTAACCTCCTTTGTCTACCCTGACCCACAATCACCTCTCCTACATGCACGCGCACACACACACACACACACACACATGCACCTTGTTGACTACTTAGTATGCATCCGTCCATATCTCTTACCAAGCTTACATAATCGTATATACACATACACACGTTTGGGTGTTTGTCATTGTTTATTTATTAAAAGTGGATCGTATTACACTCCTACTATTATATCATCTTTTTCCTTAACATTCCTATAAAAATCCCTTCAAATCAAGTGGTACCTTCTTCTTAATGGTTAGATAATTGTCTATAGTGGATGGACATAATATATATTCAACGATTCCCCCTTTTGATTCCATTTGTTTCCAGTGTTTTATCTCCAGGAACCACGCAGCAATAAGCATCCTTGTACAAATATCCTTATATACCGGTAATTTATTTTTAAGGAGGAGATTTCCAAGACTGAGGCATTCAGTCGAAGGGCATATGCATTTTTTAATGTAAGAAACGTCACCAGATTGTTTTCTAAAATGACTTTAATCTTTTCTATTTTGAACAGCAGTGTATGAGAGCAGTAGTTGTTATTAAGCCTTTTAACTTTTGCTAAGTTGATAGAACAAAGTGAAATCTCATTGTTAATTCAATTTGCATCTTTTCATGCATCTGTTGTGTCTTCATATTTGCTCTTCTGTCAATCGTCTATTCATATCCTTTGACTACTCCTCTTGTCCAATCATAAGAGCCCTTTGTAATAGACATCGACCTTCTGTCTGCCCTCCATATTGCACATATTTGTTCAAATTTCATTACTAACTGTTTCTGGTAACATTTGTCCCAAGATACAGTCAAAATATCTGTACTGTGCTCAGTGGTTTCTGAGTTTCAAGTCTTGATGAAGAATGTCTATCCCTGGGGTGCCAGGGTGACTCAGTCGGTTAAGCCTCCAACTCCTGATTTCAGCTCAGGTCATGATCTCATGGTTTGTGCGTTCAAGCCCCACATCCAGCTCTGTGCCGACAGCATGGAGCCTGAGTGGGATTCTCTCTCTCTCTCTCTCTCTCTCTCTCTCTGCCCCTCCCTTGCTCACACGCGCACACTCTGTGTCTCAAAATAAATAAATAAGCTTTAAAAAAATGTCTTTATCCCTTAGATCTGCCTGTTTAATGTGGTAGTTGTTGAGCACTTGAAATGTGGTTAGCCCAAATGGAGACAGAGTGTAAATGGAAAATACACGCTGGATTTTGAAGACTTTCTACCAAAAAAAGTGTAAAATTCCTCCTTAATGACATATAGGTACATATACATATACATAATATATATTTTTAATATTTTACATGGGTTGAATCCCACGACTGCAAGATCATGACCTGAGCTGAGATCAAGAGTCAGATGCTTGACCAACTGAGCTACCCAGATGCCCCTTAATGACTTTTATGTTGATTAGAGGTTGAAATTGTGACATTTGGGATATATAGAACTAAATCAAATACATTACAAATTTTCTTGGGAGTTTAAAAAATATATTCTGAATATGTCTTTATCATATATATGTATCATGCGTATATTCTCCCAGTCAATGAATTGCCTTCTCACTCCTTTAATGGTAGATTTTGATTAGCCAAAGTTGTGAATTTTGATAAAATCCAATTTATTAATTTTATCCTTGATGGTTTATGATTCGTGATTTTGTGTCCTCCATCAGAAATGTTGCTTAGCCTAAGGTTATGAAGATACACTCTTATGTGTTAGAGACTGTATAGCTTTAGATTTTACGTTTAAGTCTAAGGCTATCTCAAATTTATTTTCAGGCACAGGATGAGGTACAAGATATGGTTCATTTTATTCCATAGAAGTACAAAATTGTTTAAGAACAGCTTATTCAATATACTTTACTTTCCCCATTAAATAAACTTTGTGCTTTTGTTGAAAAATCACTTGATTGTATGGGTATGAGTCTTTTTCTGAATTCTATTATATCCCATTGATCTTTTTATCTATCCTTATGCTAAACCACACTGGATGAGCTTTAGAGTAGCCTTGAAATCAAACTGTGTTAAGTTGTCCAACTTTCCTCTATTTTAAAAAATTGCTTTGACTATTCTATGTCCTTTGCTTTCTATGTAAATTTTAGAGTCAGCATGTCCGTTTTGACTCAGAACAAGAAACCTGCTATCATTATGATTGAGATTGCATTAAATCTATAAAGCAATTTGTAGGAAATTGACATCTTAACAATATTCCGTTTCCTCTTCAGTGAAAATATTGGTCTCCATGTATTTAAACCTTCTGTCATTTCAGTCAGCAATGTTTTATAGTTTGTAGCAAAGAAAGCTTCCGTATTTTTCTTTAAGTTTATTTCTTAAAAAAATTTTTTTTTAATATTTATTCATTTCCAAGACAGAGAGAGACAGAGCATGAGTAGGGGAGGGGCAGAGAGAGAGGGAGACACAGAACCTGAAGCAGGATCCAGGCTCCGAGCTGTCAGCACAGAGCCCGACACAGGGCTCGAACTCATGAACCGTGAGATCATGACCTGATCTACAGTCGGCCCGCTCAACCAACTGAGCCACCCAGGCGCCCCATCTTTAAGTTTATTTCTATGCATATTACATGCTTTGACACTGTTCCATGTGTTCTTTTCAAATTTTGTGTTTCAATGTTTGTTATAAGTATATAAAAATACAATTGATGTTTTTGTATTGGCCTTATATTGTATGGTTTGCTAAATTCATTTATTAGTTGTCCCCATCTTTTTGTAGAATCCTTAAGATTTGCTATATACAAATTATTACACATAAAAAATACAAAATACATTAAAAAATATTTGCTATGTACACGCGTATGCAATCATGTCATCTGCATGTAAAAACAGCTTTAATTCTTTGTTTCATATGTTTATATATATTTTTTCTGGTTCCTTTCCTTAGCACACTAGCTAGGACTTCTTTTTTTTAATGTTTATTTATATCTGAAGGAGAGAGATACAGAGCATGAGTGGTGAAGGGCAGAGAGAGAGGGAGACACAGAATCCAAAGCAGGCTCTGTCCATACAGAGCCTGACGCGGGGCTCAAACCCACAAACCATGAGATCATGACCTGAGCTGAAGTCTGACGCTTAACCCACTGAGCCACCCAGGCGCCCCTGGAGGACACTAGACAACTTTCCACGAGCAGAAACTCTGCCAGCCTGGAATGGAAGAGACAGAGATGGGATAACATGAAGGAAGACGGGCAGAGCCACAGACATACAGGCCTGAGTCAACGGGACCGCCTCAGTTCCAGAGGGCAGGGCCATCACTCAGGGTCAGTGGGTAGGGCTGCGACCCAGGGCCAAAAGGTCAAGGCTGTCCCAGTGGGCAGGAAAGACAGAGCATGAAGCCACAGAGAATTTTATTCGCAAGCCTTGAAATCGAATGGACTTTTTCCTGTTGAATTTTGAACTTCCTTGGGACCCATGATCCCTTTTTTCCTTTCAATTTCTCCCTTTTGGAATGGGAATGTCTAGCCTGTGTTATATTCTACCAATGATTTTTGGAAGCAGTTAGCTTGTTGTCTGGTTTCTCAGATTCACAGACGGAGAAGAATTTTGCCCCAGGGTGGACCATGCCCTCTAACTCACACCTGATTCAGATGACTTTAAACTCCTGACTCCGGAACTGTAAGAGGTTTGTGTTGTTTTAAGCCAATAAGTTTGCGGTAATTTTTTTTTTTTTTAATGTAGCAACATGAAACTAATATAAAGACAAAGAGGTGGCAAACAAAAAGTAAAAAGAAGGCGCGCCTGGGTGGCTCAGTTGGTTAAGTGTTCGACTTCTGTTCAGGTCATGATCTCACGGTTTGTGAGTATGAGAACTGCGTCAGCTGTGCTGACAGCTCAGAGCCTGGAGCTTACTTCGGATTCTGTGTCTCCCCCTCTCTCTGCTCCTCCCCAGCTCTCTCTCTCTCTCTCTGTCAAAAATAAATAAACATTAAGAAGAAAATTTAAAGAAAATAAGAAGACAAAAGAAGGAATAAGTGAAAAAAATAGCCAAAATTTTTAAAGACTATCTATACAAGACAAGAGGTTCCCTTTTATAATGTTCACCCAAAGTAGAGAAAGAAAGTATCTCTAAATTTTTTGGTTGGAAAAAGAGGGTGGAGAAAATCTGCTTTAAATACTGGTCAGTACAGCTGCCATAATAGTATACTTATAAAATAAAAAGAGAGAGGTACCAGTTAAAAAAAAATTTTTTAATGTTTATTTATTTTTGAGAGAGAGACAGAGCGCAAGCACGGGAAGGGCAGGGAAAGAGGGAGACGCAGAATCCGAAGCAGGCTCCAGGCTCTGAGCTGTCAGGACAGAGCCTGGTGCAGGGCTCGAACTCACCAACCATGAGATCATGACTTGAGGTGAAGTCGGACGTTCGACAGGCTGAGCCACCCAGACACCCCAAGAGAGGTAGCATTTTAATGAAAAATGTTGAAATAACCATTATTGGGATACTACATAATATTTTCCTGAAAATTCCAAGGAAATCAATTGGAAAATTATTATAATTAATGAGTGAATTTATTACAGGGGATCAATAAAAAGTATACAAAAGCATTGTCTTTTTTATATACTTGTCATAGCTAATGAAAATTACAATTCTTTTTTCTTCTGCTTATTTGAATTTTCAGACTTTTATATAGTTACTATTTACTAATTGAGTAATAAAGTCTAATTCATAATGAGAATGAGAAAAATCCCTGTTTTTAAGCAATTTGATTATGTTCTAAATTTTGTAGTTTTTATTTTTTATTTATTTTTACTTTTTTTTAACGTTTTATTTATTTTTGAGACAGAGAGAGACAGAGCATGAACGGGGGAGGGGCAGAGAGAGAGGGAGACACAGAATCAGAAGCAGGCTCCAGGCTCTGAGCCGTCAGCCCAGAGCCCGACGCGGGGCTCGAACTCATGGACTGTGAGATCGTGACCTGAGCTGAAGTTGGCCGCTTAACTGACTGAGCCACCCAGGCGCCCCTAAATTTTGTAGTTTTTAAAATGTTTCTTATCCTGGAGTTCATTGAGCTTCCTGAATTTGTGGGTTTATTGTTTTCCTCATAATTGGTATGTCATTTTTATTTATCTTTTCAGTCCTTTTTCTATTTCATTGTTGATAATTACTATCATTGTGTGTCAAGTTCACCAATCTTTTCCTTTGCAAAGTTTAATGTACTGTTAATCCCGTGTACAGTGTTTTCCACCTCAAATATTTCCATTTTTAAGGGGAGGAGCCAAGGTGGGGGAACAGCATAGAAGCTTTGTGTGTATCTCGCGTCCATGAAATACAGCCAGACCAACAATAAACCATCCTACATGCCTAGAAAACTGATTGGAGGATTAACACAACAATCTGCACAACCTGAACCACAGAATTCAGCAGGTGTGCGGCATGGAGAGCTGAACTTGGGGAGTGAGAAGTCGCAAAAGGTAGGGAAATGCTTTTGCGGGCAGAGAGAGGACGGAAACTGGGGAAGGGGGGAGAATACGGGAGAAGCACCCCTCCCCAAAAGCAGCTGGAGAGAAAGTGGAAAATTGGAAACAGCCGCAGGGACTAAACTATAAAGGAAGAAAGGAGAAAGGAGAGGGTTTACATTCCATTAAGACTGGAAACAAGGGGAGCGCAGAGGCTGCAACTCCACAGCTCGATACCTGGCGGTGCTCTGGTGGGAAGGGCGAATCCCCAGGAGCAGAGTGGGGTCCGGGAGGTTCTCGGGCCACACGGGGAAAAGCGCTTCCACTGCTAGAAGGACATTTGGTAGAGGCTGTGAGGCCACCTGGGCCCAGCAGAACCCAGAGAACGGCCACATTCGCTGGTGCCGGAAAAAGGTCGTGAAGGGTGAAGCCTGGGGCCAGATGCGTGTTGTGATTTTCCATAATCCCTGAAAAGCTGCCGCTACACTATCTTGCGGACTTTTTGTGGGGCGGGCTGACACCCGGCCGCAGTCTCTGGGCACCGGCAGCAGCAGGGTCCCACAAGCGTTCCTGGGCGCAGCCGGCATTCGGCCATTGCTCGGTAAGACCCTCCCACAGAGGGGCGGAGCAGATCAAAGCCGCAGTCCCTCAGAAGCAAGGGGCCAGGGAAAACAGTCGCATCTGAGACAAAACTCGGGAGAGAGGTACTACCTGAGGCTGGGTGACAGATAGTGTAAAAGTGGGGAGTGGACGAAAGCTGAAGACAGAGGACGGGTGCTCGATTGCCAATCCGGGGGAACAGACTGGGTAGCTGGGTGACGCCATTTTCACTGCTCCCTCGCATGCACATACGCACCTACGAGCGTGGTGGGCGGAGGTGTTACACTGAGTCCCGCCCAACTGGGCCAACTGCTGTCTTCAAGAACACAAGTCTCACCGCCGGCTTAATTTACGGACTATAAAGAGCTACATAGACTGACCTCTAAGGGAAAACGAAGCAATTTCAGTCCTACTTCAATCTGTTAGCAGGTTCATCTATTCAATTTTTTTTCTTTTTCCTTTTTCTCTTTTACAATTCTTTTTCTTGAATGCAGAAAGAGAAAAAAATTCATTTTTATTTTCATTTTTTATTAAAAATATCTTTCTTTAATTTTTATTACTATAATTTTTACTTTTGTGTAAATTTTTTCAAATTCTACTTTACTTCCATCATTTTATTTTATTTATTTATTTTTTTTCCTTTTTTTTTTAATTTGTTTTTTTTAACGTTTATTTTTGAGACAGAGAGAGACACAGCATGGACGGGGGAGGGGCAGAGAGAGAGGGAGACACAGAATCGGAAGCAAGCTCCAGGCTCTGAGCCATCAGCCCAGAGCCCGACGCGGGGCTCAAACTCGCGGACCGCGAGATCGTGACCTGAGCTGAAGTCGGACGCTTAACCGACTGAGCCACCCAGGCGCCCCCATCATTTTATTTTAATCTACTTCAGTGTACTCACCTTTTCAAATTTTCAAACAATTTCCTTTTTTTTTCATTATTTTTCTTTTTTCTCTTTTTCATTTCTTTTCTTCTTCTTGAATGCAGAAAGAGAAAAACTTCGTTTTTATTTTCAATTTCTTTTAAAAATATTTTTATTTAATTTTTATGACTATATTTTTTCTTTTATGTAAATTTTTTCAAATTCTATCTTACTCCCATCATTTTATTTTAGTCTACTACAGTATATTCACTTTTCCAATTTTCAAACGATTTCTTTTTTCTTTTTTTCTCTTTTTCTTTTTCATTTCTTTTCCTTTTTCTTAAATACAGAAAACAAAAAAATTCATATTTATTTTTAATTTTTATTAAAAATATTTTTCTTTAATTTTTTCTACCATATTCTTTACTTTTGTGTATATTTTTTTCAAATTCTATTTTATCCCCATCATCCCATTTTAGTCTACTTCAGTGTATTCATTTTTTAAAATTCTCAAACAATTTCCTTTTTTTCCCCCCTCCCTTTTTTTTCTGTAACTTGTCAAACCACTTTCAACACCCAGACCAAAACACACCTAGGATCTAGCATCATCTATTCGATTTGTGTGTGTGTGTGTGTGTGTTTAATTTTTAATTTTAATATTTTTTAATTTCAATTTTTCTACCTCATTAATTCCTTTTCTCCCTTCAAAATGACAAAACGAAGGAATTCACCCCAAAAGAAAGAGCACGAATAAACGACAGCCAGGGCTTTAACCAACACAGATACGAGCAAGATGTCTGAACCAGAATTTAGAATCATCATAATAAGAATACTAGCTGGAGTTGAAAATAGATTAGAATCCCTTTCTGTAGAGATAAAAGAAGTAAAAAATAGAATGAAATTAAAAATGCTATAACTGAGCTGCAATCACGGATGGATGCTGAGTCAGCAAGGATGGATGAGGCAGAACAGAGAATCAGCGATATAGAGGACAAACTTATAGAGAATAACGAAGCAGAAAAAAAGAAGGAGATTAAGGCAAAAGAGCATGATTTAAGAATTGGAGAAATCAGTGACTCATTAAAAAAGAACAACATCAGAATCATAGGGGTCCCAGAAGAGGAAGAGAAAGAAATAGGGGTAGAAGGGTTATGTGAGCAAATCATAGTGGAAAACTTTCCTAACCTGGGGAAAGATACAGACATCAAAATCCAGGAAGCACAGAGGACCCCCATTAGATTCAACAAAAACCGACCATCAACAAGGCGTGTCATAGTCAAATTCACAAAATACTCAGGCAAGGAGAGAATCATGAAAGCAGCAAGGGAAAAAAACTCCCTAACATACAAGGGAAGACAGATCAGGTTTGCAGCAGACCTACCACAGAAACTTGGCAGGCCAGAAAGGAGTGGCGGGATATATTCAGTGTGCTGAATCAGAAAAATATGCAGCCAAGAATTCTTTATCCAGCAAGGCTGTTATTCAAAATAGAAGGAGAGATAAAAAGTTTCCCAGACAAACAAAAATTAAAGGAGTTTGTGACCACTAAACCAGCCCTGCAAGAAATTTTAAGGGGGACTTTCTGAGGGGAGAAAAGATGAAAAAATTAAATAAATAAACAAATAATATCAAAAGCAACAAAAGATTAGAAAGGACCAGAGAACACCACCAGAAACTCCAACTCTACAATCATCATAATGGCAATAAATTCATATCTTTCAGTAATCACTCTAAACGTCAATGGACTCAATGCTCCAGTCAAAAGACATAGGGTAACAGAATGGATAAGAAAACAAGATCCATCTATATGCTGTTTACAAGAGACCCACTTTAGACCTAAAGACACCTTCAGATCGAAAATAAGGGGATGGAGAGTCATCTATCATGCAAATGGTCAACAAAAGAAAGCCGGAGTAGCCATACTTCTATCAGACAATCTAGACTTTAAAAGAAAGACTGTATCAAGGGATGCAGAAGGGCATTGTATCATAATCAAGGGGTCTATAGACCAAGAAGACCTAACAATTATAAACATTTATGCGCCAAATGTGGATGCACCAAAATATATAAATCAATTAATCACAAACATAAAGAAACTCACAGATAGTAATACCATAATAGTAGGAGACTTCAACACCCCACTCACAGCAATGCACAGATCATCTAATCAAAAAATCAACAAGGAAACAATGGCTTTGAATGACACACTGGACCAGATGGACTTAACAGATATATTCAGAACATTTCATCCTAAAGCAGCAGAATGTACATTCTTCTCCAGTGCACATGGAACATTCTCCAGAATAGACCATATACTGGGACACAAATCAGCCCTAAGTAAGTACAAAAAGATCGAGATCATACCGTGCATATTTTCAGATGACAACTCTATGAAACTCGAAATCAACCACAAGAAAAAATTTGGAAAGGTAACAAATACCTGGAGACTGAAGAACATCTTACTAAAGAATGAATGGGCTAACCAAGCAGTTAAAGAGGAAATTAAAAGTATATGGAAGTCAATGAAAATGATAACACCACAGCCCAAAACCTCTGGGATGCAGCAAAGGCGGTCATAACAGGAAAGTATATAGCAATCCAGGCCTTCCTAAAGAAGGAAGAAAGATCTCAGATACACAACCTAACCTTACGCCTTAAGGAGCTGGAAAAAGAACAGCAGATAAAACCCAAAACCAGAAGACAGGAAATAATAAAGATTAGAGCAGAAATCAATGCTATTGAAACCAAAAAAACAGTAGAACAGATCAATGAAACCAGAAGCTGTTTCTTTGAAAGAATTAACAAAATTGATAAACCACTAGCCAGTTTGATCAAAAAGAAAAAGGAAAGGACCCAAATAAATAAAATCAAGTATGAAAGAGGAGAGATCACAACCAACACAACAGAAATAAAAACAATCATAAGAGAATATTATGAGCAATTATATGCCAATAAAACGGGCAATCTGGAAGAAATGGAAAAATTCATAGACACATATACACTACCAAAACTGAAAGAGGAAGAAATAGAAAGTTTGAACAGACCCATAACCAGTAAGGAAATCGAATTAGTAATCAAAAATCTGCCAAAAAACAAGAGTCCAGGGCCAGATGGCTTTCCGGGGGAATTCTACCAAATATTTAAGGAAGACTTAACACCTATTCTCTTGAAACTGTTCCAAAAAATAGAAATGGAAGGAAAACTTCCAAACTCTTTCTATGAAGCTAGCATTACCTTGATTCCAAAACCAGACAGAGACCCCACTAAAAAGGAGAACTATAGACCAATTTCCCTGATGAACATGGATGCAAAAGTCCTCAACAAAATATTAGCCAACTGGATCCAACAATACATTTAAAAAATTATTCACCACGAGCAAGTGGGATTATACCTGGGATGCAGGGCTGATTCAATATCCACAAAACAATTAATGTGATTCATCACATCAATAAAGGAAAGAACAAGAACCATATGATCCTCTCAATAGATGCAGAGAAAACATTTGACAAAATACAGTACCTTTCTTGATAAAAGCCCTCAAGAAAGTAGGGATAGAAGGATCACACCTCACACCGCGAGATCATAAAAGCCATATACAAAAGACCCAACGCTAATATCATCCTCAATGGGGAAAAACCGAGAGCTTTCCCCCTAAGGTGAGGAACAAGACAGAGATGTCCACTCTCGCCACTGTTATTCAACATAGTATTGAAAGTCAGTCTCTGCAATCAGACAACACAAAGAAATAAAAGGCATCCAAACTGGCCAGGAAGAGGTCAAACCTTCACTCTTCGCAGATGACATGATACTCTATACGGAAAACCCAAAAGATTCCACCAAAAAACTGCTAGAACTGATTCATGAATTCAGCAAAGTTGCAGGATCTAAAATCAATGCACAGAAATTGGTTGCATTCCTATTCACCAACAATGAAGCAACAGAAAGAGAAATCAAGGAATTGATCCCATTTACAATTGCACCAAAAACCATAAAATACCTAGGAATAAATCTAACCAAAGAGGTGAAAAATCTATACACTGAAAATTATAGAAAGCTTATGAAAGAAATTGAAGACGACACAAAAAAATGGAAAAAGATTCCATGCTCCTGGATAGGAAGAACAAATATTGTTAAAATGTCGATACTACCCAAAGCAATCTACATATTCAATGCAATCCCTATCAAAATAACACCAGCATTCTTCACAGAGCTAGAACAAATAATCCTAAAATTTGTATGGAACCAGAAAAGACCCCGAATAGCCAAAACAATATTGCAAAAGAAAACCAAAGCAGGAGGCATCACAATCCCAGACTTCAAGTTGTATTGCAAAGCTTTAATCATCAAGGCAGTATGGTACTGGCACAAGAACAGACACTCAGATCAGTGGAACAGAATAGAGAGCCCAGAAATGGACCCACAAACTTATGGCCAATTAATCTTTGACAAAGCAGGAAAGAATATCCAATGGAATAAAGACAGTCTCTTCAGCAAGTGGTGCTGGGAAAACTGGACAGTGACATGCAGAAGAATGAATCTGGACCTCTTTCTTACACCAGACACAAAAATAAACTCAAAATGGATGAAAGACCTCGATGTAAGACAGGAAGCCATCAAAATCCTCGAGGAGAAAGCAGGCAAAAACCTCTTTGATCTTGCCTGCAGCAACTTCTTACTCAACACGTCTCCGGAGGCAAGGAAAACAAAAGCAAAAATGAACTACTGGGACATCAAAATAAAAAGCTTCTGCACAGCAAAGGAAACAATCAGCAAAACTAAAAGGCAACCAACAGAATGGGAGAAGATATTTGCAAATGACATATCAGATAAAGGTTCAGTATCCAAAATCTATAAAGAACTTATCAAACTCAACACCCAAAAAACAAATAATCCAGTGAAGAAATGGGCAAAAGACATGAATAGACACTTCTCCAAGGAAGACATCCAGATGGCCAACCGACACATGAAAAAAGGCTCAACATCAATCATCATCAGGGAAATACAAACCAAAACCACAATGAGATACCACCTGACACCTGTCAGAATGGCTAACATGAACAACTCAGGCAACAACAGATATTGGCAAGGATGCAGAGAAAGAGGATCTCTTTTGCACTGTTGGTGGGAATGCCAGCTGGTGCAGCCATTCTGGAAAACAGTAGGGAGGTTCCTCAAAAAACTAAAAATAGAACAACCCTATGACCCAGCAGTTGCACTACTAGGCATTTATCCATGGGATACAGGGGTGCTGTTTGAAAGGGACACATGCACCCCCATGTTTATAGCGGCACTATCGACAATAGCCAAAGTATGGAAAGAGCCCAAATGTCCAACAATGGATGAATGGATAAAGAAGATGTGGTATATATATACAATGGAGTATTACTCGGCAATCAAAAAGAATGAAATCTTGCCATTTGCAACTACATGGATGGAACTGGAGGGTATTATGCTGAGTGAAATTAGTCAGTCAGAGAAAGACAAATATCATACGACTTCACTCATATGAGGACTTTAAGAGACAAAACAGATGAACATAAGGGAAGGGAAACAAAAATAATATAAAAACAGAGGGGGGACAAAACAGAAGAGACTCATAAACACGAAGAACAAACTGAGGGTTGCTGGAGGGGTTGTGGGAAGGAGGGTAGGCTGAATGGGTAAGGGGCATTAAGGAATCTACTCCTGAAATCATTGTTTCACTATATGCTAACTAATTTCGATGTAAATTTTTAAAAATAAAAAATAAAGTTAAAATTTTCCATTTTTATCCCTTACATTCCATTTGAGCCTTTTCTGTTTCTTCCATACCTGTACTTAATATGCTTGGCCATCTTCTACCTTACAACACATGGAATATAGCTATAATAGTTTTAACATCCTTGTCTACTCATTCTATTTTCTCTGCCATTTGTGGATACATTTTGATTAGTGTATTTTTCTCTTCATTTAGGCTCATAGTCCCCTGCATCTCTGAATGCCTGATAATTTGTGATTGGCTGTTAGACATTGTGAATTTTACCTTATTAGTGGTTGCTTACTTTCATGTTCCCCCCAAAACGTGGTGAGCTTTGTTCTCGTATGTAGTTAAGTGATTTGGAAACAGATGATAATTGTGAGGCTTTGTCTTAAGGCTTGTTAGATGAGACTTGGTAACCTTTAGCATAGGTCTCATTTTGTCTCATGAGTTAGTCAGTCAATTCCATGTAATTACACTCTCTGATGCCCTGTGAATTATGAGTTATGCCTCTCTGGCTGGTGGGAACACAAAGTATTCGTGACCTTGTGTGAATTCTGGAGATTTTCTTCTGCTATTCTTGGGTTGTTCTTCCCCCCAGCCTCTGGTAGTTCCCTTCTGCACATGCATGGATCAGCTCTCAGTTGAAGAGTCAAGGGGGCCCTCTGAAGATTTCTGGAAAACTCTTTTTGGAGACTCTCTTCTTCAGTAATCTGTCCTGCAAACTCAACTCAAGGAGATCACCAGGCTTCATCAAGTTTCCCCCTCCCCACATTGTTGCCAGGAAATTCTCTGAGCAGCAAGTGGGGGCAGTCATGGGACTCAGCTCGTTTACAATCTCTCAGGGATTACCATTCTGCACTAATGTCCAATGTTTGAAAACTATTGTTTCATATGTATTTTTTTCCCTTCAAAAAAAGTCACATGTTCTTGTTATTTCATTTTGAATGGAAGCAGAAATCCCAAATAAACATTTTTTAATATGCACCATGAAGGGGCAATGATTAAACCTTTCTTTAACCAATGCAAGAATTCATTGACAGTCAATAAATCTGTATATTGTTGACAGATAGTCATGTAATGGGTAATAAAGGTGGCAGTGTGGATCAATGACCAAAAGGAGGAATTAATCAGCAAAATGAGCCAGAAAATTACCAGCTATTTAGGAACAAAATCAGTTTTTATCCTCACCACACAAAATACTTGAAGTAAATGTCAGAACAAAAAATTACTGTAAATTTAAAAAAAATGGAAAAAATAGAAAAAAAATACAAAAATAGATACAAACAGGGGCACCTGGGTGGCTCAGTTAGTTAAGTGTCTGACCTTGGCTCAGGTCATGATCTCATGGTTCTTGAGTTCGAGCCCCACGTCGGGCTCTGTACTGACAGCTCAGAGCCTGGATCCTGCTTCAGATTCTATGTCTCCTTCTCTCTCTGACCCTCCCCCACTCACACTCTGTCTCTGTCTCTCATAAATAAACATTGAAAAAAATTTAAAAAAAATAAATACAAACATGTATTTAATTCCTCCATGCACAGTTTCTAAGTTTAAGTTAAAAACTGTGTTAGGAAACACAGGATAATAGATCTGATTGATAGAAAGTAAAAAAAAAAAACAAAAACTACATTTCAAGAAATATTAAATGCAAATGAGAAAACTATTTTCAGTAAACATTTACATACAAAGTGTTCATAACTTTGTATACATTAAAGAGAAATTGAAATTAACACAAAAATGAATATGACCCCAAATGCAAATGAGTCCACGTTACAAGTATATATTCTTCAAAATGTCGAATTCAATTACTGAATAAGCTTGTGATAAATTACTGATAAAGGGAGTAATCAAATAACTACAAACTAAAAGTAAGAATGAGAATCTATGTTTTCTCTCATACATGGAAATTGAGAAACTTAACAGAGGACCATGGGGGGAGGGAAAGGAAAAAAAATACTTGCAAACAGAGAGGGAGGCAAACCATAAGAGACTCTTAAATACAGAGAACAAACTGAGAGTTGGTGGGGGGTTGAAGGGGAGGGGAAAATGGGTGAGGGCGCTTGTTGGGACGAGCACTGGGTGTTGTATGGATGTAATGAATCACAGGAATCTACTCCCGAAGCCAAAAGCACACTATATACACTGTATGTTAGCTAACTTGATGGTAAATTATATTAAAAAAAAATAATTTATTTTTACCTATCAAATTAAAGAAGATTAAGAAAAGATGAAATCCAAAGTTGGCAAGGTGGAGGAAATTATATGAGTGCTTGTCTGTATTGCCAGTGGAAATAAAAATAAGAATTCTCCCTGTGAAAGCAATTTGGCAATATTTATCAACAGTCTTAGAAGCGTTCCTCTCTTCTGATTCCCTAGTTCCTTTCCTGGGAAACTACCCTTAAGCAAAAATAATTCTAAATGCAAAAATCTGTTTGTACATGAAAAAGTTCAAATTATAAGAAACTGGAAATAATATAATATTGATTAAATAAATGATATATCTCAATAATAAAATGGTGTGATATCATGAATAATGTTCACAAAGAATTTAGGGACAAAACGTAGTGATTAAGGTTAAAAAACTGGAACAAAATCAAACGTACAGTAGCTATACAACCACGTTAAAATTTCACGGAACTTATGAGTACGATGTTACAAATACATCATTGATTATTATCACTGGAAGTAAGAATATAGACTCTTGTATTTTCTTCCTCATGCTTCTCCGGTTTTTAAAATATTTTTACTTTTAATTATTTTTAATTTTATTTTTAGAGAGAGAGAGCATGCAAATGAGGGGCAGAGGGAGAGAGAGAGAATCTCAAGCAGGCTCCACACTCAGCTTGGAGCCCGACACAGGACTTGATCCCACAACTGTGAGCTCATGACCTGAGCGGAAATCAAGAATCAAACACTCAACTGACTGAGTCACCTAGGCGCCCTATTCCCAGTTTTAACAATGAACATGTATTATTTGGATAATCAGCAAAAATGTGACAGAGAAAAATACCAATTTTCTTTTTTTTTTTTTTAAATTTTTTTTTCAACGTTTTTTATTTATTTTGGGGACAGAGAGAGACAGAGCATGAACGGGGGAGGGGCAGAGAGAGAGGGAGACACAGAATCGGAAACAGGCTCCAGGCTCCGAGCCATCAGCCCAGAGCCTGACGCGGGGCTCGAACTCACGGACCGCGAGATCGTGACCTGGCTGAAGTCGGACGCTTAACCGACTGCGCCACCCAGGCGCCCTGAAAAATACCAATTTTCAAGATGGACTTAAACTTTCTTACAATGTCTACTTTAAAATAGATTTCGGGGCACCTGGGTGGCTCCGTCGGTTGGATGGCCGACTGTAGCTCAGGTCATGATGTCACACTCTGTGAGTTCGAGCCCCGCATCGGGCTCTGTGCTGACAGATCAGAGCCTGGAGCCTGCTTGGGATTCTGTGTGCCCCTCGCTCTCTGCCCCTCCCCCACTCATGCTCTGTCTCTCTCTCTGTCTCAGAAATAAATAAACATTAAAAAAAATTTTTTTAAATAAAATAGATTTCGGGGTGCTTGGGTGGCTCAATCGGTTGGATGGCCGACTGTAGCTCAGGTCATGATCTCTCCATCTGCGAGTTTGAGGCTGAGCCCTGTGTCCGGCTCTGTCCTGAGCGCTCAGAGCCTGGAACCTGCTTCCGATTCTGTGTCTCCCTCTCTCTGCCCCTTCCCTGCTTGCTCTCAGTCTCTCTCTCTCTCTTTCTCGCTCAAAAATAATAAACAATAAAAACATTTTTAAATTAGATCTCATGCTTGGTGTCCTCTGGGTAGTTTTACTGATAAAGTATGAAGATCTTCAAATTTCCTGGTCTAAGAATTATCATTATTGTTAGCATTATTAACATTTTTATCACCTCCTGGAGCTGAAGATAAAACCCCATTAGTAAAAAAATGTTTGGGCAGTAATTTACTTCTAAGGAAGGAGTTCTATCCTCATTCATGTCTATTCTTCCTACTTTATTTCTATTTTTTAGCTCATTTAGTAGCATGCCAGGTTCCTGAGAGTAAAATCTTTGTCAGAATCAGTTCCGAAATAGAGAGGAAAGGAAGTACTAACAAGTAGACCAGGATTTAAATTTACCGGCTGTACATCTGGACAAGCTAATAAACTTTTCTTTCTTTAAAAAAAATATTTTTAAATGTTTACTTACTTTTGAGAGAGAGGGAGAGAGAGCGCGAGCAGGGGAGGGGCAGAGAGAGAGAGGGAGACACAGAATCAGAAGCAGGCTCCAGGCTCTGAGCTGTCAGCACAGAGCCCGACGCAGGGCTCGAAGTCGTGAACTGCAAGATCATGACCTGAGCCAAAGTCAGACGCTTAACCAACTGAGCCGCCCAGGCAGGCGCCCCTTCTTTTTTTTTTAAGTGTTTATTTATTTATTTTTGAGACAGGGAGAGTGTGTGAGTCGGGGAGAGGCAGAAAGAGAGAGGAGACAGAATCCCAAGCAGGCCCCGTGCTGTCAGCACAGAGCCCGATGCGGGGCTTGAACTCAACGAATCATGAGATCGTGACCCGAAATGAAACCAAGAGTCGGTCCGTTAACCAACTGAGCCATTCAGACGCCCTGCTAATAAACTTTTCTGTCTCAGGATTTTTACCTGCAAAATGGAGACAATAAAACTCACTTCCTACAATTGCTAAGTGTTAAAATAGCATACACAAAAAAACCAATCACTTAGTAGGTATTCAACAAATCGTAGCTATGATCAATTGTCAGTAGTAATATTTTGTAGAGTAAGGGCTAAACAGACACTTCTTGCTGACTAATGGAAGGGATTCACACTGAAACTATGCAATCAGTTACACTCTTTGGCAAAACAGTAAGAAAATCCTGAGATACATGGTTGTGCATTGTTGTTTACATAACTTGCTCTTCCCACAAGTAATATTTTTAACAAGATACTTAAAGGGACAAGGTCTTCACCCAAAGAAGGAGGGTTTCAAAAATCACTTTAGTGTTGTATAATATGTCTTTGTCTGTTTACAAAAAGCTGTAGATATTTAATGTATACAATTTGATGTGTTATTAATGCCATCAACTTGGTTATCACCTCGGGAAGTTTCCTCCTACTCTCTTTGTTATTTTCTTCTTCCTTGTATGGTAAAAGCACTTCACATAAGATCTATTTTCTTAGCAAATTTTTAAGGATGTGGCTCAGTATTGTTAATTGTAGGCTCTAGGTTGTGCAATAGATCTACGGAACTTCGTTCTTTTGCATTATTGAAATTTTGTACCCTTTGACCAAGACCTTCCCATTTCCCCCTCCACCCAGTCCCTGGCAACCACCATTCTATTCTCCGCTTTTGTGTGTTTGACTATTTTAGATTCTGCATATAAATGAGATCATGCAGAACTTGTCTTTCTGTGTCTTGTTTGTTTCTCTTAACAAGAAGGAACTTCTTTTTTCTTTTTAATTTTTAAAAAATTCTTTAACATTTTGTTTATTTATTTATTATTTTTTAATGTTTATTTTTGAGAGATAGAGCCAGAGTGCGAGCAGGGGAGGGGCAGAGAGCGAGGGGGAGACACAGAATCTGAAACAGGCTCCGGACTCTGAGCTGTCAGCACAGAGCCCGACGCGGGGCTCGAACTCGGGAATGGTGCGAGATCATGACCTAGGCTGAAGTCGGATGCTTAACTGACTTAGCCACCCAGGCGCCCCTAAATTTTTTTTTTAATGTTTACTTTTTATATTTGAAGGAGACAGAGGCAGAGCGTGAGCGGGGAGGGGCAGAGAGAGAGAGAGACACACACACAGAATCCAAAGCAAGCCCCAGGCTCTGAGCTGTCAGCACAGAGCCCCACACGGGGCTGGAACTCAGGAGCTGTGAGATCGTGACCTGATCTGAAGTCAGACCTTCAACCAACTGAGCCACCCACGCTCCCCAACAGGAAGGAACTTCTAAGCATAATCTAGTAGTGTAACGAGTGAGCTAGAGCGTGACAGAGGGATATGGATTTACAGTAGCCTGGCCTTATGGGCTGAATTATGTAACACCCCCCCCCCACACCAGTTCATATGTAGACGTTTTAACTTTGGGATGGGCTCCAAGAACTGTGGGCACCAAACTTAGATTTAATGACAATTCCTTGAATGGTTTTATGTAACTTTTGGCTTTAGTCCCTTACACAATGGAAGGTCACAATTCCTTATTTTCTCACATACACCTGGATAAATGTTGGTTTAGGAAATCCATCAACTGACCAATCAGTATTTAGTTATTTCAGGCTTTTAGTTCTAGCTACGCACACGTGGTCTCTATGTTTACTTGAACTTTTGCAAAACAGACACAAAGAATGATTAAGAATAAGCAATTTGCAAAAAAAAAAAAAAAAAAAAAAGGAAGAAGAAGCAATTTGCATAGACATGATGAAGTGATCTTTTCTCCCAAAGGCATTGTCCTTGTGAGAAGTTGGGGGCCCGGAGTATGGGACCGGGGAAGTATAGTGCTACTTGCTGAAATAGAAATAATACATCTGCTTTTGGGGAGTTAAACAGAAGATCTTCATTTTTCTTACCACCCAGACGATCTTTCCCTGAAGACACTAAAAAACCACCTAACAGCCTTTTTTTAAGTTTTGGGTTAAGTGTATGCTAATGACCACGTCTCAGTATTCATAGTTATCATGAAAAGCCGAGTCTCACCGGTTTTAACAAAAGTTTTGTCAAAATGTAATTTCCGAGGGTCTTGATTTGCAAATTCTCTGTCTCTGATGGCTGTGCCCCGCAAGTATGTAATCTGTCTATAGGTGTTCATAGATTAACAGGTGTGGGACCGTATGTATAACTCCGGTAACAAATTGCTCTGTTTTCAATTCGTATATGTGTGCGGAGATATTATGAAAATAAATCAATTTCCTCTTCCAAAACACTGTCAAAGGCTAAAGGCGAAAATATCGCACTGGCTTCATTTGACTTCTGAACCTTCCTTCAGCTACATGTCGTTCTCAAACTTCTCTAAGAAATCCTCATGTGACTGTACCAGTTAGTTTTGGCTCACAAGTAACTACTCCAAAATTAAGCTGCTTAAAGCAATCATTGTTTAGCCTATATACTAATTTTTTTAACGCTTATTTATATTTGAGAGAGAGAGAGAGATCCAGAGTGCAAGCAGGCATGGGGCAGAGAGAGACGGAGACAGAATCTGAAGCAGGCTCCAGGCTCTGAGCCGTCAGCACAGAGCCCGACGTGGGGCTCGAACTCACGAGCTGTGAGGTCATGACTTGAGCCGAAGTCGGAGGCTTAACCGACTGAGCCAATCGGGCGCCCCAATCACTGTTGAGCTTATAATTCTATGGATTGGCATCTTGGGCTGGGACAGGCTAGGGGGGTTCTTCTGCTGCCCTTGGCTGGGCTTTCTTATGTGTCCAGGGCAAAGGTCAGCAAACTTTTTCTGAAAAGGGCCAAATAGTAGATATTTTAGGTTTTGTAGGCCATACAGCCTCTGTCACAACTCTTCAACCCTGCAAGTATGGTACTGAAGAAGCCATAGGTAGTGAATGAATGAGCATGGCTGCTTTCCAATAAAACTTTATTTATAAAAACAGGCAGCTGTCTGGTAAACAATAGCTGCCAACCCCTGGTCTAGGGTCGGATGCCTGTTGGCTGTGGGCTGGCTGGTCTAGAATGGGGTTAGCTGAAATAGCAACTGCTTTTCAAGCATCCTGTTTGCTAACTTCCTATTAGCCAAAGCAAATCACAGGGCCAACCCAAATTCAAAGGGTGCAAAAATAGACTACACCTGTTGGTGGGAGGGGAAGAATTTGTGATCCTGTAGCTCACAGCCAACCGTAATTCATTTATCTGAATGATCTTCCACGATATATACTAAGGATGAAAGGTTCTTTCTAGGATGAGGTTAGGTGGCCCTGGAGAGATCGCCACCTTATGCATCTTATAAGGGACCAAGTAGGGTAATCTGAGAAGGAGAAAGGACCCAATTGGTCCAAAAGCATCAGTCACTACCAACAGCGTATCTTCCACCGTTAGAGCCGCGTCTTTGGAGTTAACAATACGGAGGCACCTGTCCCCAGGAGCACCTACCCAATCAAAGTGCAGCCAGGCCAGCAGAAAGCACAACTCATAGCTCAGATTTACCACCTGCCACCTTGCCAAGCATGTCATGACCATAAGGTCTGCTGGCCTCTCTCAACACGTCTCATGGGGCTTTCGTGTTGTTTTATAATGGTTTCTGGGGGGGGGTGGGCTGCGGGCTGCATGGCTCAGTCAGTTAAGCATCCGATTCTTGGTTTCGGCTCAGGTCATGATCTCCCGGTTCATGAGTTGGAGCCCTGCATCGGGCTTCATGCTGATAGCAGAGCCTGCTTGGAATTCTCAATCTCCTTCTCTCTCTGCCCCTCTCCCGCTCTCTCTCTCTCTCTCAAAATAAACAAACAAATACATGCTTATAATGGTCTCTTTGTGTCTGTTTTCTTCTTGTCATTGAGAGTAGGAGCATGTCTTATTCACCCAACATCTGTTGAAGGATCACTCATATGTAAATTTGGGGTGGGGATATGAATACAGTGGCGGGGGGGGGGGGAGCAAACGTAGGCATAGAGGGCACATTCTCAGGGAGGTGTCACTCAGGCCAGTTCATGGCAGCACGAAAACATCTCAAATCAAATGTAGCCTGTTTCATGGCTTGCTTGGAGGAAAGGGAATACCGTTAACTGAGTGTCTGTCATGTGTAGGCCCACCTTCCTTTCCCTCATTTAGTCTTCCTAAAATCTCTTTGGTAGATATATTATAATGCCCATTTGACAGGCCAGAAAACTGAGGCTCAGAGAAGTTCAGTCAATTGCCTAATCACGCAGCTAGTAAATGACAGAATCAGAATAGAAACCCAAAACATGGTCCCACTGCTTCCTTCAAGACTGGAAAAGTAATGTAGGTATTTCTCCCATTGTTGTCCTCTCATCCCTTCAAAACAAGAAGCATTTACTTTCCAAATGCTTGATACCCAAGCTTTCCTTTGTGCTTTGGCCTGACGAGTTTTCCCGGTGACCCAGTGACTGTCAGGCACAACAGCAGTTTGAGTTTGGGCCATGACATGTGACACACTCTTTACGCTCAGAATCTTGTTATCTCTTACTAGAATGAAGAGACGTCCCCAGAAATCATCTGTCTTGCTTGACCTTCACTGGGGAATTGCCTCCACCTCTCCCAAGTTGTTATTCTGTTCCTTTCTCAAGGTTCCCTATGTAGAGAGCCCTTATCTTTTCCACTGGAGGCCTCTTCCAGTGTTTGCTCTTAAAAGACTTTTCTTCCTGATGAAGATCTCACTTCCTGCAATTTTAACTTAAATCTATTACTGTACTTCTGTCTTCTAAGAAAATAAAGAAAAATGACTCACTTCATCTCCATGAAAATCCTATTATATATTTCAAGATAGTAATTATCCCTTTGGCTCCTCTTTTTTTTTTTATTAATTTTTTTAATGTTTTTATTTATGATTGAGAGACAGAGAGAGACAGAGCATGAGCAGGGGAGGGGCAGAGAGAGAGGGAGACACAGAATCCGAAGCAGGTTCCAGGCTCTGAGCTGTCAGCACAGAGCCTGATGCGGGGCTCGAACTCACAAACCATGAGATTATGACCTGAGCTAAAGTTGGACGCTTAACCGACTGAGCCACCCAGGCGCCCCATGAAGGCATTTTTTTTTTTTAAGTAGACTTCACACCCAACATGGGGCTTGAACTCACGACCCTGAGATCAAGAGTTGCACACTGTACCTACTGAGCCAGCCAGGCGCCCCCATCATTCCACTTCTTAAGAGATGTGTCTTTGAACTTTATCACGTAAAGCAATAAAAAGCAAGAGATTGGGAATCAAACATTCTAGGTTTGAACCCTGGGTCTATAGATTACTAGCTCATTTACCTCTGAGCCACAATTTCCTCTTCAATCTTATATTTCATTTGCACCTTCTTTTGGGGGGGAGGATATATTTCGAAACTTAGGAAGTCTTATGTTTTTGTTAGAACCTACTCACCTTTGCTGGCTTTAAAAATGCAGGAAGGGGTCCGTGAGCCAAAGAATGCTGTGGCTTCAGGAGTAGAATCCAGTGATTCATCACTTACATAGAACACCCAGAGCCCATCATAACAAGTGCCCTCCTTAATGCCCGTCACCCATTTAGCCCATCCCTCCCCTCCATCAACACTCAGCTTGTTCTCTGTCACTAAAAGTCTCTTATGGTTTGCTTCCCTCTCTCTCTCGTTTTTCCCCCTTCCCATATGTTCATTTGTTTTATTTTCTAAGTTCCATATGAGTGCAATCATATGGTATTTGCCTTTCTCCTACTGACTTATTCCACGTAGCCTAATACCCTCTAGCTCCATTCATCTCATTGCAAATGGCAAGATTTCAATTCTTTTTGACTATTGAATAATATTCCATCATGTATATGTATATGCCACATCTTCTTTATCCTTTCATCCATTGATGGACACTTGGGCTCTTTCCACAGTTTGGTTATTGTAGATAATGCTGCTATAGACATCAGGGTGCACGTACCCCTTCGAACCTGTGTTTTTGTGTCCTTTGGGTAAATACCTAGTAGTGCAATTGCTGGGTCGTAAGGTAGTTCTATTTTTAACTTTTTGAAGGACCTCTATACTGTTTTCCAGAGTGGCTGCATCAGTTTGCATTCCCACCAACAGTGTAAGAGGGTTCCTCTTTCTCTGTATCCTTGCCAACATCTGTTGTTTCCTGTGTTGTTAATTTTAGCCGTTCTGACGGATGTGAGGTGGAATCTCAATGTGGTTTTGATTTGTATTTCCCTGATGATGAGTGGTGATGAGCGTCTTTTCATGTGTCTATTGGCCATCTGGATGTCTTCTTTGGAAAAAAGTCTATTTGTGTCTTCTGCCCGTTTCTTAACTGGATTATTTGTTTTTTGAGTGTTGAGTTTGAGAAGTTCATTTTTTTAAAAATTTTTTTAGTGTTTATTTATTTTTGAGAGAGAGAGACAGAGCACAAGTAGGGGAGAGGGAGAGAGAGGGAGACACAGAATCCGAAGCAGGCTCCAGGCTCTGAGCTGTCAGTACAATGCCGTATGCGGGGCTCGAATCCACGAATTGTGAGATTATGACCTGAGCTGAAGTTGGACGCTCGTCTGACTGAACCACCCAGGCACCCTGAGAGGTTCTTTATATATTTTAGATATTAACCCTTATCAGATATGTCATTTACAAATATATTTTCCCATTCCGTAGGCTGCCTTTTAGTTCTGTTGGTTGTTCCTTTCACTATGGAGAAGATTTTTTTTTGAGTACACATATATTAAGGGGGTTTTAATTTTCAGAAAGTATAAAGTTACATAAAACTAAGAAAATAAGACATTATTAGCTTATTTCACTTTTTTTAAATTAAATTTTATTATTTTAAATTTACATCCAAATTAGTTAGCATATAGTGCAACAATGATTTCAGGAGTAGATTCCTTATGCCCCTTACCCATTCAGCCCATTCCCCCTCCCATCCCCCCTCCAGCAACCCTCAGTTTGTTCTCCATATTTATGAGTCTCTTCTGTTTTGTCCCCCTCCCTGTTTTTACATTATTTTTGTGTCCCTTCCCTTATGTTCATCTGTTTTGTCTCTTAAAGTCCTCATACGAGTGAAGTCATATGATTTTTGTCTTTCTCTGACTGATTAATTTCACTCAGCATAATACCCTCCAGTTCCATCCACGTAGTTGCAAATGGCAAGATTTCATTCTTTTTGATTGCCGAGTAATACTCCATTGTATACATATACCACATCTTCTTTGTCCACTTATCCGTCGATGGGCATTGGGGCTCTTTCCATACGTTGGCTATTGTCGATAGTGCTGCTATAAACATGGGGGTGCACGTGCCCCTTCGAAACAGCACACCTGTATCCCTTGGATAAATACCTAGTAGTACAATTGCTGGGTGGTAGGGTCGTTCTATTTTTAATTTTTTGAGGAACCTCCATACTGTTTTCCAGAGTGGCTGCACCAGCTTGCATTCCCATATACAGAAGATTTTTATCTTGACGAAGTCCCACTAGTTCATTTTTGCTTTTGTTTCCCCTTGCCTCCGGTGACGTGTCTAGTAAGAAGTTGCTGTGGCCGAGGTCAAAGAGGTGGCTGCCTGTGCTCTCCTCTAGGATTTTGATGGTTTCTTGTCTCACATTTAGGTTTTTCATCCATTTTGAATCTGATCTGTCACATTTATGAAATGAGTGCACACGAATCAAATAACCAGTTAAGTTGATTGTTCTTTTTCTTACAAAAAAAATCACCCAGGGTATAAATACAAGGTAAGCTTCAAATCTTAAAACATGTAGGTTTTTATTTCTATTACACGGATACGTTAAATAGTAAGGGGGAAGTAATTGTAAGAATGTTTTTGTGCACGAAAGCTCTCTGGACAGAAAAGTCACCAACATTTAAAAATGTTCAGAGGCGGGGCGCCTGGGTGGCTCAGTGGGTTAAACGTCCGACTGTTGATCTCGGCTCAGGTCATGATCTCACGGTTTGTGGGTTCGAGCCCCCATCCGGCTCTACACTGACGGCACCGAGCCTGCTTGGGATTCTGTCTCTCCCTCTCTCTGCCCTTCCTCCGCTCACTGTCTCTCTCTCTCTCAAAATAAATAAATAAACTTAAAAAAAAAAATGTTCAGAGACTTCGTAATGTCCCTAAAATCCAGTCTAAGATTCCTAGCATGACAGAAGTCCCTGCAGAGGCAAGTCACTTCCCGCCTGCCTGCCCATGCTGTTTCCGTGCTCCTTCACCCTCTGCCTCACTCTTCCCACACCCCACGTCCATGGCTGCCGGTGCATGCTGGTGCCATCTTGAGCCTCCTCTCCACCTGCTTTCTCCTGCCCATCCTTCAGCCTCAGCCTCAATGTCTCTTCTGACTAAGTTAGCCCATGCTCTGAAATGACACTGCATGGTTTTCGTCCTTTTCACGTTAAATCCATGTTGGAATTCCCGAGTTTTGGTGATTTGGGCGCTGCTGGACCCTTGGGCAGCCATACCTTCACCTGAGTGATAGCTTATTTGGCCAGTCCACTGATAGATGGTTTTTTTGTTTTTTGTTTTTTTGTGTTTTTTTTCGGCAGCAGGCAAGTCCTTTGCTGTCTTCGGAAATTCAGCACAAAGACCTCAAGTGACACCTCAGAGCTCCGGGACTAACCCCCAACACTGAGGTTCAATGCAAAGCAATGCCCCTCCTATGACCGCATCCTTCCAATGCCATGCCCTCTCTGCTCAGCTCTACATCTGGATGCAAGTCTTTGGCCAAATCTCTTTGTCTATGAAACACGCCTGGTGATTAGCAGAGAGAGGCCTGATGTTCTAAAATTAAAAAAAAAAAAAAAAAAAAAAAAGGAACTGGAACAGTAGATAGAAAAAGAAAATTTTTGTAAAGAACCCCGACCCCCTACTTCACTCCATTCACCAAAAAATTTATTTGGGGTGTTATCATAAACCTAAATGTAAAACTTGGGACTATAAAGCTTCCAGAAGACTTAGAGGGGATTTCCATGACTTCGGGGCAGGCAAATTTCGCATGTAGGACACAGAAAGCCTTCACTGTTTTTGGTGTTTTTGGTTATTTATTACATACGTTGTTTATTCTGCCACCACGCGTTGAGTTGGTAAACTGTACATGATATACTTGCCAAGCTGATGTTTAAAATTTGATACAGCCCCTTTCATTTCTGAAAATCCTAAATAATTTTTAAGGTTTTATTTAAATTCCAGTTAGTTAACATACAGCATAATATCAGTTTCAGGTGTATAATATGGTGATTCAGCACCTCCATACATCACCCAGCGCTCATCACAACAAGTGCCCTCCTTCATCCGCACCACCTATGGCCGCCCCCCACCCCACTTCATTCTGGTAGCCGTCAGTTTGTTCTCTATAGTTAAGAGTCCACTCCTTGGTTTGCTTGTCTCTCTCTCTCTTTCCCCTTTGCTCATTTGTTTTGTTTCTTAAATTCCACATATGAGTGAAATCGTATGGTATTTGTCTTTTCCCGACTGACTTTTTTGCTTAGCATCATACTCTTTGGATCCATCCATGTCATTGTGAATGGTAAGATTTCATTCTTTTTCATGGCTGAATAATATTCCATCGGATATATACATATATATATATATGTGTGTGTGTATATATATATATATATATGTATATATATATACATATACCACATCCTCTTTGCCACTCATCAATCCATGGCCACTTGGGCTGTTTCCATAATTTGGCTGTTATAGATAATGTTGCAATAACCAGCGGGGTACATGTAACCTTTTGAGTTAGGATTTGTATATTCTTTGGGTAAATACCTAGCAATGCAATTGCTGGATTGCAGGGTAGGTCTATTTTTAACTACTTGAGGAACCTCCATACCGTTTTCCAGAGTGGCTGTACCAGTTTGCATTCCTACCAACAGTGCGAGAGGGTTCGCCTTTCTCCACATCCCCACTGACACCTGTTGCTTCTTGTGTTGTTGATTTTAGCCATTCTGACAGGTGTGAAGTGATCTCTCACTGTAGTTTCAAAGGTCTGTATTTCCCTGACGAGGAGTGATGGTGAGCATCTTTTCACGTGTCTGTTAGCCATCTGGATGCCTTCTTTGGAGAGATGTCTGTTCATGTCTTCTGCCCATTTTTTAATTGGACTATTCATTTTTTGGGTGTTGAGCTTGATAAGCTCTTTATATGTTTTGGATAGTAACCCTTTATTAGATATGTCATTTGCAAATATCTTCTCCCATTCTGCAGGCTGCCTTTCAGTTTTGTTGATCGTTTCCTTTGCTGTGCAGAAGCTTTCTATTTTGATGGAGTCCCAATACAGATACGTATTTTTTGCCTTTGTTTCCCTTGCTTCAGGAGACACATCTAGAAAGAAGTCGCTACAGCTAGGATTTTATGGTTTTAGGTCTCACATTTAGGTCGTTCATCCATTTTGAATTTGTTTTTGTGTATGGCATAAGAAAGTGGCTCTGTTTCATTCTTTTGCATGTCGCTGTCCAGTTCTCCCAATAACGTTTGTTGAAGAGACAGTTTTTTTTCCCATTGGATATTTTTTCCAGCTTTGTCGGAGATTCGTTGATCATATAGTTGTGGGTTCATTCCTGGGTTTTCTATTCTGTTCCATTGATCTATGTGTCTATTTTTATGCCAGTACCACACTGTTTTCATTACTACAGCTTTATAGTATAACTTGAAGTCTGTAATTGTGATGCGTCCAGCTTTGCTTTTCTTTGAAAATCCTAAAGCTTAAAAAGTTTATACTTATTAAACATCACCAGTAATATATCTTAATGGATCCTGGGTCAGGGGAAAAAATACTGAAAAAAGAACATGATTGGGACAATTTGCTAAAATTTGAATATGGAGTATATAATTTTAGTCTGTTTATGCAAGACGGTGTTCTTAGGAACTCCATGATGAGATATTTAGGAATATAGGGAATTTATAATGCCATTTACTCTCAAGAAGTTCAAGAAAATACCAATACACAAATGAGTGAAAGAGATAGAAGTCACATGTGGCAAAAATATTAACAATTGAGGAATCTAGATTAGCAGCATATGGGCATTCTTTGTACTTTTCTTGCAATGATTCTGTAAGTTAGAATATTTTTTTAATTTTAAAAACTAAAAAGTTCTTTCTGAAATTGAATTGCAATCTATTCTTTAAAAATTCCTATTCCTTTGGTTCTTTTTCTTTTCCTTTTCTTTCTTTCTTTCTTTTTTTTTTTTTTTTGTTACTTATTTTTGAGAGAGAGAGACAGAGCATGAGCAGGGGAGGGACAGAGAGAGAGAGAGACACAGAATCCAAAGCAGGCACCAGGTTCCGAGCTGTCAGCACAGAGCCCGATGCGGGGCTCAAACCCACAAGGCACGAGATTGTGACGTGAGCCAAAGTGGATGCTTAACTGACTGAGCCACTCAGGAGCCCCTGTTCTTTTTTTTTTTTTTTTTTTTATTTAAGTTTATTTGTTTTGAGAGAAAGAGAGAGAGAAAGAATAAGCAGGGGAGAGGCAGAGAGAGATTTAGAGAGAATCCCACACTGTCAGTGTGGAGCCCAACGAGGGGCTCAAACTCATGAACAGTGAGATCATGACTTGAGCCAAAATCAAGAGTGGGACGCTTAACTGACTGAGCCACTCTGGCCCCCCTCTATTCCTTCGGTTCTAATTCTGCTCCTTATATGATCTTTCTGAATAAATTGATTTTTCCCCATTGTACTAGAATTTCAGACATGAGAATAACGGTATCATGATTCTCCCAGACTTGTTATCACCAGATGATCCAGATGGGAACTTTACCTCCCTCCTGACTTTCACGGCTGCCCGATCCCTAGGCCTCCTCTACTCAAGGTGGGCACACACACACACACACACACACACACGTACCCATATACTGACTATAATGTCCCACTTTGGAAATCTCTGTCAGCTCCCACATGCGCAGAGCCATCCGTGGGAATGGGCAAGGAGTTATTTTCTCCCCTGCATAGAAAACCTCAACAATGTCCAGGGCTTCTCAATGCAACTGTGACACAGCCTGTCACCCGCTGCATTGGCAAAGAAAAACTGGATAGCAAAGAATCGTGTCTTTTGGCAGAACTATGAGGCAAATAGAGCCTTAGGACCTCACAATGTGTGGAAGGGAGAAGAAATGAAAGAAAGGTTGCTATGGCGTGATGTGTTTTTTCCCACCCTTCTTTTCAGAGCCGGGGGCGGGGGTGGGGGAGGGGGTTGAAGAATGATGTTGGATTTCACCAGCTCTTTCTTAAGTGAATGAAAGAGGGTTTCCCGAAGAAAACAGCCTCACAAAATGAACGGCTCCACCACACAATCCAGCGACCCAGTTGGACATTTTGAAGCAAGATTGCCACAAACTCTAGTCCACGCACAAAGACGCAAGATGAATCTGAGTTCTGAGAGCGTGTGTTCACATTTAAACATGGACTGAGGGCGCGGATCGCGTGAGACCTGTTTAGGCTAGCCTCCTACGTTTAGCATTACCAAACCCCTGCTGTGGGAGTGAAAGCCCCGGAAAGGTACTTTTATCGAGACACCTCCAAAAAGTGCCTGTGGGTGTGTTTCCATAGTCTGCCTCAGGAGGTCTGAGCATAGACTTCTTGCAGGTTCTGTGTTATAATAGAACATTAGCACCATCTAAAGGCTATGTACCAAATGTCTTGGCAATGTGAATGTTTCTCAAAACGCTGTTTGCTATGAGCGCCACAGAAGGAAGCAGGGGGCCCCTACTGTGTGCTACGTGGCTGTGACCGTGACATTCCTAGAGAGGAATGCCTGTTAGAAAGAGTAGGTCACATTTATCAGAAGTTGTGTTTGCTTGCTTGCTTGCTTGCTTACGTAGGTATCCGTCATTCTTGAGCTCAGGAAATTCACCCCGCCGCTGGGCCTAGTCTGAACTTGGAGTTGAACGGGAGCATTGGGGCCGGAGGGGAGGTGTGGGGGGGTGGATCAGGTTAGGGGGAGGAGACTGGAGTAGCCATCCAGTAGCCGTTTGCCTTCGTGGGAGATATGGGGGCTCCAGTCCCATGATGCTGTTTGCTAGGTTTGTGACCTAAATGTCTCTGAGCCTGTCATGCATAAAACAAGGCCCTTCAACTAGATTTTCTCTAGGGATCTCTCCTGTTCTACCATCAGTGTGACCCTGGGTTCTGGGAAGCCCATGTAAAATGACATGGTCCCCTACCTCTCCTATCATTATCATTGTAGTGAGCGAAATAAAACGATCTAGGCAGGCTTCTGTTTATGGTGTTCTTAAGCCCAGCTTAGTTTCACCCAAACCCTTTGGATTCAAGGCCAAGGAAATACTGACCGAAAGTTTCCTTGGCAAGTTTATGAGGCCCCAGTGGTTAGCTGGAGTCCCTAGATTTCCTAGAAGCTCCCAGGGACCTTTTAGGAAGAGGCGCTAGTCTTTTAAAGACTTGAGTGGTAGGAGGTTTTTTGTTGGTTTTTTTTTTTTTTTTTAGAATAGATTGACCTTTGATCCTCACCCTTTGATGAGTTATCATCTAGTGGGAATGTGTCGGTTCAAGGGTCAAACCTAGGTGGGTGTGGGGACACAGGGTGGATGGAGCAAAGAGAAAAAGAATCTCCAGCTACTAAGCAGAGCAGAGACATCTGTGGTCAGTTTGCCTCGGCCCTGTGCCGATTCTGAGACTCAGGACAAATCATTCGGCCTCTCTGGGCTTTGATTTCTCTCTCTGTGAAACGCAGCTAACAACAAAGTTGTTGAGAGGAAGAAATTAGATATTGTGCTCGTCGTGTGTGGCACAATACTCAATGCACAGTCAATATTCCACGAGTGACGTCATCAGCTTATTATTTTGAAATCACTCTCCTGGTTTTTTTTTTTTTATGTTTATTTTTGAGAGACAGAGAGACAGAGCA
The DNA here is from genome assembly GCF_028018385.1 of Neofelis nebulosa. NCBI lineage: Eukaryota > Metazoa > Chordata > Mammalia > Carnivora > Felidae > Neofelis > Neofelis nebulosa. The sequence continues at coordinate 38,930,087 of NC_080800.1, forward strand.
CGATGGGGAAGGGACAGAGAGAGGGAGACACAGAATCCGAAGCAGGCACCAGGCTCGGAGCTGTCAGCACAGATCCCTACGCGGGGCTCGAACCCACGGACCGCGAGATCACGACCTGGGCTGAAGTCGGATGCTCAACTGACTGAGCCACCCAGGCGCCCCCAAGGCTCTTGGTTTTATATTTCAAAATGTCCTCTCTGCTTGGTGCTTCCTGAGTATCTGCTATTGGCCCTGCCTTTTTTGGGCATGATCCTGCTTCTGCTTTTAGCCCAGGTGGCTTTGCTGTCAGGGTATTTGAAGTTTCCTTTGATGGCCCTGCAACTAAGCAACTTAATTATGAATGAGCGCTCTGCCTGAAGGCCTGTATTGCTCTCTTGTTTCCTCAAATACCCTTGGCATCTATCCAGGGCCTCAATGCACAAAAGCAGAAGGATGGCTGACCCATCCACCCACCTACTGAATGACCTCCGATCTCTCCCCAGCGACCTGCGGCTCGCTGCCTTTGTTAGAATGGAAAGGAGGAAAAGTGAGCTGGGGGGCAGGGTAAAGAAAAGGAAACATTTAATCCATTTTGCATGAAATATACCGTATTTAAAAATTCTTTTAATTCTCAAAATGAACGAGGCATTATCAGCAACTCACCATGTTCCGAGATCAGTCAAAGCAGGATTTTAATGAGCTCACTCCCGTTGTTTTAATCCCTTATATAAAACATCACCATGCACAACTCTTGAAACGAAGAAAAGGCAAAACGGAGAAACTTGATAGGCAAAAATATAAGGTTTTTTAGTGGTGAAAAACACAATAGATGTTTTAAAAGCTCCTTTTTTGGTTTTCTTTATTTCTTTTACTTTTTTTGTGAATTTAAAGTCTAGTTAGTTCACATACAGTGTAATATTGCTTTCAGGAGTAGGATTGAGTGATTCATCACTTACATACAACACCCAGTGTTCATCACAAGAGTGCCCTCCTGAGTACCCATCGCCCATCCAGCCCACCCCCCACCCACCTCCCTCCATCAACCCCCAGTCTGTTCTCTATTGTTAAGAGTCTCTTGTGGTTTCCCTCTCTTCTCTTTTTTATTCTTCTTTTATTTTTTCAAGTTTATTTTATTTATTTTGAGAGAGAGAGAGAGAGAGAGAGAGAGAACACAAGCAAGGGAGGGACAGAGAGAGAGGGAGAGAGAGAGGAAGACAGAGAGAGAATCCCAAGCGGGCTCTGCACTGCCAGTGCGGAACCCAATGCGGGGTTTGAACTCACGAACAGAGAGATGTTGACCTGAGCCGAGACCAAGAGTCAGATGCTTAACCAACCGAGCCACCCAGGTGTCCCCACCCTTCTTCTCTTTTAAAAGCTCCTTTAGACCGATGGTGAGCACGGCATCACATCTAGATTTGTCAAATCACTACGTTGTACACTTTGAACTAATGCAACATTGTGTTAACTATGCTTCAATTTTTTTTTAATTTTTTTTAACCTTTATTTATTTTTGAGACAGAGAGAGACAGAGCATGAATGGGGGAGGGTCAGAGAGAAAGGGAGACACAGAATCCGAAACAGGCTCCAGGCTCCGGGCTGTCAGCACAGAGCCCGACGCGGGGCTCGAACCCACGGACCGCGTGATCGTGACCTGAGCCGAAGTCGGACGCTTAACCGACTGAGCCACCCAGGCGCCCCTATAGTTATTGTTTTTAATGTGGCTACTACAAAATTTTAAATGATTTATGTGGCTCACATTACATTTCTATCAGGTGGCATGGATTTAGGCTCTGGATAAAAGATTGCAGTTTTGGATAAATAGGATTAATGTAAGAGAGAAATGACTCAGGTGTACTAAGCTGTGCTAAGCTTAAGAAATAAATGATTTCGATGTCTGGACTTGTACTGTTTACTATAATCCTCCCTTCCTTGGGGTGGAACACGTACATGAAACATGTACCTTCATGGGGTTCTTTCAGCAGGCCAGTACTCAGGCCATACTTCAGACTAGGCTTGTTAGGTCAAACCTGTAAGAAGAATTGTTAAAGGGTGGGGAAAGGCGGGGGACACGAAGGGAGAAAGGGAGAGAGAGCAGTGTTTCTGAGAGTAATCGGATAATTGGAGGATAAGAAGGCTATACATTTATTTCGGAGTAAATTAATTTCCCAGAAAAGGTACTGAGAAACTTGTACGTTTCATTGCCTTGGTTGTTTCCACAGAAGCCTGATTCAGGCACATAGGAGGGCAAATAAAATGATCTAATAGGTATCTTCGGCAGGCAGCGTGAATGTAATTTTCAGGCAGAATACCCAGGCTAAAAATTGAGCTATAAAATAGCAGCCTGCTCTGATTTATTTCTATCAATGTAGTACTATAACCTTAAAAAAAAAAAAAAACCTAAAACTTTTTATTGCAGAGTCATATAACAAGAAATCCTAAGAATGCATATTTTTTGCTGGGAAAAAATATGGGTAAGCATAATGTTCAGCCTCAGCGAAGCTATATTTGAGAAGTTACAGCTTGCTTGAACTATGAATGGGTAGTGTAAATGGTAGCTGATACTTCTGACTGCTTTCTGGCGTCAGGTAAGGTTCTAGATTTCTACACATCACCCATTCACTCGCTTTAATCCTCATAACAGTACCATGAAGTTTATACATACTTACAGAGGCAGAATCCAAGGCACAAAAAGGCCAAATAACTTGCCTGAAAGTCAAATGACTCCGAAACAGCAGAGCAGAGATGTGAACTTAGGCAGTCTGGCGAAGCAGGCTCCAGGCTCTGAGCTACCAGCACAGACCCCAGTGCGGGGCTTGAACTCACAAACTGCGAGATCGTGACCTGAGCTGAAGTTGGACGCTCAACCGACTGAGCCACCCAGGTGCCCAATGCTCTTAACATGCAACAGTATGTGTGCTGAGCACTACGAATTAGTCAGTGAAAGGGGGAAAACAGTCAAAACAAAATCTTAGGATGTCAGTTTCAAGGACAATAGCGAAGAATGCTTGTGTATTGTGCGTGAGGGGCCGTCAGGCAAGAAGAATTGGGAACATCGCATTGGCCAACAGCGTGAGTACTGGTGGAGCAGTCAGAAGACACAGAATCAAAAACCTCTATAAAATGAGAGAGGTGAACCACATGCCTTCCATGTGCCTCTTCAGTGTTGATGTTAGTACCATGGTTTCTTATGGCCTCTTCCAACAGCAGGTACCCAAAAAGTCGTGAATCACAAATGGTGCCGTGGAATCAAATAAGGGAAAGGGAACGAGATTGTCCCAGTGCGAAAAAAGGGCATAATTGGATGCTAAGATTATGGAAAAACACACTGCTGGTGTAGACCAAAATAGAAGAGAATGCGTTGTGAAGAATTCAGTTATTTAAAACCGTAAGCAGGGTTTAGAATGTCAGCTCTGGCAAGGAGAGAACTTACCTCTTTAAATTTATTTCCATAGCACATATGCACCCACAAATACTTCACATATGCTTTGCAGTGATGATGGCAATACAAGTTCTGGTGATCATTTTGAAGATAATGAAGAACTCTGCGATGCCGAAAAGAAAAGTCTGAGTGATTAAAAACCAAAGCGCTTATTCCTCCTCTCTGTAAAGCAAGGGTGATGTTAACCTCAAGGTCGTCTGGGAGGATTAAATGAGATAAAGCAGAGAAAGTGCTCATCACAATGTCTGCTTCGTTATATGCTGTGATTCGAGGTTGATGACGACAATGATGATGGTCCTAGGGAGCCCTGTCCCACTCTCAA